>NW_024425897.1:16124795-16438978 GCF_017311325.1 Ursus maritimus
CTCTTTCCCTCAAATAAATAAATGAAATCTTTAAAACAAACACAAAAACGAGTCGCATGCTCCACTGCCCGAGCCAGCCAGGCACCCCTCATCACAAGGTTCTTAATCCTTGAAGTGTCTCCCCAGTCCAAGGTTTTACTTCTCCGAGTAAATGTGAGGCCCAGAGCAGAAGTGATTCATTTTATAAACATGGACTTGAGGCTGTGATTTCATTAGAAAAGTTATTTCGCCTCCCCAAGCCTCAGCTTCCTTATTAGTAAAATGTAGGTTAGAAAGAGTACCTAATTCAGAAGTTTGCTCAGAGGATGGAAGGAGACATTCCATGGACAGTGGGCCTGGCAAGAGCAAATAGTATATATTCTGAGGGAGCTTCCTGGAAATCTTACAGGAAGTCAGCCATCCACTGGAAAAGACAGGACGCAAGTGGTTACCATGTCACTACCAGTTTAGTAAGACTAAGTTCTCCTGGACAGGGATTGCAAAAATCTTAATGTTGAATTAAGTTTAATAGATTTGGCTTTGAGAAATAGGATGGAACTTTTGCAGGTTTGGGAGAAAGAACTGAAGCAAGCAATGATCAGATGCTGGAGCCCTAAAAAGTTGGGAATTCTTAGGGACACCTGGGTGGCTCAGTCAGTTAACCGTCTGCCTTTGGCTCAGGTCATGATCCCAGGGTCCTGGGATCAAGCCCTGCATTGGGCTCCATGCTCAGTGGGGAGCTGCCCCTCCCTCTGCCTGCTGCTCCCCTGCTTGTGCTTTCTCTCTCTCTCTGAAAAATAAATAAATAAATAAATAAAATAAAATCTTAAAAAAAAAAAAAAGTTGGGCATTCTTGGCTATATATCTCCAAAGGAGTTTGACTGAAATCTTAGGGAAAAGGAAAAACAATGCCATAAAATGCTACTTGATTGAACTCGCATTCAGGTGCTTTGGCATACCCAGAGCCCAAACTAAGCAAAGAGGACCAGGCTTTTGTAAATGCCAGCCTGCTTGCAGCAGAGCGTCCAGGGAAGCAAGAACCATTACTTTCTAGAAGACATACATGGAGTGATGGGTAAGTAAGGCAGAGAAGAAACTAGCAAAGAGGTGCCCTGAGTTTTCTGGGTCACTTAGTGGCGTGAATGTTTATTGAATGTCCATCACCTGATGAATGGATAAACACAAATGTGGTCTCTCCGTACCATGGACTATAATTTGGGCACAATAAGGAATGAAGTGCTGAGAGATGCCACGACACCGGTGAGCCCTGAGAACGTTATGCTGAGTGAAAGCAGTGGGACACCACACATGTTCTTTGATTCTTCTTATATGAAATGTCCAGAATAATCAAATCCACAGAGATGGGAAGTAGATTCGTGGTTGCCAGGGGCTGGGCCTGGGGAGAATGGAGGGTGATAACTAAAGGGTGAGGTGTTTCCTTTTGGGGTGGCAAAAGTAAGAAATTGTGATGACGACTGGACAACTTGGACAACTAAAAACCACCGAACCATACACTTATTTGTTTTTAAAGATTTATTTATTTATTTTGGAGAGAGAGGAAGAGCTCGCAGAGGGGAGGGGCAGAAGGAGAGGGAGAGAGAGAGAGATTCCCAAGCAGATTCCCTGCTGGGCACGGAGCCTGACGTAGAGCTGGATCTCACGACCCCAAGATCATGATCTGAGCAGAAATTAAGAGTTGGAAGTCCAACCAGCTGAGCCACCCAGGCACCCCTGAACCATACACTTTAAATGAATGAATTCAGGGGCTCTTGGTTAAGCATCTGACTCTTGATCTCTGCTCAGGTCTTGATCTCAAGAATCCTGAGATCAAGCTCCATGTAGAGCCTACTTAAAAAAAATAATAAAATAAGTGAGTGAATTCATAGTATATAAAGCTGCTGGGGGGAAAAAAACCCTCATTGAACTTCACACATCTGGGTAATCATAATAGCCAAATCTTCTATTATTACATAAACTTTGAAAATACAACTGTTGATGGCTGTATAATATTCCAACAGGTGCATATTAGGTAACCAGTAAAAACTGTAGTCTCCAGAAGTTGGCAAGACTGGATGTTACTAGGAAGAGGACTGGGACCAGGGGAAGGTGAGCAGAAGTCTTACTTTTCAGATATAATTGCACTGTAAAATTGCTTGGATTTTTTTCAATATGTTCACTTTTAATTCACAAATACCAGTGAACTGTCTCTGTTCTCTGTCACATGTGTGTATTAATTTTTTCTCATTGTTCTCCCACTTCTCTGTTTTCTTCTGCATTAAAAATTTTAATTGTGGTAAAATATGCATAACATAAAATTTACCATCTTAACCTATTTAAGCATACAGTTCAGAGGCATTAAGTACATTTAAAATGTTGTGCAACCATCACACCATCTGCTTCCAGAAACCTTTCCATCTTGCAAAATTGAAACCCCATACCCATTAAACACAAACCCCACTCCACTCCCTTCAGCCCCTGGCAACCACCCTTCTAACTCTCTCTCAGGAATTTGACTCCACTAGGCACCTCAAATAAGTGGAATCACACAATATTTGTCTTTCTGTGACAGGCTTATTTCACATTGGCACAATGTCAGCAAGGCTCATTTGAATTTTTTTTTATCATTAATGTTTTATTTCTTTTCCAATTAAAAGGACTAGTTACTTGTAAAAAAAAAAATCACAGTGTATATTTATAAAGCTAAAGAAACAAGCAGGAGGGGCACCTGGATGGCTCAGTTGTTAAGCATCTGCCTTTGGCTCGGGTCATGATCCCAGGGTCCTGGGATCGAGCCCTGCATCGGGCTCCCTGCTCGGCGAGCCTGCTTCTCCCTCTCCCTCAGCCTGCCATTCCCCCTGCTGTGCTCTCTCTCTGTCAAATAAATAAAATCTTTGTTAAAGGAAAGAAAGAAAGAAAGAAAGAAAGAAAGAAAGAAAGAAAGAAAGAAAGAAAGAAAGAAAGAAAGAAAGAAACAAGCAGGAGTCAAAACTTTGTGTAAAATGTCATCACAGCCTTGTTAAAAAAAAAAAATCACACACATTGGAACTCAGCAGAAATGACTAGAAGTTTCTAGTGATGTGACTATTTCTAGATGGCTTATGGTTACACTTTATTTCCTATTTTTCTGTTTTTCATTATTCTGTGAGTGAGACTGATATGCTTATAATCAGGCAAAAGCAAATGCCATTTAAGAAATAGGTGTGTCACCTTCAGAAAAATGTTTCATCCAAGTTTTCTCTGGAAACCCTGAGTTAACTAAGTTCTTCTATTGCCGTAAATTTAATATACTTGCTGCTATCAACCCATATGTCCCAATTTGAAGTTAGGAAAATCACATTTATTTTCGCCAACAAATGGCATTCAAGAGATGAGCGTGAGATCAAAGAACAGGAGACTGATCAAAGAATGTTTTCTACCTGAGTCATCTGTTTGGCTCCTGGGCCATCCAGTCAAAAGTTTCCCCCCTTGGAGTTATCTCACTGGGGGAAAGTGGTATATTCCAGGGGTGCTGGCTTGGGAGAACTGGTTGTACATCCACTAAAGTCACTTCACAGTGATAGCCTGGAATTGGTTATGGTGGAAGTATTTACACCAGGGAAATTGGCAAACACTACAAGTCAACCGTCGCCCCTGCCCCCCATCACCACCAGCAGGAGAGTCTGGTTAGACATTCACCAGCTTACCTGCTAGGCTGCATCCATCTCTTATGTGGGTGAGCCATCCCCCTCCCTCCAGCTCCCTGGCTGCCCATTTCTTGGAGAACTGGCTGGTCATTTCCTTGATCCGTCTGTGTGCACTATTTTGCTTTCTGGGTTTGGGTCCGCCTTCCACATTCTGTGGTTCTTTGCCACTCAGAGATACCAAACTTCACCCTCCTGGTCTCCAGTCCAGAGAGGAGAGGCTGGGTTCTGGTAAAAAATAGTAGACTCATTTGACAGCTCTCCATTTTTCCACTTTCCTATCTCATCCTGCCAGCTTCTTCTTAGAACTTTGCCTGATCAGGAACTTTCCTGCTATGGCCTCTGCCTGCCAGTTCTTTTCTTCTGGGCAAAGGGCAGAGGAGAGGTGGGAGGAGGGGGTGTTTTGGGAAGGCTTAGCAGGCTTTCTTTTCCAGAGAACAAGCCTGGTTGGTTTTGTTGTCCCTGTCCCTTGAGGTGCCAGCCTGTGGGTCCCAGGCCTCTCCACGGGGGTAGAGGTAGGATGGTCATGCACCTCTTTATACTTCTTGAAGTGCAGGGGTGCAGAGCTTACTGAGTAACCAAGCTGCTACCCCAGCTGTTCCTGAATGGCCTGCTCTTTCTGAAGCCCCCAGGAGAATATCTCTAGGTTGAACAGAGAAGCAGGTTGTTGCTAAGAAACCTTTCAGCATTACCTCTAGGGAGAGGACAGGAGAAGAGGAGTAGCCGGGCAGAAATAATAGGTAGCTTGATGGCCTCAGAGACCCAGGCCGTAGGAGGGCTGGCTACAGTCAGGCAGGAGCCCCATTCCGTCCCTCCCTCCAACACTGATTAAGACAACTGTGCCTCAGACCTGGGTTCAGATCAGACCCCTTCCCCCCCCTCCACCCCCCCCTTCACTTGCTGTGTCCCCTGGCCTCTCTGAAGGATAATCCCTACCTCTCAGGGTTTTGTTGAGGAGTCGGTGAATTCATGTAGGTAATGTAGGTAAAGCACTTAGCCAAGGGGAAGTTTTTTCAATTCACCGGAGGTGAAAACAAAACAAAATAAAAAAAGCCTTGTGTAGCAGCCTGAGCAGAAAGGTGTTTGAGCCTTATGTTTAATTAATATATGCTTGTGGGATTTAGAATGAATATATGACTATAGATTGGGGTTGATGCCTTAACAACACTTTGCTGAGTCCCTTCCTGCAAGTCACTCACTCATGTCTTTCTAACAACCCATGAGGCACAGATCATAGAACTAGGGCTCTGAAAGGTCCCTACCTTGTTAGGGACCCTACGATGTACCCCCACCTCACTGGTCACTGGTCTAGACAGAATGCTTTCTACTATTCAGAGCAGTCTGAGGTGCTATGGGACATCTGGGTGGGGCATTTCCTAACAGCTTCTGTCTCTCTCAGGGTTGGCCACAGCCTGTACCCAGACCAGAGAGGGTGGGTGTTTCCTGGGCCACACAGCTGTCTTTGGAGCCCTGCTCAGGGGCATGCCCATATCTGCTGGTCCGGTGACCCCCAAAGCATCCAGACCATGGTAGCCTTTGTATAAGTAACAAAATCATTTTGTTTGGCAGGACTTGGTGTGGGACAGAGATGGGCCCCCGTCCTGGCTTTGCCACCAACCAGCTCAGTGACTTGGAGCTGACCCTCCTGGAGCTCTGGGTATCTCATTTATTAAGTGGGATTGCATGACTTCTTAGGTACAAGGATTGTAGGGAGGGCCCAATGAGATTAAGTTTCTAAAGTGGCTTTGGAAAAAGGCCCCAGCCAAGCAAACTAATCAGCATTATAAACCATCCCAGGAAGTTGATCCTTCTGAGGGGTGGAGAACTGGTCATAAGCACCCTGCATTTGACCAGCAAATATATCAGGAGGGCCTGCTCTGTACAATTCCCCACCTGATGTACCACCAGGGTCACAGAAAATTCCAGATCCTCAGCTAGAAACTTGCCAGCTATTGATTTGATTTCTGTCTTGTTGTCTTTCAGGTGGGGAATGTGAGGTAAGGAGTTTGTCGGAAAAACTTGAGGAGCCACGATATCAAAGCCAACGAACTCTCCTTTGTTTATTTAACAAATACATCGTGGGTGGTTGCGAGGTGCCAGGCTCTGAAGAAACAGGAAGAAGTCATCTAGGATAGAATTTACCTTCCATGAGAAGGTAAAAGATGAAACACGAAACTGAAGGGAAAGGAGGAAAACTGTCAGGAGCCAGCTGAAGAGTTAAATCATTTCGCAAAAGAGGGAAAAGGGAAGAACCGTGCAATTTTATGGCTCAGTTCGTCAGGCAAAACACACTCTTTTTATTAGTTTCAAGAGGATTTCATCATGGAAGAAGTATTTCAATAAGGGGCCTTTGGGCAACAGAACAGATGATTTTTCTTTCTTTTTTTAAGATTTTATTTATTTGAGAGAGAGAACAGGAGTGGAGAAAGAGAGAGAGAGAGAGAGAGAGAGAGAGAGAGAGAGGCAGACTCCCTTCTGAGCAGGGGGCGGGGGAGTCAGGGCTCAGTCCCACACCCTGAGATCATGACCTGAGCCAAAGGCAGAGACTTAACCTTCTGAGCCAACCAGGCGCCTCAGATGATGTTACTTAGTAGCAATTTTTGGTTTTTGCCCCAATATCTTATGATGAACATTTTCAAACATAGAGAAAAGTTGAAAGAAGGCAAACACCCATATACCCACGTCCTACAGTCTGCAAGTAATATTTTACTGTACTAATTGCAATTTTTTTTTTTAAAGGAAGTTCCACCTAGGGCAGTTTCAAGTATCAACTTTTCCTGAGGATATGGTAACCTTGTTTTTCCTAGGACAGGATGGAGTGAAGATGTGGCAGGGGAGAGGGATTTCAGCTCTCTGGGAATCAGACTGGATGGGGTTGCGGTGGGGGGGGGGGTACAGAAAGCTCTGAGAACCGAGTTCTGCTGACCCCTGGGTTCTCGATCTTGCTGTGTGGTCTCAGCTAGTTCACAGAACAGGAGTCTCGTGGCCGCTTTTGGCAGGAGGTCTAAGGGATCATCTTTCTCTTGCTCTAGACTTGCAAAGGGTAGAAGAAGACAGCCATGGCGGCCCTGGCGTCTGCCCTGAGCACGGGAAAGCACAGGAGAACCCTCGAAGAGCTAAGCTGGGACTCCGAAGGGACCCTGAATTCTGCAGCTTGGCAGCCCGCCCCTCCGCCTGGCCACGCTCCCCCGGGTGCTGCAGCCGGAGCGCCCGGGAGAGGGGTGCCGTCCTGCGGCAGCTGCGGGTCTCTGCCCGGCCCAGCTGTCCCCGCGACTCCAGGCTGCCGTCCCGGGCGGAGTGGGCTCGGGGAGGGACCAGCCTCCGCGCTCCACCCCCGGCCGGGCCGGACTCGACTCGGCGCGCCCGGGCGCGCGCCCTTTGCATAAAGCCCTCCTCCCCGGCCAAGGTAGAGGAAGTTGGGCTCCCGCCTGGATGGGAGGCGGGAGGGAGTCCCGCTCCTGTTGTTTTCCGCGAGCGGGAGTGGGTGGCGGGCGCAGAGGGCGGGGTGCGCCCTCCCACCTCGGGGCCGGGCGCTCCGGAGACAGAATCGCGCCGGCAGCCCAGCGCTGCTCCCACCGCCGGACATCGGGCTCAGCCCAAGCATCCTTCCCGGGGGCTGTGGAGAGTGGGGCTCCCCTGTCGTTCTGAGGACCCGGGAGGAGCACTCAGTACCCCAGGGACCGGGGCCCTGGGGAGGGGGACGCGCACCCACCCAGCTGGAGCCTGCGTTTCCTGAGGAGCCCCTGCCGGCATCTGGGGCGAGATGGCCGCGGGTGTCCGGGCGTCCCAGCCGCAGGTCCTTGTCTGCCTCGGGGTGCTGCTGGCCCGCTGGGTCGCCGCAGGTAAGGGGCCGCGATCCGGAGGGAAAAGTTGAGTTTCGCCGGGCAAAGGGGAGAGCCAGGGACCCAATTCCCTCCGACTCCGCGGGAGCCAGTTGTGGCCGTGGCCACACAGCCGCCCCGGGAGGGTCTTGAGTTTCCTGCTCGCTGCTCGGCTGTCTTTGCAGGAAGGAATTTTCCCGGGCGCCTGATGGAGGGCAAGATATCCCTAGTCTCTTGGAGTGGGCAGCCAGCGAGGCTGCAGAGGGCCTGCGGAGAGGCGATGGGAGAAGTGGGGAATTTGAAGATGGAAATTTTGAAGATGGGAAAATTGGAGAAGCACGTGTAGGGGGGAAATGTTATTTTGTTGTGGTTTTTTTGTTTTTGTTTTTTTTTATTTTTTTTGGTTTTTTTAAGCGTTGGATGTAAATTTGCTTTCTGGTTTTTACTTGCTGCACTGGGGCTCAAACTCGAAGCTCCTTTTTTTTTTCTCTCCTTCCTCTGCCCAAGGTTGAATGAACTTGCCTTACACTTGTAACCTTCGGATTTCCCTACACACCCCTGCAAGCGGACCTGTGCGGACTAGCACATTCAAAACCTTGCCTTCCGTCCTTCACCCGAAAGAAACACAAAACAAAATCTTTTTATTTTGAAGTAATTTCAGACTTTCAGAAAACTTGCCCTTCCACTTGACGTGATTGGCAGAAGGTCTTAAATGCTTAATCTGTGCTCGCCCCTGTAATGATAAGTTTACAGGGTTGCTTACAAAAATATATAGGATATAAAAATATTGAAAAAGCATTTTTTAATCGAATGCACCAGCGAATGTGTGTGTTTTGTGTGCAGGGCAGGGTGATAAGCAGTGAGAGCGAGGACTCAGGTACAGGGAAAAGAGATGGGGCCAGGAGGTGGTGTACCTTGCCAGAATACTTGGAGTGTTATTTTCTGTGTTGCCCATGCCCGCACACACTGCTGATTTATTCTTGTAGGTTCCTGCAGGAATTGCCCCGCCTGAGCTTCCTAGCAGCAAGTGCCAAAAGTTCCTAACCATTAGGCTCACTTAAGATTTTCTTTTGTTTTATTTTCAGCAGTCATTTAAAAGCAGTGAAATTTCCCATAATCTAGGTTTCCAGTTTATCTGGAAAAATCCGATGATCTGGCAGGACAGGGCTTTTCCACCTGGAACTGAGCAGTGGTCACCCCTTCTGTCTAGGGCATGCAACCCCAAATTTGTTCCACCTCTCCTGCTGTAGTACTTACCCCTGATCCTCTTCAGTCATGGACCTTACCTGCTGGCCCCTGCTGGTATTTGACTTAGTGGTCACTGTGCTATGGGGAGGAGGGGAGGACAGTCTCCAGTTGGCTCTTTCCAGAAGTTAAAGGTGATTGTTCCCTTCTCTCCGGCTGTCTGCAGTGTTTCCTGCACTGTGAACATCAGGGGCCTTGGGACATCAGAACCCTGGGTGAAAATCATCATTCTGGAATGAACCAGCTTTTAGCCTGGCTGCAGCTCACCACACAGAGACACTTCCTCCACTGCCATGCCCGGTGCCAGGGAACTTCCCTAGCTTGGTGTATTTTTGTTTGTTTTTCAAATTGGGAGTTATCTTAGGGGAAAAAAAAACAACAAACCTGTCCCTTTACTCCAGACAATGTTCATGCCTGCACAGTCACCTCAGCTTGTAAATCCTGGGTCATTGTTTGGGTAAAGTTGGTAGGAAAAAAATAAGTTTTTGGGTACAATCCCAACTCTGTGAATAATAATATGAGGGCAGCATTGGGAAATGGTTGTTTATATTGCTTCCTCCTTACGTCCATATTCTGAATTTAAGGTGGGGGGGCATTTGGGGACCCTGTGGATACCATGTGGACAACTTCTAGTAACACAAACTATTATGATGTCTTATTGTCTCATCCTGTCTGACCGGGAGACCAGGATAAATCCCTATGACCCAAAGGATTGAAGACCTCAATGGCAGTCCCAGCTCTCCCAGTGACTTGTGTGGGCCCTTAAGGAAATCATTTAAGCTCCCTGAACCTCAGTTTTCTCATCTGTGAAATGAGGGAGCACGGGATGATCAAGTGTGGAACCAGTGTGCCTTCAGGGACTGCCCCTGCGTGTACATGTCAGACGGACATCACTAACTGATGATTGTATTCTTTTCCACTGAGCTGGGGCTTAGCCTGTCTCCTCTTGAACCCAGCCCCTCAGGACTGCCACATCTTAGGACGAAATGACCTCCAGGGTCACCTTCAGCTTCAGTGGTTAAAAAGAATGGAGTGAGCAAAGCCAGGAGGAGTGAAATGCCTTAAAATGGTTTCTTTTGTGATTGTGTCTTTCTGCTCCTTGGAGGAGAAGACAATGTTAGCTCAAGTTCCAGAACTAGACTTCTGCCAGGGCTTTTCCAAGTTCTTTCTTTATTCATTTGCCAGGGAGCTGGGAAGGGGCAGGTCCGTAGGTCTCATGAACACATGCTGCATTTGTAATTCTACAGTGTATCTTCTCTCCTCCGTGGGCATTGCCACTGAGACTTGGGTTCTCAGGACTAATTGTTTAAAAATAATTCTCACTTGCTTTTCAAAGTGATTGTTCAAAGTTCAACAACACTTTTCAAAGTGATTGCTGTTTGGGAATCTTTAGCATTAGATGACATTGTCTGCCTTCCAGTGAGTGGCTTAGAGGTTTTTGGTTTTTTGTTGTTGTTTTTTTTTTCATGTTGTCCTAGCATTTGGGAGTGGTGTGGCCAAGATGAGGAGAGAGTTGGAACATCCTGTAGCTCCAGGCTGGCTTCCAATCTTTCTTTCTTTCTTTCTTTTTTAAAGATTTTATTTATTTATTTATTTGACAGAGAGAGACAGCCAGCGAGAGAGGGAACACAAGCAGGGGGAGTGGGAGAGGAAGAAGCAGGCTCCCAGCAGAAGAGCCTGATGTGGGGCTTGATCCCAGAACGCTGGGATCACGCCCTGAGCCGAAGGCAGACGCTTAACGACTGCGCCACCCAGGCGCCCCTGGCTTCCAATCTTTCAAATGGAGCCCCTTCTAACCAGACAAAAGGCCAAAGACGGATCACTGTTACTCTTTCCTTTATAATAGGGAAGGATTTTCAGAGGCAGGTGGCAGTTTATTCATTTATTTTTTTACTGCTTTATTGGGATATAATTTACATACCATAAAACTCACCCTTTTAAAGTATATAATTTGGTGGTTTTTAGTATATTCACAAGATTGTGCAGCCCTCACTACTGACTCCAGAATGTTTTCATCACTCCAAAAAAAAAAAAAAAAAAAAGCCGTATGCTTGACTATTAGCAGTCACTCCTCACTACCTCCTTCCCCCCAGACAAGCCACTTTCCCCAGCCCTAGACAACTGCTAATCTACTTTCTATCTCCATAGATTTGCCTATTTTGGACATTTCATATAAATGGAATCACACAGTATGTAGTCTTTTAGGACTGCCTTCTTTCACTTACTGTAATGATGTCAGGATTCATCCATGCTCTATGTACTCATTCCTTTTGATGGCCAAATAATATTCCCCCTGTATGGATGTACCATATTTTATTTATCCATTCATTAGCTGGTGGGCATTTGGGTTGTTTCCATCTTTTGGCAGTTAGGAATAATGCTGCTATGAACACGCGAACACATATGTAAAGTCTGTGTAGACATATGTTTTCATTTCTCCTGGATGTACACCTTGGAGTGGAATTGCTGAGTCATAACGTGACTTTAACCTTGTGATGAAATGCCACGCTGTTTTCCAAAGTAGCTACACTGTTTAAAAATCCTACCAACAATGCATAAGGATTCCAGTTGCTCCGCATCTTTGCCAATATTTGTTCATTTGTTATGGTCTTTGATTTTAGCCACTCTAGTGGGTATGAAGTGGTAGGTATCTTACTGTGGTTTTGATTTGCATTGCCCTCGTGACTAATGATAAACATCTTCTCATGTGATTATTGGCCTTCTGTATATCTTTTTGGAGAAATGCCTGTTCAGATTCTTTGCCCATTTTTAAATGGTATTATTTATCTTTTTATTGTTGAGTTGTGAGTGTTCTTCATATGTTCTGGAAACAAACCCCTCCTCAGATAGGTGATTTGCACACGCTTTTCTCACTGTCTGTGGGTTGTCTTTTCACTTTCTTGATGGTGTCCTTGGATGCGCAATGATTTTTATTTTGACAAAGTCCAATTTAGCTGTTTTTCTTTTGTCACTTGTGCTTTTGGTGTCCTGAGAAACCACTACTTAACCCAGAGTGACAAAGATTTATTCTTTTTTTTTCCTAAGCATTTTATAGTTTTAGCTTCTATATTTAGATCTATGGTCCATTTTGAGTTAATTTTTTTTTTTTTAAGATTTTATTTGATAGAGAGCCAGCACAAGTAGGGTGAGCAGCAGACAGAGGGAGAGGGACAAGGAGACTCCCTGCTGAGTGGGGAGCCTGATGCGGGGGTTGATCCCAGGACCCCGGGATCATGATCTGAGCCGAAGGCAGACGCTTAATGACTGAGCCACCCAGGTGCCCCCATTTTGAGTTAATTTTTATATATCATGTGAGGTAAGGGGTCCAACCTCATTCTTTTGTACCTGAATACCCAGTTGACCCTGTATGGTTGTCAAAGACAATTTATTTTGTAATGAAATACCACCTTTCACAAACCTCAGTGTAGTCACATACTTTGAAAACTTCTGATATGGTGGAAAAAGAACATTGTAGAGAATAGCAAGAAGTCTAGCTTCTGGTCCCACCCTGGTACCTCCTCCCTGTAGGACTTGGAGTTAGCCCACTTTCCCTTTTGGCATCACACCTTTCTCATCTACTGAGTGCGAAAGTATGAGTAGAAGACTCCTAACAGGTTCTGCCGATTAGTCCTGTGCCTGTGGCTGCTTTGTATTTGGACGCTAGTCGTGGAGGGGGCTGGGAAGTTTCCACACTTCTCAGCAAAATGGGCTGCATTTGTGTCTTGTTACCTGGTGACAATCTGTGCCAGATCAGTTGCCCTTTGCACCTGTCAGTCATGAGTGAGCATCAGAATCACCTGGAGGGCTTGTTAAAATGCAGTGCTGCCTTCCACCTCCACCCCTAGATAGGTGATTTATCTGATTTAAATGTTCTGGGGTGGGACCTGATAATTGGCACTTCTAATAGCAATGCTGCTGCTGCTTATCTGGGCTTTTGAACATGCTGTTCCCTCTACCTGGGAACCCCATCTTCCTGTCTACCTGGCTAATTCCTACCTGTCCATCAGATCTCAGTGTGGCCTCTTGGGGGAAGCCTTCCCTGGGAGTCACCCCAGCTGGACTTAGGAGCCCCTTCTCTGAGGCCGTGTCATGGTATTTATCACACTGGATCATAATTGCCAGTTTATTGTCTGTTTTCCCCACTTGACTGTGAGATCCTGGAGGTCCCTCTCTGTTTTGCTCTTCATTGGCTCCCCAGTGTCTAACACAGGGCATGCCCAAAGCTGGAACGACAAGAGAGCTTTGACTTCCAGAATCGTTTGCACCTGAGATGGCGAGAGCCAGCAGTAGGAAGGTGGGAACAAAGCCCAGGCCCTCTTCCTTCCATCTCTTCTGGATCCAGGCAAATAAAACCGCTTGGGTTCTGTATCGGTTATTTATTGCCACATTAGTACTGCATAACAATCACAAAATGACCGTACGTGCTTATTATAGCTCAAGAGCTGGGGTTAGCTCTGCTGATCTTGCCTGGGCTCACGCACGTGTCTGGGCGTCCACTCGGTGGCTGATCTGGAACGGCCTCAGCTCAGATGATTGAGACACCTGGAGTCTGCACGTGTAGCTTTCACCCTCCTCCTGGGACCTAACCTGGGCATGTCCTGCTCCAGGGGATGGTAGGAGGTCATTGGCCAGAGCAAGTCACGTGACCCAGCTGAGCGGGCGTGGTGCGAGCGCAGAGCAGTCCTGCTGTGAAGGGCACGGATAGCGCGGGGAGGGGGAGAGTTGGGACTATCTCTGCGATTGCCATTTACGGCAGGTTCATTAACATCAGTCCTGGCCAATAATCCCCACAGAGTGTGCTTAAAAACACACACCTGATTTTTTTTTTTTTAAATCCTAATGCGGAGGGACGGTGTGCAAGGGATGGTGTTCAGATTTGAAGGAATGTAGTAACAGCCTGACCTTTCCTCGTACAGGATTGGAGGCTCTGGTCGTTGGAGAGGTTCACGAGAACATTACTCTGCACTGTGGCAACGTCTCGGGACCAAGGGGCCCGGTAACCTGGTACCGGAATGACTCGGAGCCTGTCTTCCTCCTGTCCTCCAATTCCAGCTTCCCACCTGCTGAGCCGCGCTTCTCTCTGGCAGATGCCAGCTCCCTGCACATCAAGGCGCTGAGGCCGCGGGATGAGGGGAACTACACCTGCCGGGAGGTCCTGAACGAGACTCGGTGGTTCCGAGTGTGGCTGCAGGTGGCCAGTAAGTGCGGTGGCAGGGCCCTGGGGCCGGCTGGCCAGGCACTCGGAGCTTTGGGTGGGAGGAGGGCTTTGGAGTCGAGCCCGGGTTTCATTCTGGGCTCTGCTACCTGCAAGCCCAGTGACCTCTCACACCTGGGTTTTCTCATCTGTGAAATGGGGATGAAAAGAATTACTGTGTCCTAGGATTGCTGCGAAGACTGGGTTCTGGTTTATGTAGATAAAGTGCTGTTAATGGCTCCTGGCATATTAGCGATTGCTCCCAGCGTGTTAGCATCATCCTTGCTGTTAATACCATTTTATTATGCGCCAGAGTCAGAATATATAACATGATGGAGTCAGACTGCCTGAGTTCCATTCCTGAGGTTGTGTCACTGTAAGTAGCTTAAGATCTCAGAGCATTAGTTTTGCTTATTTGTTAATTGGGGATAATACATCACGGACCTTGGTACGTATAGTGCTCTTACGCTCCAGTGCTCACTATAGGGCTTGGCGTGAGCTACTATTATATTACATGCTGCAGTTTCCTCAAACAGTATCTTATCTGTGGATATACGCGCATGAATTTAGAATAGGGATTGGCAAACTCTAGCCATATCTGTGGGCCATATCTGGCCTGCAGGCTACGAATATTTTTTACCTTTTTAAATGGTTGAAAAAACCCAAAAGACGAATGATAATTGTGACATGTAAAAATGATATGAAATTCCAGTGCCCATAAAGAAGGCTTTATTGGGACACAGCCACACTCATCCATGTACATCTTATCTCAGACTGCCTTTGGTGCTATCATGGCAGAGTGGAGTGGCAGTGATGCAGGTCATATGACCTGCAAAGCCTAAAATATTTACTCTGTAGCGCTTTGCAAAGAAAGTGTGCTGTTTACTGGTTTAGACGGATACCCAGATTCTAGACCCAGAGTGTGTCATTTAGTAGAAATATACACATGATTCCTATTGATCCCTTGTTCCCTCATCTGTAAAATAATTTACTTATTTCTTTATTCACCATATATCCATTGAAAGCCCAGTGCCAGGCACTGGTCAAGGCACTGGGCCACAGGAGTGAACAGGACAGACAAGGCCCCTGCCTTCATGGAGCTCACATCCTAGTGGGGGAAGATGGACAGTAAGCAAGTACATGAATGCATCAGGCAATACCAGAGTGATGAGGGCTATGCAGAGAGTCGAGGTGCGGTGATTCTCAGAAATAGTTAAAATTGGGGAGGTCAGAGAGAGCCTTTTGGAGGAAGTGACATTTCAGCTGAACGATGAGTAGGAGCCAGTTTTGCAGAGATGAGAATGATTCAGAAAGAACTATATCCAGTCCAAGATGAGTTGAGTGTGGTGTGTATGCAGATGGGGAGAAGGCTGGTGTGGTGGGAACCCAGTGTATGAGAGGGTGGGACTTGTGTTATGGGTTGAATTATATTCCCCCAAAATATTGAAGTTCTCACTCCTGGTATCTGTGAATGTGACCTTATTGGGAAATAGGGTCTTTGCAGATGTAATCAAGTTAAGATGAGGTCAGTGGGGTGGGCCCTAATCCAAACTGACTGGCACCCTCCTAAGAAGAGGAAAATGCGTGTGAATATGAAGGCACACAAGGAGAATATCATATAAACACAGAGGAAGAAAGCAGAGGGATGCACCTGGAGCCAAGGAATGCCAGGGACTGATGGCCACCACCAGAAGCCACGGAAGGAGCAAGGAAGGATTCCCCCCTGCCCTTCTGACACGTTGATTTCAGACTTTTGGCCTCCAAAGCTGTGAGAGAATCCATGAATGTTGTTTTAAGCCACCTTGTTTGTGGGACTTTGTAAAGGCAGCCTCAAGAAACTAATACACCTGGCAAGGAATTGAGATTCTTGTTGTTGCTGTTGTGGGTGCCAGAGGAAACTCCTGGAGCTTTAAGCATGGGTGTGGCATTATTTCAATTACACATGCAGGATGTATGTGTGTGATCTCAGGAAGGACTGATAAAAACAGGGAAGCCAGTTGGAGCACAAGATCTTGGTGCCCAGAACCAGGGCGGTGGCAGCGGCCTTGGTGAAAATGCACAGCTTCAGAAACGATTTTGGAGGTAGACCAATAAGCTCTGCTGGTGAATTGGAAGTGGAGGATGAAGAAAAGCAAGGCTTTGAGGACGCTTCTAGATTTTTGGATGGTCTCTAAGGTTACTGCCAACTCTTAAGGTTTATGGAATTGGGGAGTGCAGTGGTTTTGTGTTTGAAGATGCCACAGTTGGACTCCTGAATGGCCAAGAATGGATGTGGGTGTATTAAAAATCTCACCCATCTTGGCCCAGCTCTGTTCAGTTCCTACTGTGAGCCTATGGGCAGCTCACTCCAGCTGCCGGTCATTAATAATTCCTCATGGCAGTCTCCTCGATAAATGCCTTCTCTTTTGACCACAGAGTAAGACGGCGTTACAACTTGTTGCTTTTTTTTTTTTTTAATCATCCCTCTTTCCAGTTTATGATGACTTTACCTGACATTGATTAATCATTGACTAGGTTTGTTGGAGGGTGGATTAGTTTCATTATTGCCCTGTTAGGGACATAAATGCAAGGCCTTTTTACAATGAACGTAAACTTCCATCTTAAAAGAATCACTAAACTCACATGGCTCTTGGGGCTCCCTGAGTTACTGTGATGTGATTAGTATTATGGAAACTTCTTCATTTGGAAACACACAATGTCCTCAACTGTTGTAGGCTTGTTTGTGAAAACCAGATTCCGACCTTGCTTGGGCTCCTGTAACAAAAGTAACATAGGCTGGGGGGTTTCAACAGCAAACATTCTGGCAGTTCTGGAAGCTGGGAAGTCCAAGATCAGGGTGCTGGCAGATCCAGTGTCTGTGTGAGGCTCACTTCCCCGTTTGTAGATAGGTCTTCTTACTGTGTCCTCACTTGGGCAGAGAGCGAGAGGAAGGAGGGGTCTCTCCTTACAAGGTCACCAGTCCCAACCATGAGGACTCAGCCTCATGACCTCATCAGCTCCTCCCAAAGGCCCCACCTCCACATACCATCATATTGGGGATTAGGTTTCAAAATGAATTTTGGAGGGGATACAAGTATTCAGTCCATAGCAAAGATGTCCTCTGGTTTCCCATGTACCAGAGCCCTCCAGAATCTCAGGGCTTGCTCCCATTCTAGGACAAAGCCTGGCAAACACACACAACCCTCCGGGCATCAGGGAGCCCTGTGCTGCCCCTCCTCAGACAGTGGCTGAAGGTGAGGCCTTGACATCTCAGATGGGACTTGGCCCTCATTTTGCATGGAAGATTTTGGAATATGGATTAGGTTTGATCCGACTGCTATTTCTGGGAAAGGAGGGCCATGGTATTGCTGAGTGGCTAAGAGCATACACTGAGGTCTTGCTGCCTGAGTTCAAATCCAGGTGCTGCTGGCTGTTGTCCTTGTGACATGGGGGAAGTCCCTTAAACTCCTCTCACTTCAGTTTTATCATCTGTGAATCAGCGGTGACAGTCGAACCCAGGCACAGACTTACTGCGTGCGTTCATGAGATTGACATGCACAGCCCTCAGCACAGAGCTGGGCACACGGTATGCACTTGGTTCATGTCACCTCGACCACCTGGTTAAACAGGTGATGGGATTCCCGTGGGAAAAATGCATCTCAGGTTCCCAGCAATCAGTTAACATCCAAGCCTTTTGAACAGGACCTTCTGTGGGTCAGGGATTCTGCCTGTCCAGATCTTGCTTTCCCTGTCTTTTCACTGACATGGTTGATAACTTAGTTTCTTAAGGAGAAAAGTTTGGAAACATTCGAACATGGCCTTGAAGTGAGGGAAGAAAAGTCTGAGATGTGACAAGTTGTTATCTGTAAGTGACTTTGAGTGTGTGAGAGGATAGAGGTGCTGTAGAGGCACAAAGCTGGCTGTATGTGGGCCAGTAGCTTCTCCCTCCTTACTGTTTGGATCTCTGCTTAGTGATCAGGGGGCATTTGGTGTCTCTGCCTTCCGGGGAGTCAGGTTTTCTATGGACTGGGATGATCTAATATGCCTGGAATGGGCACTGCAGCGTAATTTTGTTATTTGTCTCAGGACCCAAGACTGTACTGTATTACTTGTTAATTTAATGGTGCAGTTGAAGAGTCTTGCCCTCCGGATTGGGACTGCTGCTCCTGAGAATACAGAAATCCTTCAGTCCAGAGCAGTTCAGCGCTGCCATGGCTATTTATTTCATTGACTTACCCACCCTCTTCTGCCTCCCAATTGGGGTGGGCAGAAGGTTAGAACTGCTGTGTGTTTACCTGCAGGAGGGCTGGAGGGATGGGCAAGGTAGCACAGACCTGGACACATTCCACTAGACTTTGTTCTTCTTTAAGGATATCAGCTCTCGTGCACTGGGGAGCTGAGTGATCAGATGAGCCCGTGGAAGCCCGCAGTCAGACTTCATGGTACGTGGTGCCAGAGTCTCCCTGTGTCTGTTTTTCTCAGGCCAACCAAGTGTTGAGGGGGCATGTGAGCTGGATGGCACATGGACTGTGAGGAAGCTGGTTTGTATCAACCTCCAAGAATCTCTTTGGAGTCAGCTGGGGTGTGGGGGATGGGGAGTGCTCCCGTCTAGCGAGTAATGTGGCCATCACATCAGGAAAGGCCGGGAAGGGGCCTCAGGAAAGTCCCATGTTCCCTGACTAATTGGGTTCATCTATTTGCCCTCGTCCTACGATGCTGATGGTGACGCTGTGTCTCCTCACAACATAAGGTCCTAGGGAAGGCGTGTGTTGGCACACGGAAGAAAGATTGTTGGTTCCCTTCAGAAAATGGAGGATCCTTGCCTGGAGGTTGATTAACTTGAGTCTTGCCAAGATCATCTGCAGCAGAGATGGATGTTTATAAGAATCTGAAGACCTCTGGGTTCCAGCTCTTTGGATGGGAACAGCAGTCACTAGGGAAATCGGGAAGCAATGGGGTTGTTGCATGTGTCTCTGCGTTCAGTCTCTAAAAGTGATATCGAAAAAGTCTCTGTGAGTTTCCCCAAGGATCTTATCCCATTCTAAAACTATAGGTGTGCCCACTGATTAGCAGAGACTAGCTGGTATATTCTTAGGTCATTTTCAAATCAAAATGCTAGTATGAAGAGCAAATGCCTGACAACAACTCTTCCTGTTGTCAGGGAATCCAAGACATGGAGATGAGAGTCTCCCATTTTGTGAGTCCTTGAGTTGTAAGTCAACCCTTTGAGACGCTTGACTGGCCAAACTATGTTTATGGAGGGGAAGGAGAGAAGTGAGTTGTTCCTACGTCAAGAATGTCTGCAGAGAAGAGGAAGGCAGTGGCACTGGTAGATTGTTCTAGAACAGGAATCCAGCTTTTTCTGTAGAGGGCCACATGGTAAATATTTTAGGTATGATGGCCCAACGGGTAAAGTCGAGGGTGTTATATAAAAACTTACATAACAAGAGTGAAAACACACTTCCACATTTTAAAAAATGATTTTATTTATTTTGAGAGAGAGTGCGCGAGCATGAGCAGGGGGAGGGAGGGGCAGAGGCAGAGAGAGAAGCAGACTCCTCACTGACCAGGGAGCCCAAAGTGGGACTTGATCCTAGGACCCTGAGATCATGACCTGAGCCGTAGGCAGACACTTAACTGACTGAGCCACCCAGCCACCTCTATATCTATTCTTTTCATTTCATATGAGAGAATGAGAGTGATGGGCACTTGTCCAAGATTGTCTCTCTGTAAGTGGCAGTAGGATTTACACCCAGGTCTGTGAATTCAGAGTACAAGCTCATGACCGCTAGGGCTAAGGCATCCCTCCAACAAAGAGCCGAGAACTCAAACTACAGTAACCAAGGCCTCAGACCTCAAACCTTTGTGACTGCTCTCTATTTTTATTTATTTGCTCTTTTATTTTTGTTTCCTCTCCCATCTATTTGTCTTTCTGAGTGATTGCCACCACCACCCCACAAGCAAAAAAGAGCCGGTGGGCTTCTGTTTGGGAATAAACACGTGGGTGGAGAGAGCAGTAGAAGGGAAGGAAATGGGTACCTCCTTCTGTGTAGTAAAGTCAGAGCAGGGGAGGAACCCCAGGGGATCAAGAAGATGGCGTCAGCTTTAATTAAGAAAGCAGACCCAACCCAAGGGGTTTATGTGAGCTGTAATCCCTAAACACTTAATTCAGGAGGCTTTTAAGGTTCTCTCATTTGATTTATTTTTCTAATCCCTCCACCTGTTCCTTCTCATCCATTCCCTGTATCCAACACTGTTTTTTGCTTAGAATTGTGCTGGTCAAAAGCCCCTCCCAGCCAGGTTCTGGGGGTCCACACTGTCCATGCCTGGCCACCGTGGCCCTCCAGGCCACAGTTCAGAAGGCCCAGGCTGTCTAATCTAACGCACTACATTTGCTGGCCTGGGCTTTGATTGTTAGTACTCCAGAGATACCCTCTGCTTCACTGGATGTCTGCCAGCTGTGGGCACGCCCTGTTACCTGTTGGTCTGCATACCTAACCAACTAGCCAGCAGCAGTAAATGGTACCTCCCAACTAATGGCATAATTTTTTCCACAGACCCTCTATGGGAGGTGACATGATTCCAGCAGATCCATACAACTATTAGGAGCGAGCCCCGACCTGAGAAGCATATTGTCAAGAATATTGTCCTGGGAAACCCACCATTTCTGTAGTTATATAATGGCCTCAGACATAAGTGAAGTAGATGCTGTACTTTGAGGGGCTCTGGGAGAGCCTTTTCCTTCCCCCGAATAATTTTTCCCACCGGTCTCTTTCTGATCAAATTCTGCAGTCCTAGTTGTATTCCTTTGGTCAAGCATTGCCCTTCCTGGATTCTTCTTTTCCAAAGGGGAAGTCTTGGGGCGTCTGGGCGGCTCAGTCAGTGAAGTGTCTGCCTTTGGCTCAGGTCATGATCTCGGGGTCCTGGGATCGAGTCCCACATTGGGCTCCCTGCTCAGCGGGGAGTCTGCTTCTCCCTCTTCCTCTGCCCCTCCCTCCTGCTCATGCACGCTCTCTCTCTCTCTCTCAAAATAATAAAATCTTTTTAAAAAGTTGTTTTTATTAAAGATATATATATTTTAATATTTTATTTATTTTTGTCAGAGAGAGAGAGCACAAGCAGAGGGAGGAGTGGCAGGCAGAGGGAGAAGCAGGCTCCCCACTGAGCAAAGAGCCCGATGCAGGACTCGATTCCAGGACCTGAGCTGGAGGCAGATACTTAGCCCACTGTGACACCCAGGCCTCCCTAAATAAATAAAATAAATAAAATCTTAAAAAAAATAAATAAAAGGGGTAGTCCCTGGGAGAGGTAACACACTCAATGGCTTTAGTCTAAGTAGATGTTAGTTATATTCCTTTCATCAAAAGAGATGCCGCATCTTGGGTGCACTGGGTACCAGCCGTGGGAGGGCATTTCTGGGGATGAGAAAGAAATTCAGAAATGTCAGGGGGACCCACATAAAACCCAGCACTTACCAAGTGCTTCCAATGTGACCAGCATTGTTCTGAGTGCTCTCCCGTATTCACTGAATTACCACCACAGCCCCCTGCGGTGGGTTCTAGCACGGCGGAAATGGAGGCTCAGAGAGGTTAGGTAATCTGCCAAGGTCACACAGCTAGTGAGTGGAGTCCAGAGTTGGTCCTGGAGCCAATGTTTCTTGTCTTTCAGTGTGAAATTGTGCTTGGACTCCCCAAGCCTACCCCCAGGCTCAGTGATTCTCTAGGAGAAGTCCTAGAACTCAGCATGTAATTTGATTTATTACAACTAGAGGCTACAAAGCAAAATCAGCAAAGGGAAAAGGCACATGGGATTAAGTCTGAGGAAAACCAGGAGCTAGCCTCCAAAAGTCCTTTCCCAGGGGCATCACATGGGACACAATTCCTCCGGGAACAAGTTATGGCAACATGTGTGAAATGTCTCCCAGGGAAGCCCCTTAGACACCCAGCACCCTGGATTTTCACTGGGGGCTAGTCACATAGGCACCCTCTGCCTAGCACATAGCAAAACTCCAGACTCCCGGAGGGGAAGCAAGCGTTCAGCTTAAACCACACTGTGCAAATGGTTCAGGCCCAGTGAGCCTCACTCTCATCAGTTCTGGGAATGGCAGACACCCTCCTGAAATCCACATTGCGGGCACCAGCCAAGGCCAACCTTGCAAGCAGGCCTGCTATGTTCACTAATGAACAGCCGATCCACTCACCAGTGTTTCTGAAAAGGAGCCATTTGCATTTTTCCCTTTTCTACAAGGAGTGAGCCCCCTACCCCCAATAAGTCTACATTTATCTCAGGATTAGAATGCATACGGATACTTAGCATAGCATTTATCGCATAATAAGTATCTGATAGATATTGTCATCCTCATTGACTGCTCCTTGATCATTTCTGTGTCTGTTAGATCTGGTAAGGAGCTCAAGTTAACTCTTAAGTAATTAATGCTTTCTGCATTCCCCTTGTCATTCCCAGGCGGCCCCTATGAGGTTGAGGTCAATATCTCCAGCACCGGCAGGCTCCCCAATGGCACCGTCTATGCAGCCAAGGGCTCCCAGGTGGACTTCAGCTGCAGCAGTAGCTCCTGGCCTCCACCAATGGTTGAATGGCAGTTTCAGGCCCCAGATTCCAGCACCGAGCCCTTTGGAAACAACCTGACAGTCAGCAGTTTCACTCTGCTGCTGATGTCACAAAACCTCCAAGGAAACTACACCTGTTTGGCCACGAACCTGCGCAGTGGGAGACAGCGAAAGGTGACCACCGAGCTCCTGGTCTACTGTGCGTAAGAAGCACTCCCCTCTCCCTCCCCGACCTCCTCACCTTGACCCTTTGTGAACTGCATGTTTGTGCCTCTTCCTTTTGTCTACAAAGGCATGCCTGCTGCACGGGTCCTAACGTGCTTCTGCAGCTCCCTCAGCACACACGTACACACCCAGGGCCGTGTGTCAAGAGAGGGAGTCGCTTCTAGAAGCTTGCTGCTAAGTAGGGTTACAGGAGAGTCCCTGTGAGCCACAGAAGGAAATTAACGCCAAGCTTCATGCTTGTTTGTTTTTTTTTAATTGAGGTGAAAGTACAGAACAACCGTTTTAAAACACACGACTCCGTGGCATTTAGTACGTTCACAGTGTTGTGTGACCACCACCTCTGTCTAGTTCCAGAACATTCTCATCACCCCAGATGAAGTCCCATCAGCACTGAGCAGTTGCTCCCTCTTCTCTTGGTCGCTCCCTGGCAACCGCCAGTCTGTGTTCTGTCTGTCTGCATCTGTCCGTTCTGGATGTGTTGTGTCAAGGGACTCATAAAACACGTGGCTTGTGTGACTGGCTTCTTTCACGGAGCATCAGGTTTTCGAAGTTCACTATGTTTTAGCAGGTGCCAGCGCTTCATTCCTTTCTGTGACCGAGTTAATATTCCGTTGTAGGGAAGGACCCCAGTTTGTTCATCTGTTCAGCCATCCTCGTTCTATCTGTGCACTCGGGCCCTCTCGCACTGTTAGAACCAGCAGTTCACGAGCCTTTACTCTGGGGCTGAGAACACAGCAGGCTCCTTGGACGAAAACCACCGCAGACATGCCGAGTGTGCTCATAATCCATGCTAATGAGGGGGAGCATCAGAACAACAAATTAGTGGACAGGATAATAACACCTTTCTTAATTCATACGTTATTCAGAGCCTTTATAAGTTTCTATGTTCCCTGTCATAAAGGACATTGATTGTTTATGAAGTCATAGGTGCTTGTTAGGGGAAACAGATGAGCGTAAAGAAGAAGAGAATATTCTAACCATCATTTTGGTGTATTAGCAATAATTTATCTTGTTGATGACATGTATCTCCCCATCCATGTAAGATCCGTACTTACTTCTATTTATGTATATTGTATAAAGTATATAAAACATGATAACATACATATATAATACCTAATACAATATACATATATATACATAATATACATCTATACATTATACAGTATACATAAATATACATAATGTATACACAGTGTAATTCATATGTGTATAGATGTATAATATATGTATAACATACATATATAAAATATATATTATATACATATATTGTATACATTATCTAATGTATACAGGTGGGGGTGAATCCCACCTGTACCTGCCCCTGGGGACCAGCACTGTCCAGTAGAACTTTTTATGATGATGGAAATGTTCTATTCTGTGTGGTCCAGTACAATAGCCACCCACCACATATAGTTCCCGAGCCCTTGAAATGTAGGTGGTGAGGGGCGCCTGGGTGGCACAGCGGTTGGGCGTCTGCCTTCGGCTCAGGGCGTGATCCCGGCGTTACGGGATCGAGCCCCACATCAGGCTCCTCCGCTATGAGCCTGCTTCTTCCTCTCCCACTCCCCCTGCTTGTGTTTCCTCTCTCTGGCTGTCTCTATCTCTGTCAAATAAATAAATAAAATCTTTAAAAAAAAAAAAAAAAAAGAAATGTGGGTGGTGAGACAGAAGAACTAAATTTGTAATGTAATGTAATTAATACAAATTTAAAGAGCCACATTTAATGTCCACTGTGGCTAGTGAGAAATGCAAAGATGAATGAGGCCCACAGCCGTGGAGATTTAACACTCAGCAGAGGAAATCTGCCTGTTGTCACACACTAACTCGTGTCAAGGAGCTATTTCAAGGGTGCTACCTGGGCATGATGTTTCTCTGATACCCCGATTCTGTAATCCTTAGAGCCAGCCCAATGGTGCTCTCAGAGTCTGTGACTAAGCCCACATCCTCTGGTGTTTTGCAGTCCCCCCTCCATCAGCCCCTCATTGCCAAGCAGAGATGTCACAAGGATCGCTCACGCTGCAGCTCACCTGTCGCTGGGACGGGGGATACCCAGACCCGGACTTCCTGTGGACAGAAGAGCCAGGAGGTGTGGTCGTGGGGACGTCAAAGCTGGGGGTGGAGTTGCTGAACCAGTCCCAGCTGTCAGATGGCAAGAAGTTCAAGTGTGTTGGGAGCCACATAGTGGGGCCGGAGTTGGGAGCCAGCTGTGTGGTACAGATCAGTGAGTCTGGCTTGCCTTGTCCCGGGTTGGGGTCCACCCATCTGTATTCTGAGAGAACCAGCCGCAAGGTCTGGAAAAGAAATCCTACGATGTTGCAGTGAACTGAATTGTTTCTTCTTTTCTTTTGCTTTATGTTTTCTTCCTTTCAAACTTTAAAGATGCTTAACCAAGCTTCTGGTTCTCATCCAAGCTGTTTTCCACTTGACAGATACTAATTAAGCACCTGCTAGAGGCCAGGTACTGTTCCTAGGTATTAGAGATGGAGCAGTGAATAAGACGGGTGTGGTTCATTTATTAGCCATCTCCTGTTATATAACAAACACCCCCAGACTTAATGGCTTAAAACAACACATCAATTATTTGTCTTACGATTTCTGTGGGCCAGGAATTCAGACGGCACAGTGGGTTTGTCTTGGCTCCGTGATTTCTGGGTCTCAGCTGCAACACCTAGTTGGGAGGGTTGAAATTGTCTGCAAGATCAACTTCCAAGGCGCTCACGCACACGCCTGGCAGGTTGCTTCCTCTCCACGTGGGCTTCTCCACAGGGCCCCTGGACTGTCTTTACAACATGGCACTGGCTTTCCCCAGAGCAAGTGATGCAAGAGGGAGCAAGCCAGGCCTGCTCTCCTTTCTCTGAACTACCTAGCCTCAGAAGTCACATGGCATCCTGACTGCCTCTTCTGTTCATTAGAAGTGAGTCACTCAGACTGGCTCCACTGTCAAGGGGAGTGGGTGGAATTGGGCTCCACTTTTTGAAGGGAAGAGTGTCACATGATTCCTGGATGTGTTTTTGAAACCATGACCATTCCTCTTTCATAGAGCTCAAATTCTTCTGTGTGGGGATGGGGGTGAGAGGAAGACAGAAAGTCCAAACACAAGTAAGGTAGGTTCAGATAGTGATAATACTTGTGAGGAGTATCCAAAGGGGTGTGTGAAGGAGTCTCCTATAGGAAGAGGGCCACTCTTCCTAGGGAGTAGGGAGGTCTCCTTGTGGCGGTAGCATTTTGAGCAGAGATCTGAAGGATGAGAAGGAGCTGGCCAGGTGGGCTGAGTATTCCTGACAGAGGAAATAGCAAACGCTGAGGCCCCGAAGTGGAAACGTACCTGGCATTTGAGGAACTGAGAGAAGGCCAGTGTAGCCAGAGTGTTGTGCTGAGGTACCCATGAGGCTAGATGGCTATTGCGGGTTGAATTGTGTCTCCCAAAAAATGATCTGTTCCAGTCCTAATCCTGGGTACCTGTAGATGTGGCCATATTTGCAGATGTGATGAGGTTAGGCTGAGGTCGTACTGGGTTAGGGTGGGCTCTGTTCCCGTGACTGCTATCCTTACAAGACGAGGGCCATTTGGACGCAGACACACGGGGAGAATGCCACATGATAATGGAGGTGGGGATTGTAGTGATGCAGCTATAAGCCCAGAATGCCCACGATTGCGGGCAACCCCCAGAAGCTAAGACAGGCATGGAATGGTTTCTCCCTCAGGAGCCTCCAAAGGAGTCAAGCCTGCTGACACCTTAACTTCAGACTTCTGAGTTTCTGAGCTGTGAGAGAATGGATTTCTGTTGCTTTAGGCTAGCCGGTTTGTGGTACCTGGTGACAACAGCCCCGGGGATCTAATACAGCAGTAAGCAAGGAGCAGAGAGTGTTGGGTTTTGTTGGCCACAGTGAGGATTTTCCTCACGGCCTGTCAGGATAAGCCTCGGGGTGGGGGGGGGCGTGGAGCGCTAGCTTGCTGAGAAGTGAGCCTTGCTATTCCAGGAGGTGCTTGTTTTCCCAGGCAAGTGGCATTCACATGGCTGTCCCTTCCCCACTGACTCATTCAGCAAACGTGACAGTGTCTCATCTGTGTCCGGGACCTGGCTGGCCTTGGGTGACAGAAGGGACCGAGACTCACTTTCTGCATTACAACAGGGCTTGGCACACCATGGCCATGGGACAAATCCAGACCAACTGGTAGTCTGCAGTTTTATTTTTAATGAGATATGACTCACGTAACATGAACTTCACTGTGTCAAAGTGTGTTGTATGGTGGCTTTTAGCACATTCACCATGTCATACTTACCATCACCCCTGTCCTGACTCGGGCTGCCCACCTCTCTCTTTAAATTGCTTAGGCCCTACACAGAAGAAGACCACTCAAACAGTGAGAGGCTGAAGCACTAAGCAGCCCATTGTGCAAAGGCCTGGTGTGGTGTCCATCTCTTACAGACCTCTGAGGGCCCTGCATCCCCACCCCTACCTCCACCCCTGACCCCACCCCTGCACACAGCACCCTCTTAAGTGAAAGAAACTCTGAATTTATAGGCGCCACACCAGCTGTTGGGGTGACTCCACTTTTTGAGGGGTAATGGCTGTGTTTGGCAAAAGCACATTAATGTACATGACCTTGGTTTGCGGGGTGAGTTGGGCACCAGGAAGAGAGTTCATTTTGCTCTTTATACAGGATGAGGAGGCCATTTCTCAAGCTTTGGTTTGGGGTCCCCTGAATTCCAACAGACTGTTGAGGCTTGTCAGTGCTGCTGGCTTGGTGACCTCAAAGAAGATAGGAGTTCACCAGAGAGGGGAAGGTGTGATTTAGGAACGGGGTAAGGGACCAGACAGTTGATCCACAAAGGGGTATAACGCATGAGTTTCTTGAGCAAAACTGGATTGGGGGGGGTGGGCGCCTGGGTGGCTCAGTCGTTGAGCGTCTGCCTTCGGCTCAGGGCGTGATCCTGGAGTTCTGGGATCGAACCCCACGTCGGGCTCTTCTGCTGGGAGCCTGCTTCTTCCTCTCTCACTCCCCCTGCTTGTGTTCCCTCTCTCGCCGGCTGTCTCTCTCTGTCAAATGAATAAATAAAATCTTTAAAAAACAAAAACAAAAACTGGGTTTGGGGTTTCACCTTTGCTGACCTGATTTAGAGGGAGAGGCTTTGGTCTGTTCTACATTCCCACCTCGCCACCCTCCCCCCCTTACCGCGCATACATCTCCCCCTTCCCTCTTCCCAGGGCGCCAGCAGTGAAACCCTAGATTCTCTCTTGGAACAACTGCGGGTGGGAAGCGTGGGGTTTCGCTCTCCTGGGCAGGAACCCAACATGCCACTCTGTATCCTTCAGCTGCTGAAAATACGGGCTTAACATATCACACACAATGAATTTGCGACCCTTCCCAGGAAGGCATATGTTTTGGGGAAAGTCTTCTGCCACAAAGAAAATAAATGGATTGCTAGGGGAGACCTTACAGTTCCGTGTCCCACACAGATCAGACCCCAAGGCCATAGAGACTCTGCATTGTGAACTGTCTAGGACAGACCCGTGATAGACTAATGCTTCCCCCACGAAGATGTCCGTGTCCTAATCCCTGTGACTTTACTTATGTGGCAAAAGAGACTTTGCAGCTGGGATTAAGATCTCGGAGTGGGAAGATGATCCTGGATTATTGGGGTAGGCCCCATGTCATCACAAGGGTCCTTCTAAAAGGGAGGCAGGAGGGTCAGACTCCGTAGCAGGAGACGTAATGACAGATGTCAGAGGTTATAGTGATGCAAGGAGGGGCCAGAAGCCAGGGAATGCGGGTGGCTTCAGAAAGCTGAGAGCAAGGAAATGGACCCCCCCCACCCCCGCCGGAACCTCCAGAAGGAATAGGCTCTGCCAACACCTTGATTCCAGCCCCATAAGATCATTTCCACCTTCTGACCTCCAGAACTAGGAAAGAATAAATTTGTGTTGTTTTAAACCACTCAGTTTGTTACAGCAGCAATAGGAAATGAATACAGCTGCTTTATTGTCCCCTCGAGCACTCTTGGCAGGCTGTTCACCCCTTTTTTGTATGAGCAGTGTGGCTATGATGCATGGAAGCCTAGAGCATAGATAAGAGGGTTGTGGGCTACAAAAGCCTGGCAATTTGGGCTTACAGGAGTAACCAGCTCTGGGCTCCTGGGTGGCTCAGTCAGTTGAGCATCCGACTCTTGATTTCGGCTCAGGTCATGATCTCAGGGTTGAGATTGAGCCTTGTGACTGGCTCCGTGCTCAGCCGGGAGTCTGCTTGGGATTCTCTCTTTCCTCCCTCTGCCCCCTTCTCCACACGCTCTCTCCCTCCCTCTCTCTCTCTCTCTCTCAAATAAACAAATAAAATCTTTTTTTTTTAAGAGATTTTATTTGTTTATTTGAGAGAGCACGAGGGGGGGAGGGTCAGAGGGAGACGCAGATGTGGGTCTCGATCCTGGGACTCCAGGATCATGACCTGAGCCGAAGGCAGTCACTTAACCAACTGAGCCACCCACGTGCCCAATAAATAAAATCTTTAAAAAAAAGAAAAGAGTAACCAATTCATCCTGGTTTGCCCAAGGCTTTCCCAGTTTTCTCACTGAAAGCTCCATGTCCCAGGAACTACCTTAGGCTTCGGCAAACTAGGACAGTTGGTCTCCCCAAAATCCTAGGTGCACCGCTGATTTAATGGTGTGACTTTGAGCAAGTAACTTAACTTTCTCTGGGTCTTAGTTTCCTCATCTGCAAAATAGGGTTAATAAGTTGAACAGTGCCTAGCCCATAGTAGATGCTCAATAAATGTTAGCTTTTATTATTACCTGAGACCAAGGGCAGGACAGAAATTCCTGGAGTTCCTTCATCAGGAAGGTAGTAACATTCTTGAAAATCTCAGGCCATGGCTTGAATCTCCCTGTACATTTGTCTTTCTTTACTTTCTGATCACCAGGGCGCCCCTCCCTTCTCTCTGAGCCCATGAAGACTTGCTTCGTGGGGGGCAATGTGACGCTCACCTGCCAAGTGTCTGGGGCCTACCCCCCTGCCAAGATCCTGTGGCTGAGGAACCTCACCCAGCCTGAGGTGGTCATCCGGCCCAATGGCCGCTATCTCATCACGCAGAACAGCCAGAGCTCCACTCTCACCATCCGCAACTGCTCCCAGGCCCTGGATGAGGGCTACTACGTCTGTCGGGCTGAGAACCCTGTGGGGGTGCGGGAAGTGGACATCTGGCTGAGTGTGAAAGGTGAGTGAGGGACGGGGCCCCAAAGGGGGTTGGTTGAGAGCTTCCGAGGACCAGGCAGCAGCATGGGGACAATTTGGTTCTTCCCTATATGCGGGTCACTGCCATCTGGGAGAAGGCGTATCTGCTTGACTGTGACTTGAGAAGGTGGAAAAATTATTATCCAGCCCTAAATCTCTGACATTGCACAGCGGTAAAAAAAAAAAAATTTATGTTGGGGCGCCTCGCTGGCTCCGTCGGAAGAGAATGCAACTCTGGATCCCAGGGTGGCGTGTCAGAACCCCACATCAGATATAGAGATTACTAAAAAAATAATAAAACTCAAAAAAATAATAACTTACTACTTCCCAAAGAATATATATGTTATAAATATAAAAATATATATTTTAAGAATATAAAAAATGCAAGTTGTGAAGTACAATAACAAAATGAACACCTGAGAACGTACCATCCCGCTTAGGATACAGAGCGGTGCCTACAATGCTGAAGTTATTTGTAGGTAGTGTGGCTAGATTTAGAAAATGACAGCGAAGCTAAAAACAACAGGATGCCCACCTGAATTTGCATTTCAGAAAAACAAAGCATTCTTTTAGTGTAAGTATATCCCATATTTTCCATGGGACATACTTATTCTAAAACAGGACTCACTGTTTATCTGAAATCCAAATTAAGTGAGCATGCTGTATTTTTTTCGGGCAACCCTACCGCTAGACCCCTTTCCAGTCTCATCCTGGTCCTCCTGAAAAAGGTAAGCACTATCCTGAATTATTCAAGAAAGATTTTGTTACATAGTGAAATGCTTGGCTGTTCCCACTCCACATTTTGTTCCTAGGGTTTATTCATGCCAATGTGTGTAATTATACTTTGTACCTCTTCACTCCTGTAGGATTTTCTACTGTGTCATGGTTCCACAACTAAGTTANNNNCTAATTTTCCTGCTGATGGACCTTTGGATTGTTTCTGATTTTGTTGTTGGTGGTGATGAACAAAAGTGTTGCCATGAAAAATCTTTTACCCAGCTCCTTCTGTACACATACATAGCAGGTCCCCAGGCAAATATTTCTCTAGGATATGTGTAGAAGGAATAGAAAGGAAGGGTATGCACATTTGTATCTTTCTGGGATAATAGTAAATTTTTTTCCAAAGTGGTCATACCAATTTTCTATTCACAACAGCAGTACTGAAGTTGTTCCACATTTTCGCTTTTAGGCTTTGTGATTTTTGCCCATCGAGTACGTGTAAAATGGAATCTTACTGCTGTTCTAATTGGCCCTTCTGTGGTTACTAAGAAGATCAAGCATTATTTCCTATGTTTATTTGCCATTCGTGTTTCTCCTTTTGACATTTTCCCCTTTCTTGTAGATATGTAGGAGTTCTTTAGAAATTCTGCATACTAATTCCTTGTTAGTTTTACATGTTACAAATATCTCTTTTTAGTTTAGTTTTTTTTTTTTTTTTTGCTTTCTTTCTGGTATTCTTTGATTAGCAGGCATTCTTACTTTCATGTAGTTAATTTCATGAATCTTATATCATTAGCAATTTTTACATCTCAAAAAATCTTATCTCCCCCATGGCCACAAAGATACTATCCTATACTTTCTTCTAAAAAGTTTTAACGTTTTGCCTTTCACAGTTACATCTTTAATCTAGAATGAATTTTCGTGAATGGTGTGAGGTGTGGGGATCAAGTTTCTCCCTTGCCCAAATTTGGATAGGCATTGGTTCCAGCACCATTCTTGAATAATTCCTCTTTTACTCACTAATCTGTCGTATATCAAATTTTCTTTTATGTGTGGTCTGTTCTTGGATTCTCTATTGTGTTCCATTTATCACTGTTTATCATAGCACCAAGAGCTCACCCTCTTCGTTTCTGTGGCCTTATAAACAGTCTTGATGTCTGGAGATTTTAACTTTCCAGTCTTCCTTTGCGTCACATGCTTCATGTGCTTTCCACAAACTGTCTGAGGTAGGGAAATGAAATATTTATCTTGCTTTATGGAGAGGTCATGTGCCTTGCCGAAGATCATGGAACCAAAACAAGACTAAGACCCAGGCAGAGGAAGGGAGCTGTTGCTCTTTGACCAGCACGTGTATCAGATGGAGGAATCAATAGCGTAATTTGTCTTTGCAGAACCTTTAAATATCGGGGGAATTGTGGGAACCATCGTGAGCCTCCTGCTGCTGGGACTGGCCATTATCTCAGGGCTTATGTTGTATTACAGCCCTGTGTTCTGCTGGAAAGGTAAGGATTTCCTGGGTTCCTTTGTTTACCTTTGGGGCTTCTTGAAAAGGTGTGGGTGGGGGAAGGAGGCCCCTGTTGTGCTCCTACCTGAGGTCCCATTCTATAGGCTTCTTGACTGGGTCCGAATGTGCAATAATGAATCACTTAAGTGCCATTCCTGAACACCCTGTCACCTGTCACGTTGGGTCAGTCTTCTCATTTCTCTGTTCTTTTGTAAATGTTAGATTAAAAACTTTTGTGAGGCTGAAGTGGATGTTATTGGATATTAATTTTTTTTCCTTTCTCCCTTCAGTAGGAAACACTTTCAGGTGAGTGTTCCTAGAATCAAGTCGAAAACCCATTTCCATGGTCTGTCTTCCCTGCTGTTTTTGTTTTCTTTTGTTACAAGCAATAGTAGTGGCCACAGTGGAGGACCCACCATGTGCCAGACACTGGGAGAGGGGCTTCGTTAGGCATTATTAGAAACTCTTTCATAAACTCTTCAGGTTGGTGGTGGCCCCTCCATTTTCCAGATAAGGAGATGAACGCTCAGGGAAGTGAAGTAATTTCTGCAAAGCTCATCCAGGAAATGAATGGTGGCGTCTGTGTTCAGATCCAGGTCTGACTGATTCCAAAGTCTATACTGGTTTTATAATGCCAGACCTCAGGGTGGGGCACATCGCTGGGCTCTCATGGAAGCATAAAGACGGTGTGTGTGCAGTGAGCCCAGCCACTTGTGCATTTATTTTATTTAATTTTCTAAGAAGAGCTAAAAGGAAGAATAAGTCATAGTCTTATAGCATGTTTTGGAAGACTAGTCTGAGCATGCCCAGAAGCCCCTCCCAAAAGGAAATCTCAGGGGCGCCTGGGAGGCTCAGTCAGTTAAGTGGTTAAGCGTGATCTGACTCTTGATTTTTGGCTCAGGTCATGATCTCAGGGTCATGAGGTCCAGCCCCAAGTCAGGCTCTGCGCTCTCAGCGTGGAGTCTGCTTGTCCCTCTCCCTCACCTCCTCCCTGTGCTCACTCACTCTCTATCTCTAAAATAAATTAATAAAATCTTTAAAAAAATACTTAAAAAAAAAAACTAAGGAAACCTCAGTAGGGGCAAGGTAACTAAATGGAACTTGTGTATTTCATTTCCTAAGTAGACTTTGGGTTGCAGCAAAGAACTCTTCTCTTTGTCCCTCTCAACCAGTTTATGAAGGGATATTACTGTTCTGGGATGATCTTTCATGGGAGAATGTTACCTTTACTGCTCCGTGTTTGAAGGCCATCTTCCCAGTGAGTGTTTCATTCCCCAGGCTTAGTTCTCACAGAAGGAGGCGGCAAGCATAGTGGAAAAATGGCTTTGGAACTAGCAGACCTGGGTTCAGATCGAACCTCTGCCATTCCTGAGCCAGGTGCTCCTCGAAAATCCCTGACCCTCTCTGAGCCTCTGTTTCCTCATGGGTTTTCCAGAAGGAGACTCCGAAGATTATATGAAAATGTAATGTTCCTAGCACTGTGACTGGCCCATGGCATGTGTAAGAAGTGTACAGGCTGGCTGGGTAGGCAGAACCAGCAATGAACTGGAGAGTTAAATGCTAAACTGCTGGGCATGGACTCCAAGTGCAGTCACGGTTCAGGGCTTGTGGGGAGGAAGAGGCCTGTACCTGGGCCTTGAATAACGAGTAGGAGGTGAAATTTCAGTAAGAAGAGCAGAAATAAAGGGCATTTCAGGAAAGGAACGTAGCATTCGTGTACGTGATACGAGGGGAGCTTAAGTGGTAGGTTCCTGGGACAAAGAGTCACCTACCCCAGAGATCGGGGGAAGTAATAAAACCCACCCAGGGAAGTTTGTGAGTGTCCATGGGAATCTGTGGCAGCATCTCCTTGAGAGATTACCATCACACGGTCCTCTGTTTACCAAGGTGAATGCACAAAGAATTTTCCGTGTTACAAAGGAGGTTGTCATAAATCTAGTGTTTTCTATTCAGCGAGGGCTGATGTTAGGAAAAAAAATGGGGTATCTTCTTGAGTATTTCTCCCCCTTTGGAAATTAGGGGACAAGACATGGGTGATGTCATGGTTTTGGTGGATTCAGAAGAGGAAGAGGAGGTAGAGGAGGAAGATGCTGAAGAGGAAGAAGAAGAGGAAGAAGCAAACGAGAGGGAGGAGTCACCAGAAGAAATCTGTAAGCATGGCCGCATTCACAGAGTGACTGCCCTGGTGAATGGGAATGTCGACTGGATGGGCAATGGACTCCAAGCTCTGCAAGGTGAGCTCTTGTTCCTTCAAAGGGCTCTGCTAGGCTGCAGTGGGATTCCCAGTAGGAATGTCGAAGAGGTAAGTCTCGTTTTTTTAAAGGGTGGGGAAGGTAGTTAAAGTTTAATCTAGGATCTACTCTCAACTCCCGACACCACAATTAAACCGACAGACGTTTACCAAGGACCTACTCTGGGAAAGGCACGATAGTAGCATTGTTGGGGGAATTAAAAAAAAGACCGATCGTGACTGTAGGCAGGGAGCTTTACAAGACCAGTCAGATTGTACCGAGGAAAACTCAGAGAAGCTTAAAACAGAAGATTTAACCATCACTGTTGAAAGAGCAGTAGAGGAGCTGTCCCAAGGAGGAATTTGATTATTGCCAGATGAAGGATAGACTTAAAAATCACCTTAGAGAGAGGTGAGTGCCTTGAGGGATGCATCGGTTGGGAGACGCTTCAGGGCAGAGGAGGATCTGAGGCAAGTCTTTCAGGACAGTTGAGTTTGAAGAAGCAGAAAGGAGAGAGTATTCCAGGTGAGGGGAATGGCACGAACCAGTTGATGCAGGGTAGACCGTATCAGGCACGTCTAGAGGATCTTGAGTGAAAAGAACAGGAGAAAAGGGGAACACACACCCTGCCCCACTCGCTTCCCCGTGAATTCTAGTTCTGAGGCTCACCAGGAGAGGACTAGAAAGTGCAGTGATTGCAAATGGATGGTGGAGATGGAGTGACCTCTTGTTGAGCTCACTCAGACTTGGATCTGCTTTTGCCTCCTGTCCAGACGACAGCAGTGAGGAGCAGAGTGACATCCTTCAAGAAGAAGACAGGCCAGTTTGAAGAAAGAGAACTGTCCTCCATTATCCTGTCTTAAAGCTTGAAAAGCTACGTTGAAGATGAGCTTTTCATTCTGCTTTGACTTGACTTGCACCCCTGCCTGAGGGCTGAAAATGGTTTGGGACGCTCAGCAAAAAAGAAAAACACACAGATTTCCTTCCATTTTTTTTTTTTCCCCTAAATTGGTTTGATTTGCTGTTAAGTTTTCTCATTGATGTTAAAATGTGTTGGGAATGGGCAGCACATGGGGAGAAAAGGTGCCTTTGGCGTCTGAGGTGCCCCCTTCACTGTGACTTCCGGCTTTATCCATGTTGACTGATGCTGATTTGGAGGGGACGGGAGTGGGGGTGGCACCTGGCCTCCGTGCTCTGTTAGAGGTCCGTGACCAGCTTGCCCCAACACATAAGGGAATAGTGTGGGGTGATAGGGACACATCCTTTATCGCTGCCCAGCTAAGCTGGAAAACCAGGCTGAAGTCACCTCCCTGGAAAAGCTGAGGATGTGTCCGCTATTGATGCAAGTCAGTTGGAGGCAGTTTGGCTCCCATATTGGAGTTGCAAACATGTAGGCTTGAATGTGGGCCCTGCTCCTTACTGGTTTCCCGGGCTTGGGCATGTTGCTTTCCCTCTCCCGGGCCTCAGTTTCCTCATCTGTAAAATAGGTGAAATCCTACGTGCCTTACAGGGTGTGATGGGGACGAGATGAGGTACTTGTCGATGTGAAGGTGCCCAGCAGGTGTTCAGCAGATGTTCCTCTCCTCTCCTCTGCCCTCCCTAGCAGAAGAAACTATGTCCACTGTAAGTTACAAACTGCTGCCTGGGCCTCTCCTTCTTCGTAGAATGGTTTCAGAGGAGAGCATTATCAGAGCTCTTCTGACGGTATCTGCTTCCCTGGAGGTGTAATTCTTTTCAAAAGAGGTAGGGGCCCCTAAGAGGAAGTGCCTTTCATTAGAACCTCTCATTTTGTAGAGCTTCATATGTATACAAAAGCCTCTTAGGTGATACCTAGTAGCTTGCAGATTTTCCCATTCTCCCCTTTCTCCTGTGGCTTTGAAAGAAGACAGGAGAAATATTTTACAATGCAGTATCTGGTAATAAGTACCCCTTGGGCAGACTAGTTCATCTGACCTCAGTTTCTCGATCTTAGAAATGGGGATGGGAAAACGTGTTTCCTTCCTACTTTCTAAGGAGACTATGAGGATGCATTGATCAGTAATGCAAAGTTTTGAATGAAGTAACATCTGATGAGTTTAAGCTGCTGTTTCCAGATCCCTGTACAGTCAGAGACTGTTCGTCTCTGATTTCGTCCAAATCTCTTACATGTCAGAGACCTAATAAGGGTGCAAAAGACGTGTGTTAACATGAAAATCTGACTTGAGTTTGCACTCTTTAATGTTCATATCCCACTTAATGGGCAAGAGCTAGGGCTTAAGGGAGAGTTTCCTTCCTCCAAATAACAGGGTCTGGGACTCCAGTAAGATGAGAAGCTGGTTATCTGCAGCATTTCCCTGCAGGTGTGATGGGGAGGGGTCTGTTTTCTTGGACAAAAAGACTAAACTGAGCAAATCACTAGGAGTGAACCCCGTCCCTAGCTCAGAGCCCTGTGGATTGCAGGAGCTGGCTGCAGTTTTCACCCCTCAGGAATAGGTGAAAACTGCGGTTCTAATATGCTGGGGCTGCTGCTGCCCCGGACTTCTATACTTAGCCACTCTGGCCAGTCCAAGTGAGTGTTCCAGAACAGGAGACTTGAGTTGCTTCTAAAGTCACTGAACTCTGAGTCCGTCTCCCTTTAGAATCTTCCATGATTAAATTCCTGACTTTGAGAGTTCACTCTGCAGAGGCAACCGTATTTTTTAAAAAAGAAAAGAAACGGGGGGAAAAAATCCCTAGCTAGGAACACAGAGAATGATTTGCAAGATCACTGAGATGCTTTCAGGAACTTCTCTTGCACACACACCTGATGATGGGATATCTTTGGGGCAGGGTTTTCCCACTAGCAATTGGGGGCTTTAAGGTCTTGTTGCCAAACACTATACACCCTAGATGAGCTGAGCCACGACTTCTGTCACTCATACTTGAGCCCTGTGTGCACATTGATACAGCTGGGTCAGTTAAGAGCGCAGGTACTGGCAGTCTTTGAGTTTTAAGGATTGTTAACGAATTAGGGCTTTCTTTTATTTTAAGATGACTCATCCCTCAAACTACAAGCATGATGACAGTGGGTTACAAACTCCGTGTAGCAAAGTCCAAGTCGTTACATTGTGCTGTTACACAATCTTATCAGAAGGTATTCTGAACTCCACGATCTACTTATCAGAACCAGGAAGATAAATACTTAACCGCTATCACAACTGACATTTCGGAAGGGTATACTGGGAAAGAGCTCCGGCAATCCTGTGGCTTTGGTATTAGTTCTAATTCTCACAAGCACATATAGACCCTATAACTGCAGACAACCCGCGATGGAAGAAGCACTGAAACCTGGAAGATCACCCTTGCCAGGTAAAACTGATTGTGATGCAGTAAGTGCCAACTGGTAATTCTCACTGTGGGGCTGACCAGGAACTGCTGCAAAGAAAAATTAGCAGACCCCTCTGCGTTATTTACATTTTAATATTTGGTGTGGGGTGGGGTGGGGAGGGGGGGTAAGAGAAATTTATTGAGGTTATAATATGGATTTTAAAAAAATTATGGAATAAAGTTATTTTTAAATAAATGATGATCTTGATTTAGACTTCATTAGTAAACTGAAAGATTTGGAGAAATGGGTTTGCCTCCCCCAGTTTTTTTTACTTTGTTTTTTCCCTTTGTTAATAATGATAGCATTCTCATTGCCATTTTATTCTTTGTGGATACTCTCTTGCACTTCCTGAGACACCACCCGCACCTTTCCTGATCTGAGAAATTTGTTCTTCCATTTTTTTCCCTCCCTGCATATGCCTCTTTGGTCAGACTGTGTGCTTTCTAACATTAAAGGGCTAGGGTGGCAGTCTTCAGGCAGAACATAGATTTGCTGGACTGTCTGAAAAGATGAATTCTTTCAGCTGTCCTGTAGTTGTGGGTGGCCTTGGGAATTCTTTACTGGACTCAGCTAATTGTAACCCCCATAATGTCTCACGGTACCTCCCACTTTGCTGTTCTAGGCCCAGGCTAGATAGCAGTTCTTAGAGGAAGCTTCAAGTCAGTCTCCTTTTTAAGTCATTCCTCCTCCCACCCCTTTCTTTATGGCCCTCCAGGCTCGCTCCAGGCTCCCTCCTCGCTGCCCCAGCTTTGCTCCCCAGCTCTTTATCACAGCGGTTCCACCTTAACTTACTTCCTTTCTAACCAAACCCTTGCTTCCTACCTTAACCTCAGTGTCCCATGTTCCTTTCCACCCAGCCCCTCCCTTTGAATGTGTGTGGGTTTAATCCAAGCTGGTGTCTGAGCCCCCACGATACCCCTGCTTGTTTCACTTCTCTCCCTGGTGTCCCCAACATCTCTTTCCGTGGCCTTCAGTCCTCCTAGGTTACACCCATGTTTACCCAGCTTGTCCATATTTGGACCCCCACTCTTCTTGGATTCCCCCCTTTTTTTGTCTGGCCCGCTGCCCCTTTCTCACCGCCCATTTTAACCTTGACATGCTCGTTTTCACCCTCCATTTTCCGCCGGGCTTGTCTTTTTCTGGTTCCCATTTTTAAAAATCGGCGGCTTGCCCCTTCTCTGGTCCTCCGCTTTCATTCCTAGCCCCCGAGCTGGGCTTCTCCACCAGGGCTCCCATTTAACCTCTGAGCTCCCGGCCTCAGTGCCCCCCATTTTATTCTCCAGACTCGTTCCTTTCCCCCCGCCTTCTCACTGCCTCCAGGGTTCCCGGACCCATTCCTCCCAATTCTCTCCTCGGCCCCCGCTTTTTGTCCCCACAGTTCCCCTGATGCCTGGTGTGTCCAGGTCCTCGTTCTTGAGCGACAGTCTCCGTCCTATTCGCTCCGCTCTTCACCTGGTTCCCACCCACCTCCGGCTTTCTCTCCACCTCATCTTCCCCAGTTCTCTCCTCGCCCTCCGCACCCCTCCCTCGGACTCCCTCAGCCCCGCTCCCCGCCACACCCCCTTTTTTGCCTACACCTCCCGCATCCACCCCCATCCCCCGCTGTCACCAGCCGCGTTCCATCCGCTCCCGGTTTCCCCCTCCACCCAGTTTCTCCCCCCCGCTCCGTTTTCACCCTCCCCCCGCTTCTCTTCATCCCCGCAGCCCCCCGTTTTTAGCCTGCCCTGCTCACCTGCCCCCCCCCCGCTTTCCTTCAGCCCCACCCCTCAGATTGTATCTCGTCCTCGTTCACCTGCCCGCCTCCCCATTTTCTCCTCGTCCCCGCCCCCCGGTTTTGTCCTGTCCGCCCGACCCCCGCGTTCCCCTCAGCCGTATACGGTACTTCCCCCGCCCGGTTTTATCCTGCCTCCCCCCCGTTTTCCCCTCGGCCCCCGGGTTTTATTCTGCACCCCCCCTCCGCCGTTTTCCCCTCGGCCCCGCCCCCTTAGCCCCCGCGGCCCGCCCCCCGCGCGTCCCCGCCCGCGCCCGCCGCCATGTGACGGGAAGCAGCTGATGGCCTCTCCGGGCGGCGGCGGCCGCGGCGGGCGAGGCGGCGGGGCTGGGGCGGAGCCGGGGCGGGTGCGCGCGGCGTGGGGGCGGCATGAGGGCCGGCGGCCCGGGGGGCTGAGGCGCTCACGCCTGCCGCGGCGCCGCGCGCGTCCTCCATGGAGGCCGGAGGTGAGCGGGGCCGGGCGCGCGGGTTCCGCCGGGCGGGGCCGGGCCCGTTCCCCTGGGGCGGGCAGGGGCGCGGGCTCGGCCGTGGGAGGGGCGCGGCGGGGGCGCGGGGCCTGGGCAGTCCGCGCGGGCCGGCGGCGGGGGGCGCGCCCGGCGCCCAGCTTTGTTTCACTTTCGCTGTCAGCGGCCGCCACCACGTCTCCCGCCCGCCGCCGACAGGACCTGGGGAGCACGGGCCACTGCATGCCCGGACAGCGGGGCCCGACGCCTACGCCTGAGGGGGCGGGGACGCGGGGGTGCGCCAGGCCCTCAAGGGGTGATAGGGGGCGGGTGCCCAGGTGCCAGGTGACGCACTTGCAGGTCTGGGTGGGCCTCAGGTTTGCCCCTTACAAGCGGTGTGATGGCGCATGGACCACTTAACCCAAGTCTGTTTTATATCTGCAAAATGGGATAATAATAGTACGTGCCCCAGTGGGTGGTTGGGAGCTTCCCAAACTTGCCTGTTCCAAAGAATGGGGTCTGGGTCCCTGTTAAAAAAAAAATCTCTTGCGAGCCTCTCCCAGCGGAGACTCATTCGCAGAGGTGCGGTGGAGCTGGGGATGCTGATCCGTGCTGGCATGTTTCATAGGGCAAGTTCAGGGTACATTGATGGGTGAGGTTCATGCCTCTATCCTTGTTAACAGCTGTCATCAGAAAACAGTGTGGAAGTCTGAGAATATCGGATATACTTGGAGAGTCAGCCCAAATGAACATGTAATCTCAGTGTGCTTGTTATGCGTGCTTATTAGGCAAAGGCAAAACCTCCAGACTCTCCCTCAGACTGTCTTCTCCTTTCCAGCCACCTTGCCTCTAAACCCTACCTATACAGAAATTTGGGGTGGGCTTGGGATTTATTCTGGGAGTTCCAACTCTTGAATATACCTCCGTGCTTAAAGGCAGTTTCTTTAGGGAAAATTCTAAAAAGGGGTCAAGGCCTAGGGTTCAGAATTGTTCCAGAACCTCTTGGTACTCTTCCAGTGAAGTGCAAGCTTGGTCTTGCTCTGGAGGATTCGGATTGTTGATGTTTGCCTTTCCCTGGCTAGTTTGATGGAGTTGGGGATTGTGGGTGGGTAGGTTCAGATCAGGGTATTCCCTGGGGTGGTGTAACTTTTTAATTTGGGAAATGACATTTCTTTGTTTGCCATAGTCAGGCATTCAGTAAAAGGTGTAGAGGCAGCTCTCTCTGCCTTCCCATCTAGATAAGGGCTTTCTTTTCAGTGAGTGCGTTACCACTTTTTAAATGGCCCCTACTGTTTGTCTGAATCTTATGTGAATCTTTTTATAGCTTCCGCTGTTGTTTCCATTGACTCCTTATAGTTAAAACTGAAAGCGATCTGTACCTAGCCTCCCTTTTTAGCTGGAATCTGTTTCCAGTTCTGAGTTTTTCCTAATGATTGACGACTGTGTTTTGGGGTGTGGGCAGAGCTGTCTAGAGCTGCCAAGTTGCTGTAAAAAAAAAAAAAAGGAAAAAAAAGGCCAGAGACTTTTACGTTCTTTTGAAACTGAATAAAGCCCATTGTAATGGGATTACAATGGACAACAGTAGATATCTTCAGAGCAGTGGTTAGAATTCATTTATTCTTTCGACAAATATTTATTGAATATCTACTGTGTGCCAGGCAGCCTCTAGGCCACCACTGGCCAATAGAAATATAATGCAACAGCTGTAACTTAAAATATTCTAGTGGCTGCATTAAAAGAAGCGAAACAGGTGAAACCAATTTTAAAATTTTATCTGTCAATCCAGCATGTCTAAACTATTATCATTTCAACCTGTAATCACAATTATTGATATATTTTAGATCTTTTTTGTACTGAATTCAAAATATGGTGTGTGTTACATACTTAACATGCCATCTCAATTCGGACTTGGCATATTGCAAATGGTCAGTGGTCAAGTGTGGCTAGTGGGTGGTGTATTGGACAGTGCAGGTCAGTTGAAGCGGGTAGAGAGGCAGGTTTGGGGTGTGGGTAGGGAAGAGCTACACAGTAAATGTATAAAAGCAAGTAAGCAATCAAGACAAGACAAGTGAATAAAGAACATTGAACAGAGGGAAAGGAAAGTGACCCGGCCACTACAGACAGGGAGTCCAGGAAGGTCTCTGAGAAGGTGACATCGACACTGAGCCCTGAATGGTAAGATGGCGCAGTCAGACAAGGATCTGAGGCCTGCCAGGCAGTTTTCTGGGCTGATGGAAAGGCCAATGTCAAGGTGGTGAGGCGGGACAAATCACCAGACTCCCTGCTGGCTAGAGTCATTGTTTCCATCTCTGTGTTCAGGTAATTTTCCTTGCACAGAAGAAGCCGATAATAAATATCTTTTCATTTGGCCTGGTCATCCAAATACATCCTAATGTTTAAGTAGAAAACCCTGATCCGTGGGCCTTTTCGCCATGAAGGACCACAGCAGGTACAATCCCAGATGAAAGCTGGATCCTCTCAGCTCTGGTTTTTGGGTTTTTTTTTTTTTTCTTTTTTTCTTTTTTTTTTTTAAGTTCTGCACTTATTATGGCTTCTTCCCCCTAGCAGCCAAGCTTAGTATGGGCCCAGACTCTGCTTTAGAATTTCCTTAGTTCTAGAAATGAAGAGACAGGAGTCACTGAGTTTTTTCTTCTTTTAGCTCTTGGATTCCTGAGCCTGAAATAGCAGGAGATTAAATCTCCAAATCACAGAAATAGAGTGTGAAATCTGGGTATGGCTCATGTTTAAGAAGCATTTCATGTGAAATGTTTGGCATAGGCAACATAATAGTTTAAGGGGCTTCATTTTGTTTATATTTAAAGAGGTGTACCATGTATATTTATTCAACAAATACTTAGTGACTGCCTGCTCTCTGCCAGGAACTCTGCTAGGCACTGAGAATAAACATACAAGGTCCCCTGCTTCCGTGGAGTTGATGTCCTGGTTGGGGGGAGACTGATAGCTAATCATAATGGTGATTGTGCTGTAAAGAACATGATGGGAGGGGTTGTGAAGGAGATTGTCATGGGGTCAGAGAAGGGCTATCCAAGGAGTTGTTATTTGAGCCAAGACTGAATGAAGAGAAGCTGCCAGTCATGGAAGGGCATTCCAGGTGAAGAGACTAGCTGGTGCAAAGGCCCTGAGGTCAGAACTAATTGAGTACAATCAAGGGGGTGAGTGAAGGCTAGAGCCAGGGGCAGGGAAGGGAGAGTTATAAGCCCAGGTGGGAGATGAAGGCCAGGGGCCAGGTTATGTAGGACATCAGGGGCATGGTAAGAAGCTTGAATTTTATTCTAAAAGTGGTTGAAACTGCTCACTCTAGGAGGTGAGGAGAATGGATGGGGGGCAGAGTGGAAGCTAGGAGAGCAGTTGCAAGGCTGCTTAGTGAGAGACGATGTTGATGAGATGGTTTGCATAGATTAGAATAGTAGCCATGGAGATGGAGAGAAGTTAGGTTTGCCAAGCCTTTTGGAAACAGCCTTGATAGAACTTGTTAATGGATCTGGTCTGGGAAGTAAAAGAGAGAAAACAAGGAGGATCCCTTTTTATATTGTGCAGAGTCTCCATGGTGTCAAAAGGATAGATAATGTGCCTGTTGTGGAGGAAGTGAGCCAAGTGTGAATGTTATCAGCGTGGAATAAAGACTTTTTCATCCGGTAGATAAAAATGTACCTGCAGGTCAGTCGATGTCATTTAATATTTGACTACATCAAGTTTCTCAGCCTTGGCACTATCGACATTTTGAGCAAGATAATCCTTCATCGTGGGGGGCTGTCCTGTGCACAGTAGGATGCAGTATCCGTGGCTTCTTTTCATTAGATACCAATAGCACCACCCCCAGTTATGACAACCGCAAATGTCTCCAGACATTGCCACCTGTCCCCAGGGGGACACAATCTGGTGAGAACCACTGGATTACCTGAAGGAGGCACTGGCAGATCAGGGCTAGGTCCCTACAGGAAAATATCTAGGAATAATGAGAATGAAGACAACACCACAGGGGTGCTGGGTAACATTGAGAGACCTGTTTTGGATTTAAAATGTAAAGTAACTTCATACTATGCAAATATTCCCATCCAAAGGAGTATGTTCATATAGACAAATAATTGTATAAATGAAAAGATCCCATGTACAAACATGTACAGGTTTCAGGAGAATTACCTGGGCCTATACAAATGCCAGTTTAGGCAGATCTAATATATTAAAACCTACTTTCTGCATAGAACCTCAGGAAATGAATATTCTCTTTGCAAAAGAAACTTACTTAACTTTAAACAGCAAAGCCCAAAGGCTTGATAGATTAAATTTCTATTTAAGGACAGATTCTTCAGCAACATGTTTATTTTATAAAACAAGGTAATACCTTCATCTTCTATAACGTATATAACCAGGAAAGATTATATATACATATATAAATACCGTATACAGATAGGCATCTCACTATATATGCATGTTTACCGTCGGTTTCATTAAACCCAAGATACCACAGTTCTTGTTTATCACTGAGAAAAAATACTGCCTATATAACCATAAAAATTAATCGTTTGTTAGACCCATCCAGATTTCCGCGAGGTCAGACAGTGAGAAGACATATAAAGGTGTGTCCTAAAATATGTGAAATAGGGCTGTTTAAATTAGTAACTATCTGGTAACAGGTATAAAAGGGTCAAGGTCTTGAAACTACCGAAGTGGAACATAGACCTCAGGAAGTGACCTCATTCAGAGTGGAAGCCAGTTTTTATATTAGTATGTATCATGATCATAATCAGTGGTCAAAAATCAATTGTGAACGCCTTTAACTATGAGCTTCATCAGCCATTGAGAAAAGCTTCCGCTGGAGTAGAGACTCGAGCTTGCCTTCAGGTGGCAAAAGCAGCACCCGTCCAGCACCTGCTCTTCACAAGGCACAGTGCTCGGCCCAGAGAGAAATGAAAATGAAATCATTTTGGTGTTTGAACAGGGTGCTTAAACTCTGGTGGAGGGTGGGCCAGAAAGAAACTCGTAACCGCTGGAGAGAATGAAGCAGGCAGGGTGGGACTTGATTTCCGCTTCGCCAGAGGTAGGATCAGGATATGTGCTTGGGAGTCTCGTAAGTCCGGGTGTGAACACGAAGGAGCTGCTTGGGGCACGGCCAAGTGACTTGGCCAGGTGACTCGTGTGGCCCGAGTGTGGTGGGTGGAGAGAGGTCACAGGTGGAGAGAGGTCACGGGAAGGGGGCGGCGCCCGTGCAGTGGGGTGGGAGGCCCAGGCTTCGCTGCCCTTACTGTGTACGCAGGTGGGAGCCTTGGAATGTATGTGAGAGAAATGTGACGTGTATTTCAGCTTCAGCAGGGTTCCCTGGGGACAAGGAAGCTCAGGGGAGTCTCGTAAAAGATCTGGGCAAGATTGGGATGAAGGCTTGAACCAGAACAGAGATGGAAACCGGAGGCCAGATCCAGAGGTCTGAGCGGCAGGAAGCAGGGCAAGTGCTGAACGTTTTAGCCTCGGTGATGGGGAGGAGGCTGGTGAGCGACGGGGAGCCTTTGAGTCAGTCGTGCGTTCTTGCAGGGTTTTTTGAGGAGACCTTAAATACACTGGAAGGCCTCCTAATCTGTGCCATCTAGCCTGGTCCCAGCCTGGTCCGGCTCTCCTTTCTTCCTCTTCAGGCATTCATAGGAAAATGAGGCCTCCATTCACCCGGTTCACTCGCACAAAGGTTACTCTGAGTCATGGTTAACCAGCAGGGGCCAGTGCCAGGGTTGAGTAACTGCGCTGGAATGCGGCCTGTGGCTACTGTTACTGCTGCGGGTCATTTAAATGACAACTCCCTCCCGGAATCCAAAGTATCACCCCTCGCCTTGGGGAGACAGTGGCTTTCCTGGGTCTGAGTCAGCAAGGTGGCCTGGAGCCTGGCTCCCCACTTTCCCCGCCGGGGCAGCAAGGGTGTTTGTTTGAAGCATATGCTGTCTCCTGTCTCAGAGGAACCGCTGCTGCTGGCCGAGCTCAAGCCGGGGCGCCCCCACCAGTTTGATTGGAAGTCGAGCTGTGAGACCTGGAGCGTCGCCTTCTCCCCAGACGGTTCCTGGTTCGCTTGGTCTCAAGGACACTGCATTGTCAAGCTGATCCCCTGGCCGCTGGAGGAGCAGTTGTAAGTCCCCCCCCCCCCACCTGAGCCCAGAGGAACGAGGGACCTCCCGACGGGGACCTGGAGTGCTTTCCCACCTGACTCCCTGCCCTCTGGGGTCTGCCTGCCCAAGAACAGAAGGAGAATGGCCGAAAACAGTTCAGGAATTGATCATTGGGGTTTCCAGAGCCCCGCGGTCGGTATGTGGGAAAATTAAATCTGTGGAGATTGTGTTAGCCCCGCTGTTATTTTTCAGCAGCTTTATTGAGATGTAATTTACATACCATACAACCTGTGCCTTTAAAGTGTACAGTTCAGTGGCTTTTAGTTCATTCAGGGAGTTGTGCAGCTCTCGCCATGATTAATCTCAAAACCATTGTCATTGCCACAGAAAGCAGCCCCTACATCCCTCACTTGTCATCCTCCAGTCTCACTCTGTTCTCCAGTCCTGAGCAGCCACAAATCCCCTTTCTGTCTCTGTAGATTTGCTTATTCTCGACTTCTCGTATACATTGAATCGTACGCCATGGAGTCTTTTCTGGCGGGTTTCTTGCACTTAGGAGAATGTTTTCAGCCATCCCTCTTACAGCGTGTATCAGTATGTCATTTCCCATTACTGCCAAATAATATTCCATTGTACAGAGACAGTGCACCTCGCGTCGACAGGTGGTTTTCCCTTTTTGGCTATTACTGGTAATACTGCTGTGCACATTTACGTATGGGGTTTTTTTTGCATGGACATAGGCTTACAATGTTTCTCCGCTTGAGAAACAGACCGATGCCCAAGGTGGCTGCCCCATTTTGCAATGCCACCAGCCGATGTGTGAGATTTCCGTATCCCCCACACCCCCACACCCTCACCCCTCACCAACACGTGTTGTCCGTCTTTTTGATTCTAGCAGAGCCATCCCAGTAAGGTGGGCAGTGGCATCTTTTTGTTTGGGTTTGCATTTCCTGTTAGCTTCTGACGTGGAGCACCTGGTGCTTCTTGGCCTGTCCTCCATCTTCTTTGGAGAAACTTCCATTCACATCCTTTGCCCATATTTAGGTTGGGTTTTTGTTTTTCCCTTGATGGACCAAATTTAGTTTCTGGTATTAACTAGTTGCTTTCTTTGGGCTGGTCAGGGCCCAGTGCGTGAGTGCTGTGAGCTCCAGGTCAGCCAGCCTGGCCGGGACAGGACTGCTCTGCGTCGGCCTGTTTGTTCAGGCAGCACCTGTTGGAAATCTTTGCCTGACACGGAGCCTAGGGGCTGGGAACCTTGAACTAAATCAAAGATGGCCTCTGTCCTTGAGGGTCTCATTTGTTTTGCTTTGGGCATTTCTTATAAATTGCACGTTAGATTTAAGTGTTTCATCAGTTCAGTCTGAAACTTGTGGCCTTGATAATAGGTCCCACGGACAAGAGCGTGCTGGGATTGCGGGGTGTGAATCTGGCAGCTTGGCAGGATGCATCAGGGACCTGGAAAATGTTCTTCCCGCTACTAGGAATCTCAGAAATGGGGTCATCTATTTCCATACACGGATTTTTCATCACGGAATTAGCTCTGTAGTAGTGAGAAACCAGAAATCACTTAGAATCTGGTGATGAGAGGATGGTAAGGGAAACAAACGATGGCATTGCTGTAGGATATTTTTTGTAGCCATCAGAGATTTTTTTTTTAAATCATGATTTTCAGTTCCTTCTGTGGTCAGTTTAATGAAAATGCCAAGGTCTTTCATTCTTTATTGATCTCCTACTCTAAACGCAAGAGACTCAACTTTATACCCAGTCCGTAAGCTTATGGTTCGAAAAAGAATTTTTTAAAAAGCGTACAGATGGAAATTCTGTTTTCCTGAAAATTACTCTTATGTTCAAACATATACATCACTATAGGTAAGTACATCTGTCCAGTACGAACTCAGGAAAATGGAAATTTGAGTATTAAGTCTTTTTGTGTATCTGTTGCTTAATATAATGAGAGAAATGTTACTGTTTAATGTGTTAAGTAAGAAGTTACTTGTTCGGGGGAAAAATCACACATTTTGAAGAATAATAACTTAGGACAATGCTTATAAGACTTAATGAAAAAAGGAAGCTATAAAGCCATATATGTAATATCCCAAATTTGTCTTTTAAAAATATATGTACATATGCACAAATAAAAACTCATAGTGAAATGTTTACTGTTTTTAGAGTGATATTAGGATTATGGGTAATTTTAATTTTATTATTTGTCTCACTTCCAAATTTTTCCCACAGTTCTTTATTACTTTTATAATTGAAAATAATTGTTATTTAAAAGTCCTTTAAAAGGGGAAATCTGAAAGTCCTTAGGTTCTTGTTCGGATTGTTACACATTTAAAAAAAAATAATAGCGCTTTTGGTATTAAGCAAATAATTGGTACTAACCAAATAATTGTACTAGTTTTGGAAATAGTTTTGAGGAACTTGAATTTCAGTGAAGTTAAATTCCCCCAGTGACCGCCTTGCCCTTAGCTCTTCCTTTCCCGTGCACGTACCCGCCACCTCCCATGTACCTCATCCCTTCATGACTGGCAAATTCAGAAGTCCAGGGGATCTGTTGAGTAGTGGGCCTGGCTACCCAAGACTTGAGTTCTAGTTCCAATTCGGCCCCTGATTTTGTGAGCCTAGGAAAGTTAACTCTACCCTCAAATGGAGGGTTTAGTATCTCTTTCTAGAGAAATTCAGTTTATGATGTTAAAATGAATTAATATGCAGATGTGCCTTAATTCCTTTGGAATAAAATAGCTACAGATTATTCCTTAATTCAAATGCAGAAATTAGGATTTTATAAAAAATGTAAAACAAATGTAGCTTCGGTGGCACCAAGCCATCCTGCAGAGCTTTCCCTGTGGCTCCGCCTTTCCCGCGCTGCCTCCCTGTTTGGCCGACTCAGGCCCCTGCGCCAGGACCAGGCAGGTTCTGGAGGTGCGGGACTGAAAAGGATCAGTCGAAAAGACAGTCATTATCACATTCAGATGTTTGTCAGGACAAGTTTTCAAACACCATTAGGCCATTGAGACCTGGGGTCAGCACATGTTTCTTTGAAGGCTCAGGTGGTAAATACTTTTGGCTTTGGGGGCTGTCCGGTCTCTGTCCAGACTCCTCCTCTCTGCTGTTAACGGCGTGAAAGCAGCCATGGATGGTATGTGAACAAACAAATGTGGTGTTCCAGTAAAACTTTATGTATAAAAATATTGCTGGTCTGGGCATAGCTTGCCAAGCTCTGATTTGGACTAATAGAGTTTTAGAGCTGATGGAGCCTATGTTTGCCTTAGCTCCTCCCTTCTAATTTTATAGGTGAGCTTGGTTAAAATTCTTTAATATATTTCAACTACACACTTGGCAAAAATGTGATTTACTTCTAACTTTGGGGAAAGAGGTCCAGTTACATACAGGTTGAGTATAGGATTTTTCACGGAACTGGGTTCCAGCTTCATCACCTTCATTTCCCCTAGTTTGATACACCCCAGAGTGTGGTCAGGGTCACACAGAAAAGTAGGACTTAATACTTGCCCTGATAAAGTGTACTGTAGACAGGAAACTTTGAGTTCGGGGGCTGAACCCCAGGGCTGTCCCAACTGCTCAAGCCTGTGAGATGTGGTCTGCTGGGGGAGGGTGGACAGGGCCTAGATCTTAGGGAGTGAGTCTCACGGAGCTTATCTGGGCCTGTGTTTCACCGTAAGTAGAACGTAAAAGCAGTTGAAGCTGGGGGATCTTTGAGGTCAGTGCAGCTCTGCACATTTCTGTGGGCTTTCTGTCCTGGGTCACCCCACTGGTTGGTTCCTGAGCTGGATGGATGTACCCAGAGAAGTAAGTGAGAGAGCCTCACTAATGGGTTGGAGCATCATGAGTGAAGGTGGAAATCAGTTCGTACCAAGCAAACTGTGTGGGCCAGAAACGCATTCATTTCCCTGCTCCTTGGGCCTTTCAAAGCTAGGGGCTCATCAGGCAGGGGAGCGGCAGATGCGTATTCAAGTTCTAAGATCTGTCCTAGTTCCAGACCTACAGCATGCTTTCTTCCTCATGGGAAAAACTGAGGGCATCTTTCCTTCCGTGCACCAAACCTGAGAGAACTTTCTGAGGAAGCGTAGGGCTCCCTGGAGCTTCTGTGATCTAGTTATCCCACAAGGCAGGTCACCCCATTGCAGGGGTATCACAGATGGAATGAACCAAGGCTAATGAAGTCTTTGTTACATGAATTCTAAAGAGAAATTAAGTCACGTTAGAATTCACCAAAGGCCAATTTGTTTCTAGAACCTTAGTATCTTAGATATCATGGAATGAACAGTTGGTTGACACTTTTGGACTCATTAAGGAATCTCTGCTTTCTCCAGCATCCCTAAAGGGTTTGAAGCCAAAAGCCGAAGCAGCAAAAATGATACAAAAGGGCGAGGCAGCCCAAAGGAGAAGACTCTGGATTGTGGGCAGATTGTCTGGGGTTTGGCCTTTAGCCCGTGGCCTTCTCCACCTAGCAGGAAGCTCTGGGCACGCCACCATCCCCAAGTGCCAGACATCTCTTGCCTGATCCTTGCTACGGGACTCAATGACGGGCAGATCAAGATTTGGGAGGTGCAAACAGGTAGGTCATTTCTGGCCGGGATAAGGTCCCAGGGTGCATGCATGTTCTCATCAGGGACCAGAGAAGCCGCCGGCCCCCCAGTTGGCTGAGGGGTGTAGCCGTGACCAGCAGACCGGGTGCCCCCTCTCCCACTGACCAAGTGCTCCTGCTCCCACGCCAGGGCTCCTGCTTTTGAATCTTTCCGGCCACCAAGATGTCGTGAGAGATCTGAGCTTCACACCCAGTGGCAGTTTGATTTTGGTCTCGGCATCTCGGGATAAGACTCTTCGCATCTGGGACCTGAATAAACATGGTATGGAAGTGACGGAACTACTGGGCAGCTCCAAAAATACTCTTATTTGCCCCCTTCTCACTTTTACCTAGAATAGTGTTTCTCAACCAATTTTCCTAAGGACCCTTGTAAGACATTTTTTTCTAATCACGCACCCACCTCATCCCCATGAGATATTAATATCAAAATATACCGTTTATTTTTGCACTGAATGCATATCGATGCTTTGTACATAAAAAAAAGTAAGATTTTTTTCGGCTACTGAGAACCAGTTTTCACCCCTACTGATTGAAAGTAGATGCTGTAGGTAAGTTTTCTCAGCTGTGGTGCACACTGACATTTTGGGCGTGCCGATTCTTCGTTACAGGCCGTCATGTGCATTCTAGGATGTTGAGGAACATCCCTGGACTCTAACCACCAGATGCCAGAAGCACCTTCTCTAGTTGTGACAGCCAGAACGTCTCCAGACTTTGCCCCCTGTCCATGCGAAGGGCATAGTCTCCCCGGGTTGAGAAACACCAGTCTAGAGGAAGTCGTCCATGTTGGTTACTTCCTGTCAGAAATAGTTTCTTTGTGAAGTGGAATCTTTGCCCAGAAGAATTCTCTTAGCTAGAGAGGGTCAACTTTTGTGACTTTTGCTTTGAGCAGAGCTGTATACAGAGGTGGCCCATACATCTCTGGTACTGATCTTTAACCGGAAAGGTGACATGGTGAAGAGGAGTTTATTGCCAGGCCCTTTCTTCCCCACATGGGCAGGGACGCAGGGGCTGGAGGGAGGTGGGAGGAGGAAACGGCGACGTGGACAGTTGATACAGAGGCACACTCACCCGCAATAACGCGAAGGCACCGGTACTCTTGCCTCAGCCGTGATTGTGCCGGCCCCCCACAACCACGAGAGGGGACCTACTCCTGCCCTCTGAGAAGCAAGCCTGATGACTTGTCAGACTGCCAAGGAGGTGCTTGGTGTCCAGATGAGGTGGTGAGAACAAGAGAACTCTAGTTGTTTCTGCTGTGGCACTTGAAGTCACAAGATAGGTCTGCTGTTGGGAAGTCTTCTCCAAGGCAGCGCCATTTTTAATGTGTATCCAGAGGCAGCTTGCCACCGCCTAAGGTAGATAATCTTTCGGTGATTGGGAAGAGAGGACTAGCTGAAGGGGACTGGGAGCGGCCGAGTACAGTAGGGCTTTCTCAGGGGGCGGGGTGGTGGTGATAAAGTAGTGTTCCCAGGTACGGGGCCCTGCCCTTCCATCCTGCCTACATTTGTTTGGTACTCACAACCACCCCGGGGGGCGGGGGGGGGGAGGTTGGTGCTGCTTTTATGTGACAGCTGAAGAAACCATGACTCACTACAAAAATTCCGTGTACGCTCGTATACATACACATACACACAAACTCTTAAATGCATGACTATATGTTCATAAAAGTTCTTTCCCTTTTTCTGTATTGGTTTTCACTACCCCCCCCCCCACCCCCGTCTCTTTTCCTATCTCGTCCTCCACTCTACTGCCTTCCCTGGAATCCCCCTGCAGCCTCAGGACCCATGCTAAGAGCCTTCCGTATTTCCCTCTGTGTCCTACTTACGCTTAACAGACTTTGGGGTCGTTGTTCCACAACAGATTCATATTCCTCACATTTTTTCCACAAACCATGGAAAATCTAGATCCTTAATGGCATCTGAATTAGGGGGGTAGACGGAATCCATATAGTTGCCTGTTCTCTTATGCTTATGGATGGGCCTTTAATTTTTTTCCCCCAGCTCAGAACTGGAGCAATTATGTGAGTAGCCCCGGGGCATATGCCACATGACTCAGCACACTGAGTCATCAGTGGGGTCAGGGTTCAAACCGGGGTTCACCTGACCGCAGAGCACATGGCCCTCATTACTCTGCACTGTCGCTCATCCAGACACCCTGGCAAGGGTGAGAGGGTGCAGTGGGAGCCTTGGGAGAGAGGGAGACCATTACAGAGTGTAGACAACAGAAGTGAAGATAAAACATTCTCAAATTTGGAAGGATGCTCCGAAGTATTAGAGATGGTTGGGGGTGGGGGCTGAAAAGAACATTCTCTGCTATGGGAGGGATCTCTCAGATCTGATCTATGTACAGCCTTTATCCTACCGATCCTGTGGATTTTGGTGAAACAGAAGGTAGTGATTTCCTTGGGGATTACGCTATCGTATTAATAGATTTCAGGTGTTTACATGACACATCCTGGCGTATTTCTTTCTCTGCGCTAAAAAAACTGGGCCTTTGGGCGCAGCCGAGAGCAAACTGGGTGGGTGTGCTGGGGTTGGGGGTGGGCCAGCCTTCAGACGCACTCTCGCTTGCTGGCTCACCAGCTCCCCGTGTGCCCCTCCCTGCAGGTAAACAGATCCAGGTGCTGTCGGGCCACCTGCAGTGGGTTTACTGCTGCTCCATCTCCCCGGACTGCAGCATGCTGTGCTCTGCCGCCGGAGAGAAGTCGGTAAGGCTCAGGCGGTGGCTGCCATTTCCTCCGTTGCCCGAGTGCAGCGAGAGCTGGAGGTTGGGCTCGGTGTGGGAGAGGGTCGGTATGGCCCGTGCCTCCAGCATCGGCGGCAAAGTCGCCCTGGCAGGAGGCACGCTCGCCAGCCGGGCCCTCCTCCTGCACGCTTCTGATTGGATTTGCATGTTGACATAAACCAAAAGAGAGGAGGTGTTTGAGGAGATGCATTGCTCTGTCACTGGAGGAGGGCTGTTCGCCTTCACAAAGTTTTTACATTTCTTTTCCCCCTGGAGTCTCAGATGTTACAAGTTGCAACCCCTCTATGGATCCACGTTTCCCTCTGAACAATTTCATTTGAATCTGGGTCATGGGGATTTCCATTTCAAATCAGAATGTGCGGTACTTGAACTTTGTTCTGAAATCCTGGCTGTTGTTTAAGAAAGTATTAGAAACCCAAGAACAGTTTGGCAACTGTGTGTGTGTCTGATTTTATGTCTGCGTCGAGCTGTTTGCTGTGACTAACTCGGGGAAGTGAAGAGTCCACTGTGTGGTACAGCCCGGGTGGTTAATCATTGATTTGGGGTTTGGAACTACGTGATGGCGAGTTTTCTTCATGGGAAGAAAATAAAATCCCATTTTTCATGATTCTCAAAAAGATCTCAAGTGATGAACTGTGTCAGACATCCGGACAGTTGTCCCACCGTTCTGTAAACACATGGTGTAAAATGGCTCGGCAAGGTGCCACTGCTCTGTTGGGAGCCCTGGAGCTCACCTCTGACCCATATTTTTGTTTTTAACTGAAAGGACAGGATAGTGCTTGGCTCGGGTCTCTGCCAGCACACACTGGGATCTTGCAACCAGGGCCCAGAAGCCAAACTCAGAAACTTCTCCGGATACATTTTTAGCCGGTAGTCTTCCTGAGGTTGGCTGGGTTTCTGCTCCCTTAGACTAGGCTCCTTGAGCTTGTGCACCGGTCGGGTGCCTCAAGAATTCAGACCCGTTGCTTTCCCGAGGCCTCTGTGCCGCGTTCTGGAAGAGCTGTACGAAAGCGGGAGTGGAGAGCTTGGCTCCACCTGGCCGTGGGGCCTCATGTGTTGTTCTCTCACTGTTCACGCTGCGGCCGCCCCTAACCAGGCACCTGTTCCTTTCCACAGGTGTTTCTATGGAGCATGCGGTCCTACACGTTAATCCGGAAGCTAGAGGGCCACCAAAGCAGTGTTGTGTCTTGTGACTTCTCCCCCGACTCCGCCTTGCTCGTCACTGCTTCTTACGACACCAACGTGATCATGTGGGACCCATATACTGGCGAGAGGCTGAGGTTCCTCCAGTAAGGACGGGATCCCTGCTTCGGACTTTGTCGCAGGGGTGACTGTTGAGAAAGCTGCCTTGGGTTAGGCATGGCCTGCGTAGAGTCCGGGGCAGGGGAGGCGGGGGCATGCGGTGGCACTTCATTGTCACTTACGTTCTCAAATTAGACCCGAGTGCCTTCAAGGCTCCCGAGGTAGGAGGCTGTGTGTACTTCTGGATTCAGCGTTAATGAAACCTCAAAGTGACTCTTTCTTTCCATTTACTAATAACCATAGTAGCAAGTTCAGAACGATCCTCTTACTGAAACTGGTATTTCCAAAATGAATTTTCATGTTCTCACAAACTCGGGTCTTTTGCTCTGTCTCTGTTGTTTTCTGAAGCAAATAATAGGTAGTCCTATAATTATCATGTATCTTAGCCGAAAAAAGACTTTCAGTTTGTACTGTGGCATTAAAGTGAGGGCTGACCTACTTTGCATAAGGAAATTAGCACAGAGTGTGAGTAACCCTTCAACCCCTTCCACGAGAGACTTAGGAAATGTGCTTTTTTTCCCTAGTCTGCTTTTCCCAAGGTTTTCTGTAGGGGGTAAGGATGGGTCTTGGAGCCTGTCATATCCCCAGCATTTTGGCCTCCTGCCCAGGAATGAAGATGAAGGGCGAAGAGTGGCCATCACCCCAGGCTGACCGTCTGTTTCTTTCTCCTCAGCCACACCCAACTTGACCCCCCCATGGACGACAGTGACGTGCACATTAGCTCCCTGAGATCTGTGTGCTTCTCTCCTGAAGGCTTGTACCTCGCCACAGTGGCAGATGACAGGTAACAGAGAGAAATCTCGGTGTGTGGCCTCAGACCAGGGCCCTGCAAGCAATGGTAGCATCCCCCTCTGGGGCTGGCCCCACATCTGCTAATGTGCAAATATTTCTGTTCTCTCTCATCCAGACTCCTCCGGATCTGGGCCCTGGAACTGAAAACTCCAATTGCATTTGCTCCTATGACCAATGGTCTTTGCTGCACATTTTTTCCACATGGTGGAGTTATTGCCACAGGGTATGTGTCTGGTAGCTGAACAGATGGGGAGCAGTTTCTGCTGAGTGTACCATGTAGCTTTTTAAGGAAAGCAAGCATCTAGAATGTTCTTGCCAATGACGAAGGCTTTAAGGATATGCAAGAGGACACAACATTCTAATAATCTGTTCTGCCAGTGTAGGTTATCATTTACTCTTAATATTTAACCTAAGAGTAATTAAAGAGCTATGATTGGTGCCACTTAATGGGCCACGTCCACAAGGAGGCCCGTGTCGGGATGATGCAGAATTTCTGAGAAACCATTTAGGGCAGAGGCCACCTTGCAGGGATCATCTATAATTCAGGAGGTGGCACTCTTCCCTCTGTTGCACTTGAACTCACGGTGTGACTCAGAAGGGGCCGAGCTCACAGACAGCACTTTGGTATTGAAGGTGTCTTGAGTTCTTATGATCCTCCCAGCGGCCTTAAGTTATTCAGCATCACAGCCTTTACATCGATTTTGACCATCAGGGCTGCATTTAAGGGCTGCATGGCCCTCCCCGGGTGCCTCCTGCTGATGCAAGTACGAGTAGAAACATTAATACCCACCGTGAAAGCGTGTGTTTCTAAGGTCTCTCTCAAAGCGTCTGTTTTGGTTCCCTTTCAGGACAAGGGATGGCCACGTCCAGTTCTGGACAGCTCCTCGGGTCCTGTCTTCACTGAAGCACTTATGCCGGAAAGCCCTTCGAAGTTTCCTGACCACCTACCAAGTGCTAGCACTGCCGATCCCCAAGAAAATGAAAGAGTTCCTCACATACAGGACTTTTTAAGCCACGCACCATAGTCTTACTTGTTTTCTTGCAGCAGGATCAAGCTTCCTGGCCGAGGAGTGGCTGGGACGATGGGCCAAACAGCTGGTCTTGGATTGAAATGGCATTTCTCTTTGAGGTGGTGAACAGAGTGTAGCAAAAGCAGATTCTGGCGGACTAGTCACCCAGGTTTTTCTCCGTGACCTGTGGCAGCCAGTCACGGAGCGGATCCCAGCTCCGTGGCAGCAGAACATTACCTTAAATTCTCAGTCCACTTAGAATGGCAGCGTCAAACACTTTCTCAAGTCCTTTGGATTCCAAGTGCAGTGACCATGTTGGTTTCGCAAGCAGAGAAACCAGGCCTCGAGAGCCTCTGTTGTGGCAGATCATCCCCTCGACTGGCAAGTGGGCAAGTGTTGGCTTCTGCCTCGTACTTGCCATGGTCGTGTTTCAGACGCAGTGGTGACATTGTTTAAAGTTCTCTCCTGCTGTGTCAGAGTGGCTTTGCTGTTGGCAAGTGCTTTCCTTCCTCGAGCTCCTCTCTGACCAGCAGGACCCAGTTTTCACGGAGCCGTCTGCTGTGAGGTGTTAGCTACATTACAGGCGACTCAGAGGCTGTGCTCCTGACTGATACACTATAAATGGCTTTTTTTTTTTTTTAAATAAGCAGTGGTATGCATGTGCAGGAGATGACCAATGTGTGTGTCCGGTTACGCAAGGATGTATTCCTCAACTGCATGACTGTCCAAGTGGCGACTGAGTTGTCAAGCGGTTTGCTGTTTGTAGCCTATTTATTTGTATTTTCTCAACAGATGTTAAGGTACAACTGTGTTTTCTTCCTGGTATCTAAAAACCATAGTTCTTAAGTCGAACAGTTGTGAAGATGTCTCTTCTTCATTGTGTAGAGAATCGGTGTCGTCGTCTCTCCGGCTGATTGTCACGTACGAGGTCTGACTTTGCTGCTTCACCGCATCGGACCAGTCAGCCCGTTTCGCCTCTACCCCTTAACAAAAATAGCTCCTTGAAAGTACTGTTCTTCAGTGGCGTGTAGTTCTCTGATCAAGACACCTCATTCCAGTGAAATCTGCCTTTGGAAAATTTAATATATTTTAAATTATTTTAAAAGAAACGCAACATCTTATCCTTTGGCTTTCTTACTAGGTGCTTTATGGAGGCCAGTGTTAATGTTGATAAAACTTGTCGCAAAAGTACAAGAGTCTTCTCTACCACCTTTGTTGCTGAAGAAAAACATTTCTTTTCAAGATGAGAGGCTTTCATTGAAGGAAAAGCTAAAAAGCTCTCGGCTCACTGTTTTCATTTTTTCCATAAGAAAAAAAATCACCTTTTAAAACAAGTGAGTATAGCAGGACAGTGGGGAATGGCTTGGGCCAATTTTACATTTTGTGGTCATCTTGAACCATCACAGTGCAGCCTGAGCGGCTCTGGGTGGCTTCCTCGAGGCCCCACCTGGCCATTAGCTTCAGAGTTTGCTCAGGGTCCTCGGGGAGCGAGGTGTATGTGGATGAGGGCAATGACCAACCTCTCCCTTTTGATAGTCGGAGAAGCTGACACCTTGATAAAGAACAGCCTCTGGCGTAAGCTTGTTCTGTGATACGAGGGGGGAGGCTTTTTCACATAAATGCAAGTTGAGTACGTCAGCGTCTAACTGTGAAGGAAAGAGTCGCTTGCTAATGGCCAACACGCAAGCTGCTTTATTTTTACTGAGAGGAACACTATTGTAAAGGCAGCCTGTTTGGTGTGGAAGAAACGGCTACACTGTACATGGGGCCCTGTCCTTCCCACACTGGGAGCTTTAGAGTCCGGCCCGAGCTCACCTGCCCTCCCTGCGTGAACAAGGGAGGACCGTGCAGCCTTGTCCCCGCAGGCCTACAATGACGCTTCACTGTCCGCACCCCTAGTAGGAACCTACTAGTAGAGGAGAAATAAAAAGATGTTTGTAAGGAGAACTGAGCCTGTTTATAAGAGAACAACAGTTTGGACCAGAAATCGATTCACACCCTTTTTTCCCCCATTGATTCCTATTAAAGCAGGGACAGTGTCTCAGGTAAGGTTCATGCACTTAATTGTGGAGCTGTTCTGTTGACCTTGAGTTAGAAGACATAGGCACCACGGAAGACTGGGAAGCCCTAGGTTCTAGACTAAAACAGGGGAGGCCAGTTTCCTCTCATCCAAGCAACCGAATGGTAAAAGCCTTAAGGCCAAAAAAGAACCCCCAACTTTTTGCGCTTTTCCCCTGTCAGACATAAGTGGGCAGTGCAGTAAGAGAGCTGGGCGTTAAAACGGTTTTGTATCTGCTCCAAACAGCCACAGACACTGTACTTTTTAAACCTTGGCCCGCCCATGCCTGGAACAGGGTTTCCAAAACTGGGGGCAACTGCGGCTTCGGTCCCCAGCCGTAACTCAGTCCCCTGTAGTCCAGTCACCGCGGGGCCTGCGAGTCGCAGCCGATGGGCTCAGGCTTGGCATTTAGGCCTCTGTGACTATCAGGTCCCTGGTGACCTGGAAAGCAGCAATGAGGGAACTGAGCTGAATCTTCTCGTTGGTGCCAACAGAGAGTCTGTACCTAAAAGAAATCAGACAAAAGGTAAGAATAGAGAGTATCACGGACAAGAGAACGAGACAGAGCAAAGACAGTTTGCTGCAGGAGGAGCGCAGGTAATCAAACTTGATCCTAGACAGTAATCTTCAGTGTCTCCCCTGACATTTTCTTTTCTGCCCTGAACACTCATTTATACATTCAAGCTGGTAAAGAAAAATTAAATTAAAAATTGCTAGTGATCAATGGCAGCATCCTGAACTTCGTGCTAGCTTCCTAGACGTGATAAGGATTTATTTCTTCCCTCACAAAATGCACTGAGAGAAATTATAATTAAGATTTCCTTCCTTTTAATTCACTTGGAAGAACGGTGGACTGGTTTTGTGGTCTAGGTAGTAAAGCAGGATCCTGGCAGGTCATCTTGCCACCTTTCCAGTGCCCAGCCAGTGAAAGCAAAATCATGACATTCGTCATGTAGGGAGAAGTGACCTCGCGTGTGCACGTGAAAGCCAGTGACAGCAAAGTAGAGTTGGTCCCGTGCTGGTGTCTGTTTTGAACCCGGTGCTTCTGTCCACTCAAGTGATAGCTGCCAGCTTCACTGGGGGCTAATAACTACGTTTACGGAACCAGGCGAAGTGGAAAATTGAGTTTATGTTTACTTTGCCCCCCAATATGCTTTGCTACGCAAAAATCCTTTAATAACAGCTGGATAGCTGCTTGTCCCCAAATGACCGACCTCAATGTCAGAACTGAAGCAGGCCTTCCAAATAATGGCATTTCTAGAACCAATGTGGACCAAGCCTTTGAGGTCTAAGGAGAGGCCTTTATCTCCAATACGTAACAGCCGAGCCTGTCATTGTGTTCATTTGTATGTTCTCTAAATAAGCAAATCATACCCTTCTCATGTTTCTTTCAGTGATCCCACCAAAACCTGGATTGTGCCAGATAGGGATGACGTAGACAAGAAAGCTGGAACCAAGCAGGTAGAAAGAAAAAACGCACAACAGGTTAAAAAAAGGGAAAGATTCAAAATTGGGAAGTACTCACTCTATGTCTGCCATTTTGGTCAATAAATGTACTCGAACCGAAGATGGAAAGTCAACTGGTGGGGGAGAAACAAAATCAAATGAATAAGGGTCTGCCACTCCCTACTACTTAAAAAAAAAAACACTCCCATGACAATTATGAACTTAAACATCGGGGGACACTAAACTTGTCTGGACACCTCAGGTCACTAGCGTCACACCTCTAAGGACGTGAGCACTGGATGACTTTTCCGTTTTTATCCGTTCCGTGAGCAGAGTCCAAAGCGATTGCATGAAGCCAGAAGAGGCCCCAACATGGCTCTAGCAATGGGGCAGCTCGAGGAGGGAACTTGAAAGACAAGTTCTCACTTGCTGTCCCAATTTTAAAAACAAATTATTGATCTTTAAGTCTATTCGTATTCATTTTCCACAATCAAAGCGCAGAGCTGGCCTTGAGCCGACCACGTTCTCGGGCAGCGGTTAGCACGCCAGTCCGCCCCGATGCGGCCCGCAGAGGCAGGGCCAGAAGGTTCACAGCCGTGTCTTGGCAGAGGGAACAGCTGCTCTGACGCGGCTGTGCAGGAGGTCGCCGGAGAGCCTGAGAAAATCCGACGCCCAGCTCCCCGCCGCCCCCCCCAAAAGGCCCAGTGAGCTGGTCTGCGGTGACTCCTACGGGCTGCCAAGGTTGAGAACCAGTTCTCTGTACAGAAGAGAACAGCCACGGGTGGCACTTAAGATGGTTTGGTTAAGGCTGCTCTGCTTTACACCGTGGACAGACGCTCCTCTTTCTCTCCTTTTGGGGGAAGACACCCTTAGAAATGTGAACTAAAACATACCATTTACTGTTGTAAAATACAAACCCTTGGAGGAGATAAAGTTAGCCCTCCGCAGCTTCTTCCCCAGGAGTTTCAGAGGTTAAGAGTAGCTTTGGAACCAAGTTTTAAATAGCAACAAGAGAAAGCTAAAACCACGGGTCCGAGTTTATACTTGGTTCCCGATTATTCGCTTCAGAAGCGAAGCCTCATCTTCCCTCCCTCCCACTCTTAACCGCCCCCCGCTCACCGCCTCCCCCAGCTTCTTGACTAGGGAAGACCACAAATTACCTCTGTGCACGAACAAGTGTATCTCTGTCAGGATATCATGGAGCGCCAAGCCCTTCAGCGTTTTCAACTCCGTAATATCTAGAGAGGAACAGTTAAGGCAAAGGGCCCAGGTTCCGGAACAACACGTGGCACAGAATTTTGAATCCCAACTCTGGTGGGTGACTTCTGGAAGGAGGGCTTCTAATCCCGACATGGCAGTTTTCTCTCAGTCTGAGGCTGCATCGGGTGGACCCCAATTCTTACCTTTCCTAGGTTTTCATCTTCCACAAGGGCTTTCTGATAGGACTGTGTCTCTGCCTAGCAGTGGACAGAGCCGAACACAGCCCCCAGAAGGCTTCCTATCACCGCCCCTGGCTTTGAACTTCACGGCAAAACAAGAGTAACACTGGCCACTCAAAAATGATCGCATCTGCCACCCCCGACCCCAAGGTCTAACTGCTGCTCTCATCCTTGAGGAAGGTGGCCTCAAGTTGTACCCATGTCAGTCCTTCAGGAAGAACTTTAGGGCATTAAAGCCGAGGACCCGCTCCCCCCACAGACACCGTGTTTCCACAGCAAGCGGACCAGACCCACGAGCAGCCAACCGTGTCTGGCCGTCAGGGCCTCAGGTACGTCAGCACCGTCAGCAGGACATGAGGAAGGATACTTCTGTAGGCTGTGGTGAAGTCTTGATTCAACATCCAGTCCAGAATGTTGGCAATGTCAGACTTGAGGGGGTGCCCGGTGCAGGTGTAGACCGTCTCCTCCGTCACCTTCCCGAAGGCCATGTTGGTGCTCTGTGCAGATGGAGGGGGAGAATCGTGGCTGTCACAGTGGTTACCACGTTACAGGCGGGTCAGGAGGAAGCTGAGGCAGTACTGTGGGTGTTCTAGCCGCAGAACCCTTTCCTCGCTTTCCCTGGTTTGCAGCACCTTATTCTTTCAGTTACTCAAAACCCAAAGGTGGGGGGAAATCATCGGTACATGATGAGATCGAGATCTTACCCGTTTCTCGAATTCTGAATGTATAGGTTGGCTGAGCTGCTGCGTTTGTCTTTCCCGAGAACCTCTTCCAGAGCAGCGGCTCGAGATCGGCTACAGTAGGTACCGTACCTGCAAAATGTTCAGAGCCCTTCGCATATCTCCACTGGCAAGGGTCACGAGTGCTTTCATCCCATCTTCACTCAGGTCCACTCTGAAAGGAAAGGGGCAGGGGGATGTCAGAGGCCTTGAGAGAGCACGAGCATTCACCAAGGGAACGAGATGCCCTGGAACGACTAAGGCTTTGAAATAACGAAAGAAAAGGGAAGGACGGAGTTAACGGTACTCTCCCGATCTACAGGGGGACCCCAAATTCACTCTGGTTTGTAGGGCTGTGGGCTTCACATCAGCAGTCACCGCCCACTCCAGGTCGGGAAAGACCCTCACTGAGGACCAAGCATTCCTGTGTTGAGCAACTGGCTTTGAATTCCGTTCTCTGAGGGGCAAGCATGCTGGCGAGACCTGTGGCCACAGAAGCAGAGCACCGCCTTTCAAAAAGCAGCAGCCTGGGCTGGCTGCGGGCTTGGCGACTGACTACACAGAAGGTAATGTCTCAGTACCTTCCCTTCTAGTCCCAAAAGGCTGGAGGCATCTTAGCAGAAGGGGCTCTGGTGGCGCGCGGTTGCCAATGACAAAAGAAGAGTAGGAGGAAATCGGGACAGCTTCCAGGAGAGGAGGATGGAATCAAGAGAAGAACCAAGTGCCTTTTATGAAGACTGTCCATGAGACGCCAGGGAGGAGGGCAGCAGCTCGCAGACCCTGGTGCTGACTCTGTGCCAGGCACCCACCCGACTTAGCTCTACGCGGGTTATCACCTTCGACTGAAAACCCGCCAGCCAGCCCAGGGCCCTGCCCACACCCCCCAGTCCCCAAGGGCCTCGACTTTCCTGCTTTCTCTTGGACTTACTTCTCTTCTTTTATGACATGTTCCAGGCGGGGAACCATGAGTTCCGGAGTCAGGGGGCCGAATCGGAACCTTGTGCACCGGGACTGCAGGGCGGGGATGATCTTTGACAGGTAGTTACAGATGAGGCAGAATCTGGTATTTTCAGTGAATTTCTCAATCACTGGCAAGGGAAAAGAAAACCAGCTCCTGTCCCTTCTGAGCCTTCCAGAGCCCTGGAGGCCGTCCACAGGTCGGGGCACTATGGGAGCGAGTCACTGTGGCCGGGTGGCCAGGAATGGAAGCCAGCCGGGTGGCCAGGAATGGAAGCCAGCCGCGCTCCTCCCCAAAGCTGACGAACATGCCGCCTCAACGGGATTTTATAAAATGCTTCCTTCCTTTCCTTCTGATGTGCCATGATGCTGGCGTTCCTGCCATCCTGTTCCTGGAAGCGATGAAATCCAGTATTCCTGTCCCTTTGCATAAAACTGCACTTGGCAAGTTAGTGACGCCCCACTTTCTAATGGTGGGGGAGGGGGATGGCTTGTTGCGGCCTTCCCAGCGGACTCTGTCTCGAGGCCTTAAAGCCTTCGACAGAGTGCTAACTCGTAATCAGAAAGCTTAGGAAACACCAGGTGTGTTCTGTAGTTACCTGATGTTCTCGCACGGGGATATGCCCAGACTGACAGTCATTCTGCAAAAAAAAATGCTGAAGAAAGGCCACCAGAGCTTTTAGGATCAGAAGACACTCCAACTGTCTTCCCCGTCTTAAACCCGGGCTACAGTCCACTCCTTCTCCCCACAACTCCGCAAGATCATTCCTCTCTCCGGGCTGACCCCGGAGACCACCTCAGAATCTTAATGCGTGAGATTACCAGTGTCCTTTCAAAGAAATCCACCGCACCAGGGCCAACTCACATGATACTCTCCTCCCCTGCCAAATCATCCCCTTGGCAAAGAGAGAAGTCATGTCGGCTTTCTGAATGCGACTACATTTCCAGTATTATCTTCCCAGCTACCGTGTATCTCAGGGTACCGAGAGCCGAAAGGTCTACCCAGCAGTTTAGGAACAACAGACTTTCTACATCCACCCCCCACCCCCCATCTAAGAATACAAATTCCAACCCCAAACTGAACTCTGTGGAAGGGAACGATGGTCAGACTTAAAAGTCCCACCAGGGCCTCTATCTTCAAGCTGCTGAGAGTGCTGAGAGGGGAAACCCCCAATACAGATGTGGTCTCGAGCGTCAGGTGGGATACACAGGGAAAGGTCGGCAGATTTCTCTGGGCCGGAAGATGAATGAAAATGGTCAACAAGCCACGGCATATCTCATGTCCAAAGCTGCTAATTCTCTTTTGAAGGCACTCCTGAGCCAACACACTATACCTGGGAGTTCTTCTTACCTCTCCTCAAGGCATTCTGGGCGTCCTGAGTCATGGCGTCAGCTTCATCCAGGATCACTAGTTTGAAGCCTTTCCTAGGAAAATGAAAGGTACCATCTGAAGATTTCTTCAATCTCACCTCCACTTCCGGGCCCAAACCTACATGTACGTCTGTGCCATCAGGCCCTGCCTCAGACCGTCCATTCCTCCTTGACCTCTGAGCGAAGCAGACGTCTGTGGTCACGCAGAGGACATGCCCGTCATTCTCCACTCTTAAAGGAACTGAGGTCTGACTTCCCTATTTTTATTACATTACTTCTGGCACCTCCGCCTTCCTTCTGTGCACACTCGGTATCCTATTACTCACGCGTGGTGCTGCTTTTTCCACCACCTTCGCCCTTCACTCATGCCTGTCTTTTCATCTTTTCTTTGTTTACCACCATCCCTGTTGTCCATCCCCACCTCAATTCATTTCTGTTTAAATTCAAACTAGCTCCTCCGGTCTTAGGACATAATCAGTCTTCAGTTAGCTAATGAAATGAAGTTAAAGCTTCCCAAGGAACTTGCTAATACAGATTTAGATCATGTTTTATGTTCATATTTACGTTACTTCTTACTAGCGTCCTTGTACTTTATCTCTTTTTCACGGCTACTTTTGACAAAGTCATATTTTACCTTGACAGACTAGCAAAGGGGAGGATTAAAAAAATTAAGCTCTGTCATCTCACTGATTAGAATCTCTAGGGAGAGAAATTAGGCAAATGATTCTTACTTAAATATTGTCCTTGTGCTAGCAAAGCTCAGGATTGGTCCCCGAACGATATCTATTCCTCGGTCGTCTGAAGCATTCAGCTAAATGTGGAGGAGAGAAGCCAGAGTAAATCAGAAACACGTCGGTGTGCTATCTATGAATTTATCTTTTCATCAATCCAGCTTAGCGAGCTAGGTCTCTAGGTCTAACGAAAGCTAAGGGATAAACACTACTGAAAAACCAAGAGCACAGTTGTATTTAATACTCACAACTCTCGAGATCATTACATTACATTCTCAATGGCAAGTGACTATGTTTCCTCCCCCTTTCGAGGACAACCACTGACATGCTCTGGAGGAATAATTAACTGGCCTGGCCACAGTGAACAGCACCCCTGACACGAACAGAATCGTGCTAATTTTAGCTACCACAACCCAGAGCAACCCAGAAGTTACCAAGTAAGAACACTGGTGGCAGCAAGATTCTAAGATCTATAACAAAAAAATAAGTTAGACATTTTCTTTCTTGCAATAGACAGTATTTAGAATTTTGTAATCTAAGTGTATCAGTCAAATCTCAGAGCAAACAGATGGCCTACTCAAATTCAGTGATTTGAAAAGAACTACATGAAGAAATATTTTTAAATGGCAGGGTGTGGAGAAACCACAAGAGCTATGCAATACGGCTGCAACTGCTGGCCCATTACCAACCCCGAGTCTTAAGAGGTGAGAGGGGGAGTGTGTTGGCATCGAGAAGGCTGTGGGATTTGCCCTGCAGATGGGGATGCTGTCAGCCTGGGGTGACCCCAGAGACAGAACCAGGCATCATTCTCCTTCCCCCAACTCCCTCCAGGGCCCCTATTGGCCAAACCTAACCAAGGGGAGCCAAAGAACAAGGCAGCCTGTAGTCGACACAGCTCAGCCTTCCAGGGCAAGAACAGAGGCGAGCCACATGGAGAAGAAATCTGGATGGGCACATGGGAGACAGCAAGCCACCGAGTGACCACTCACTGAGTGACCCGAGTGTTTGCATGTAAGCTGGCAAAGGCAAAGAAAAATATCTAGCCCTACCACTGCCCTCTAGCTAATGCCAGTCCAGACCCAAATGTCATTCTAGATAAAAGCGACTTGAAATATTTTATGTCTGTTTCTTTCCCCACCTCCAGCACAGCAACTTACTTGCAAAGTAAAACAAATCTATGAGAAGAAGTAAAAGACTTGAGTTCTTTGCAGAGTAAGAATAATCCTCCTATTTACCTCCAAGACCATGGAGCCAAATTCCTTGTCTTTGTAGAGCTGTTTTGCACAGGCTAGGATGGTGGAGGTCTTCCCCGTCCCCGGAGGACCGTAGAGAAGCAGGTGCGGCAGGCGGTCTTCACTAATAAATTTCTGAACTGAGGATTGGGAAGAAAGAGAGACCCCATCAGGTTCCGAGAGTTGCCTTATTCACCGTGGGCCCTTGAGTCGGCTTGAATCCTACTTTCAAATCAGAGGCAGGTGCAGCAATGAAAAATCTGAAGGACTCAGCTCTCACGACAACATTCCATAAAGCTCAGTCAGATACTTCAAGGTTATTACTCAGCAGAGATATCACCAAGAAATTTATACACGTCCTCCAACTAGAATGACAGCAACTGACACATGGATGCTTACTGGTACTCAAAATGTCCTGATGAGAAATCAGATCATTCAGTGTCTGTGGCCGGTATTTTTCAACCCTGAAACGCAATTTAGCATGGATTACAATACAGACAAATGCAAGAACATGCTGTCATGTGCAGAAGAATCCTTTCATATCCTAATGAAGAGAGGAAGAGCAATAAAATCGTTTAACTCTGAATACAAACCACTGGTTCTCAACCAGAGGCAATTTTGACCTCCAGGAAACACTTGGTGATATCTGGAGACATTTTCAGTCGTCACAGTTGGGTGGAGGGTGCTACAGGCCTCCAGTGGATAGGCACCAGGGATGTCACGAAACACCCTACAATGCACAGGACAGCCACCATGCCCGCCCCCACCAAGTATCTAGCCCAAAATGCCAATAGCGCTGCTCTCATTTCACCTTTCCAGCTGTCTGCCTATGAATAATCTCAACCTGGATGGGCACCTACTATTTCAAAGTAAATTAAAAATTGAACTCGCTGGGGCACCTGGGTGGCTCGGTTGGTTAAGCATCTGCCTTTGGCTCTCAGTTCCTGAGCTCAGGGTCCTGGGATTTTGCCCTCTGTCAGGTTCCCTGCTTAGCGGGGAGTCAGCTTCTCCCACTCCCTCTGCACCGCCCAGCCCTCCCCCCATCCTCGTGCTTGTGCTCGCTTTCTCAAATAAATAAATAAAATCTCTAAAAAAGAAACTGTACCCAATATATACATCGTACTCGTACCCAAATATACATCAGAAGACGAATAGATAAATAACTGGTGGTCTATCCACACAATGGAATTTTATTCACCCATAAAAAGGAATGAAACACCGACATCTGCTACAATACGGATGAACCCTGACAACATGATGCTGTGAAAGCAGCCGGTCACAAAAGGCCACAGACTGGTTCTATTAACGTGAATATCCACAATAGGCAAATTCAGAGACTACAGATTAGTGGTTTCGGGAAGGGGAGGGTGGGGATGGTGTGTAACTACCAATGAGTATGGAGTTTCCATTTGGAGTAAAATGAAAAATTTGGGAACTAGACCATGACCTGGTAGCGCAACATTCTCAATGACTTAAAGTCACGGAATTATACGCTTTACAATGTTTACAACTGTAAACTGTTATGTGTTTTTTCCATGATAAAAACAAACTGAACTCCTTACTAGACAAGACCAACTTGGAGCTTTCTGAAGACATCAAGCCGAATCCCATCAGTTTTTTTTTTTTTTTTTAAGATTTTATTTATTTATTTGACAGAGAGAGAGCATAAGCAGGCAGACAGAGAGGGAGAAGCAGGCTCCCCACTGAGCAGGGAGCCCAACGAGGGAGGGGCTCAATCCCAGGACCCTGGGATCATGACCTGAGCAGAAGGCAGACGCTTTAACCACTGAGCCACCTAGGTGCCTCCGAATCCCATCAGTTTCTAAAACAACATTCAGACACAGCTGTGGAAGTAGGATGGTTATGAGTACAAGCTCTGAATTCACCTGGGTTCAAATTCCAACCTATCTTTTAGCTCTGGACTTTAGGCAAGTCCTTTAACCTTTTGGTTTTACAACTGATATAATAACTACCTCCTAGGGTCTTTGTAAAGATCAAACATCTAACAGGGTCCCTGCTAATCTAATAGGAAGCCATTTAAATACAACTTAACTGGGGAGCGTTATTATCACCATTATTATTTCAGTTTAGAATTTGAGCAATAATTGCACTAAAGATTCCGGCAAGAGTAGAGAGCATTTTGGCACGATGCAAAGTCAGAAGACGCTCGATCTAACCCCTGCGCTGTCACCCAGTGCGTAAAAGGAATGGGGGCGGTGGGAGTAGGGCAGCGGGAAGACCAGGCAAAAGTCTTGGAAGAACCGAAGGGACTGGGGAGCTGGGGATGTCAAGGCGAAATTCTGGGGCTCCGTCCGGGCCGCAGGTCGGGGGCGGTGGGGCGAGGTCCGGCGGGCTGCGGCCGGGCCGCTGGCCCACCCCGGCCACCGATCCCCTTTCCCGCGGCAGCCGGGCCTCCTCCTACCAGGGCAGGTTTCTGATCCGGGCCGCCGCGGGCTGCTGCTGCTCCTGCTGAGCTGATGTCTCCATGGCGGGGTGATAAAGGTGTCCGGGTCCGCTGGGGTCGTCGCGGCCCCCGGGGACCTGCACAGCCACTAGCCGCGATCCGACCCCGGGACCCTTGCACTTAGAGTTCGCGCGCAAAAGCAACTCTCGCGAGAGTTAGCCTCCTGCTTCCGACTTCCTCCCTGGGTCCCGCCTCCTCTCCGTTGCCAAGGCGCCGGTTACCAGGTTCGCGGGAGGCGCCGGCCGCCCGCCTCCCTCCCGGTCCGCCCTTCCAGCCGCGCGCAGTCCTTTCGCCGGTGTGGCGGGGCTTCCTGAGCCCGGGGACGGGGAAAGCAAGAGAGGCCAGGTCACACCCTGCATCCGCCAGTCGTCGTTACAAGCTAAAGTCTCACGGCCAAAGGCAATTCCAGCTACCACCAAAGTTCAAACACACAGTTCAAAGAAACAGAGAGTCTCCAGCGCTGAAAACCCCCTGAGGAAAAACAACCCCAAATGACGGGGCCAGTTTTTGAATATAGATGCCTTAGGAAAAAAGGCTCGAAATAAGCTGAGAGGTGAGTACTTCGAACTGATAAACAACTCCAAACACACATGACTCCAATCTACCTCCCAATCCATGCCCCTCACCCAACAAAATCTGGAGAAGCAACCTCCAGAAACAACCCCAGAGTGAAAACAAAAAATTAACTCCCAGTTAAGGTTAATATGTGTAACTGGAAAGGGCTAGTTACTAAGCACAGAGGACAGGGTCCCTGTGATCGGAGGATAGGAGAACCAGTATTGAAGCTGTAGTGCTGCTTTTTTTCTGTGATGAGGTGATCACGGACCACTTTTATTTTCTTCTATTTTGCTGGTCTGTATTTCCCACCAATGAGTATGTACTATGTATTACAGATTACATACTTTATCCATAATCGAGCTTTTTATTTTTATTTTTTAACATGCTGAGAAAGACAATAGGGAGAAGAGAGGAGGCTGGCCCGGGGTCAAAAGTGTTCTCATTCAGAAGCAGCTGCTCCTTGCACCTTATTACATCACTGGCACCTGCTCTAGGAACAGAGTGGAGGGACGGTGGGGCAAATAGAGGACTGCTGTTATGCTTCCCGCTAGCCCCTGCCTGGAGATCCAGAAGAAGGGGGGTCAGGTGTGGCTTGTGGTATGACAGTGGCCATCTCTAACTCTGGTTGTTCAGTTCCTGAGTCTGCCACTTGGCCACTTAGCTTTGGGCAGCTGACTTCTCTCCTTGTCCAATAATCTCTACTCCAAAGGTGCCTGCCAGGATCAAATAACACATGTAAAGCAGCCGGCACATTGCCGCCTTACTCCCTCCTTCCCTTCTAGCACACTCTCCACCCACCCTGTTCTTGTTTCAGATGTTTCCTCTCAAGCAAAACCTACTCAAGAATTGGCTGGTGTGACTATGCCCGCGAGGGTTGATTTCATGTGTCAACGTGACTGGACTCTGGACACCCAGAGAGCTGGTAACATATTATTTTGGGGCTATGTCTCTGAGGGTGTTTCTGAAAGAGATTGGCATTTGAATCGGTGGACTGAGTAAAGATGGCCTCACCAGTGCGGGTGGGCATCATCCAATCCACTGAGGGCCTGAATAGAACGGAAAGGCAGAGGAAGGGTGAATTTGCTCTCTTTTTGAGCAGGGATATCCATCTCCATCTTCTCTTGCCCTCAGACACCAGCGCTCTTGATTCTCAGGCCTTTGGATTCAGACTGAATTACACCACTGGCTCTCCTGGGTCTCCAGCTTGCCGACAGCACATCGTGGGACTTCTTGGCCTCCTTAATCATGTAAGCCAACTCCTAGGATATATAAAATATAAACATGAATATAAAAATATAAAACATATAAAAATACAAAAATTATATTAATTATACATAAATGTTATTGATCTAATATATAAAATATAAATAATATATATCAATATACATATACAATGTAAAATATATTTTTAACTCTACATAATGTAAATGACATATATATAGCCATTTTGCTAAGGGGCCTTTGCATTAGAAACATGATGCCATCACCTCCTTGAGCTGGAAGACGTGAACGAGACTGGACCAAGTTCTCATAAAACTCTGTGAGCACCTGCTGTTCAGTTTGCTTGGAATGCAGAATTCTTGTGTATGACATTATATTATATATTTACAAGGTCATGTGTTGTGTGCTTCCCCAGGGGATTTAAGCTCATTGGGAGGCAAGGCTTTGATTTATTCACCACTGCATTCCTGGTGCCTGGAACAGTGCATGGCTCAAAGGAAGCACTCAGTTAATAATTGTTCCATGAATGATAATAGCTAATACTCATTAGGTAGTTACTATGGGTCAGACACTGTCCTAAGTGCTCTGCTTTGCATTTATTTTACTCACTCGGTTGTTGCAGTAAGCCTAAGCCACTATTATTAGCCCCATTGCAGAGACATGTTGCCCAAAAGTTAAGTAGGTTTTCTGACTTGGTGTAAGGGGCACACCTGGATCTAACCAGGACAGTGTGATTCTATAGGCCAAACTCTTAAACTCTCAGCTAGTGTGGTCCCTTGACTAGCAGCAGCAGCATCCCCTGGGAACTTGTTAGAAATGTTAATTATTCTTCTCCCCACCCCAAACCCACTGAATCTGAAACTCTGGGGGTGGGCCCAGCCATCTGTGCTGTAACAGGCCCTCCAGGGGATTCTGATGCACTCAAGTTTGAGAACCGCTGCCCTATACTCCTACAGCTTCTCAGTCCTTGAGCTTGCCATGACTTCACTTTCGAAGAAAGAGAATGGGTACTCACATGCATACTCTGGAAAAGCAGAGGTGTCCATGTAATGTGTGTGTGTGTGGGGGGGGTTGTATTTCGGTTTTTGTTATTAATTGAATTAATTGAAGGCACAGTGTTTTGGGCAAGTTAGTTAATACGTCTTTGGACCTCAGTATTGGCATTGTGAAATGGGCAGGGGTAGGGGGCTGGACTGGAGAGAGGGATGACATTAAGAGCACCTGAAGATTTTACAAAATTCCAATACCTCAAGTCCAGCCAGACCAATTAAATTTGGCCTCTGGGAGTGGGACCAAGCCCGGGCAGTTTTAAAAAGCTTCCCAGGTGACAATAGACAGCCGAAGTCCAACTAGGACCCAATTCTGCCCAATGAGATGTAAGCGGAAAAGAAGAGCGGCACCTCCAGGAAACTTTTCTCCTTCCGAACTTCGTGGATCCTTGCACCAGGTGATCTTTAGCCTCTCTCCCAGCGGAAAAATTCTGTCACCTTGAAGAGAAAGAGATAAAGACCCAAATTACAAGCTCACACGTCTCTAAGCATCCTGAGAGTTAGTACATAAAGCAAGAGGGCTGGGTGGAAACTATGCCCTGCCGCTAGGGGGCGGAGTTTGCAGGTGGAAGAGTTAAGCAGAGAAGAAATGTAGTAATGAAATACTGGCTGGTTCAGCATCAATCTGAAGGCTGGAGACCCCGACTTGGAAAATGGGACAAAGACAAGCCAAGGAACCGAAACCATGATCAAAATTACGCCACAGAACAAAACCAGTAAGGAAAGTGCAGCTGCTTCCAACCTTCGGAGGCCACTGCCTCTGCTGCGCAATGGATGTCGCTTTCACCATTTTTCCTGTCAGGAAGAATTCACCACTTCTGTCCTGCACTGGATACTAACTGAAACTAGCACCCCATTAAAAGTCTGGGGAGACATTGCATATTGGCAGATCCCTGGTATAGAGCTTGAATGGCAGGAAATGACATCTGCCTCCCCCCAAGACTTGTGAATTGAGGACATCCCTGAATATAGATAGGAGAGGGGTTCCGATGCTGGCCACCAAAGGACCACAAATGTCCCCTTTGCCAGTATTCAGCCATGAGGGATGGCAGCCAAAAGTTGCCAGAACGTATGACTTTTAAAGGGAAATCAGAATTTTAGATTTTTACATGAAATTACTGTATGTTAAACATCGGCAACTAATTTTTAAAAAAAAACTGGTGGTCAGGAACAAATGTTGGATCATTTTGTGACTTTTTCTCTCTTAAGCACAGATGATCGGGCAAAAGATACAGTCATTCCTTCTTACCCTCTGCCTAGATTGTAGACATTCTGGAGGAATGAGGGTAAATCCAGCTGGTATCTCCCTGTGAATCGTGACATTGATGAGCATAGGCACAAACTTGTCTTATGTAATCAGAACCAGATGAGGAAATGCTTTACTAAAACAGTAAGTCCTAGGGATGGCAGGATCAGAGGTTACCAACAAAATTACCAACGAAAGGCGTTTGCTCTTAAAATTGAATTAGGGAAAGGGAGCCCTGGATTTTATTACTCTCAGCTTTGGAACAAACTTGGCTTTGGACACAGCACTTACTGCCTTAGTTTATTTTTAAGATTTGTTCTTATGAGAGAATGGGATGCAAGGCTATCTTTGGAAGATGCTGGCAGAAGAAAATCAAACTGGGTCTTTCTCCTGAGCATGTTTATACTGGTGAAATCATGTTTAAATGAAGAGCAAGGACTTGAAGGAGGAAAAAATCTCGAAGGGCAATTTGAAGAGTTTGTGTAGAGGAAGGGTCGTCTTCTTTGGTGACCACAGCAAAACCATTGACTGGTAAGGAATGTGAAGCCTCAGATCTTCTGGGGCACTTGCTGTGTTCCTCGACTTTCTCTTGTGGGAAGCCCCAGAATGCCCCACATCAGGGCTTAGGGAAATCCATTCATCATTCCCTAATGCGTGTTAATTGAATAACTAAGGACTGGTTGTTTTTCTATTCCTGAATCTGATGTTCTCTAAGTTTGAGATTAAAAGGGTGGTTCATATGAGTTTGCTCCAGGGGCTCAAAACATTTCACATTTCTTAATTTTTCTAAATTAAATGCGGTGTGGCTCAAGGTCCTCCACTCTCTGTTCCTCAAGCCAAGGGAGTTTAGAAATTCATTTGGTGGGAGTTGCCTTCCTTCGCATCCCTGGGGTCATTCAAGGAGGCTAAGAGGTTGTGGGGAAACAGGCCAGAACATTTGAGGAGGTCTTCAGTTGTTCCTGTAGTCTGTTGGAATAGACGCTCTTTGTCATCAAGTTTGAGGTTTAGACTTCCCCGTGCCCCTCCTTTGGAATTCTGCCACCTTCTCCTCCTCACCCGCTTACTAACTCAAAGTGAGGTTCCAGAACCAATAGTATCAACACTCCTTGGGAGCTTGTTAGAAGTGCAGAATCTCTGGACCCAGTCCAGGACTCCTGAATCAGAATTGCATTTCAACAAGGTCTCCAAGCAGCTGGTGTGCAGATTTCAGCTGAGAAGCCCTAGATACCACATGATGTATCTCTCTCCCACCATCTTGCTCCTCACCGCTGTTCTGCATCTCTAGCGTGGAATTCTTCAGGGAGTAGGGCCACTGGCCTCTCACGTAACACTCCCAACCTCCTCCCTGCTAAGGGCCTAGCATTTTGATAATTCAGCTCCAAGTCCCAAAGTTCCTAGGCATCTAAGCTCCCCTGAGCCAGGCAAACCCAGTGCTCTAGGACTCTGAGACTTGATTGTTTGGGGAAAAGAAAAAACCCAAAAACCCTTAGTTTTTGTGATGAGCCTTCAGTAGAAAGCAAGTCCAGTTAATTTCTCTATCACATTATTCTGTCACACTAATAATAGGCCCTCTGGGCTGACGAACTTTTAAAAATATTTTGTCTTCTGGAGTCTTCCCTGATTCCCTCTTGTTTGAGCCCAGCATAATTGCCCTGGGCTAGAATCTCTGGGGCCATCTTGATTGAAAAAGAGGAAAAGGTGTTAATAAGGAGGAGATCGATGTGTGGTACCATTATGCTGGCTCTGTTCGGTGCCGGTGCAGCCGTGGACCACACTGCCTTTGGGTCTCTGCAACAGAATTGCAAGGCAGAAAGCAGTGGGGGTATACCTGTTGTACAATCTTTGTGCAAAACCAGGGGACCGTTTCTCTCCACTCTCTCATCATAGCAGGGACCCTGGGGGATGTAGCGAAGTGAGAAATAGACCTTAATATTGGCAAAAGACTGCAGATTCAATTCGAGGATGAATAGTAATAAGAAAATGCAAATTACTATCATTATTTACGTTGCAAGGCAGAGTTACACAACACTTTATTATACAGTAGATGCTACACAAAGAACTGCTATTTATAGACATTTTGTCCTGTTCCTCCAATCCCCCTAAACTCACTCTTTCAAACCATCTGGCCCAAGTTCAATGGCAATGTGATTAGAAAATGCATTTATTTCAAATAAATGCAATCCCAAAAAATAAAACAAGAGAGTAGTATTGAAAATTGAAGAGCCAAGGCTGCCCCAAGTCAACATGGAGAATTTTTAAACTCGAAGATATTTTAAGTGTTTCAGAGATATAGATGTTCAAAATATACTTTTAAAAATTCTTTCAACTTAAGAGAAAGTGTATTTTTTTTTTAAAGGGAGGCACCTTAGAATTCAATCTCATTCCAAACTGAAGATACTTGGTAGATGTGCAGGAAATTAAAATATCTGGCATGTTCATTAATATGAAGATTGGACAATTGTGTCTTGAAAAAGTCTTAAAATTTAAAGGTCATTCAAAGCACAGATTTTAAAAAATTTAACAAAAGCAAATTTCCTTCTTAAAGGGGTATCTAATTAAAGTTTCCTGAATTTCATGGGAGTAAATTATTTTGTACCCTCTGCTTTAATTTTTTTCTTAAATTTTTAAGGGATATTGGACAAAAACAACATATTCAGTATGTCATATTTTGGCAAATGTCAACCAGAACTGGCTTGTTAAATATGGGTTAGCTTCAGTTTGTGCCAATTAATTAATTTAAAATGTTTTCTTAATGCTAAATTCAAATAAGTTCTTGGTTTTGATACAGCTTCTAATTTTCTTCTGTTGTTCAGGTGATTTGAAATTATAATTGAGAATAAATTTTGCAAAATTAACACATAAAAAGGCATCACTGGAAACGTTTTCCACTGCATAATTCCAAATGCCATGGAAATGGTTGGCGTATTTGGATAGTCAGGGAACTTAATTCCATACGTACATATTTCAAAATTATCCATCTGCTTAACACCAGGAAGGGTTTCAATGGTAAGATCTTGGTGTACCCGATTGTGGAGAACTTGGTGTGATAAAATTTGCAAAATCAAAATTGTGTTATTTCTTTAAAAAACAATTAGTGGGATTAGAACGTTGGTCCAAGCCTGCAATATGGTGTTATGGGAACAAGAAAACAAGATCATTTATTCATGTCTCCCTGTATTCCTCCAATGTGACCGCCAGAGAGAAGACACACATAGAGGGAATGAACTAAAGATTCCCCCCAGATCTTAAGGACTAGGTGACTTTGGCTTAAGCTTTACTGTTTTTAACCAAGCAAGACTGTCTCACTTGATATTGTAAGTGCTGAAAAAGAACAGTGACATTCAAACCCTGCCCTAAGTATATTTACATTGGGAAAATACCTTGACATCTTTAGTCCCAGCTACTATAAACTATCTCAATACTGGTACTAAGCTATAGTTGATAAACTTCTCCTTTGATTTGTATCAACTTTAAAAACAGAATGGGTGCCAGTTATTTATAAATGCGTAAATAAAGTGACCATTGTCTACAAAGATGGTTCCTGCCCATTCCTCCCATCCCTAGGGGGTGCAGGCAGTTCCTCCTCACAAGCGCTGGAGTCTATTTCCTCACTCCTTGGAGGCTGGTCTTTGACTTGGTTTGACCAAGAGAACGTGGTGGTATGCTATTTCAGAACTTCTAAGCCAAGGCCTGGAAATTTACACTTTAGCTAGAGGGAATACCATCTGCCATGTCAAGAAGTCCAGGAGAAAGGGGCCAAGGGAAGGGGACTCCAGGAACTCAGGTGACAGCCAGAAGGCCCCAGAGACATGAGGGAGTCCAGCCGACACCACTAGAAAAGAGGCCCAGCTGTCCCATGCAGTCCCCAGTTGTTCAAGCCATTGCAGCGGAAGCCCTATGAGTGAGGCCATCTTGGGTCCTCCAGCCCCACACGGAGCCACCCTAGCTAACACCATGTGAAACACAGACAAGCTGTCCCTTTGAGCCCTGTCCTAGTTCCCGGCCCACAGATTCATGAGCAAAGAAAATGATTGTTATTTTAAGCCATTACATTTAGGTGTGGTCTGTTATGTAGCAGCAATAGATAACATCACAGTGACAATTTTCTAACTCCTTAAAATTGGTATTTACCAACTCTTAAAACATTCTGGAGGTTGAAAGGAAAAGACGAGTAGAATATTCATTAACCAAAGCTGTCATCACTAAGGGAATTTTTTAAAAGTCCTTTTGAAAAAGTTTTGTGGCTGCGCTTATAGCCTATCTCAGTTGCTAATATTTCTGTCATGGAGAGTGATTTATTTATAAGACAGCTAATGTGTAACCTTGAGTATAACAATGACAAAAGTAGTTTCTTCAATACCTATCTCATTTTTACTTGGTTGTTATATAAATGAGAAATTCCAAGGAAGCTATGAGTAAGGAGGAACAGCCTTACCAACTAGACCCTCTGCTAAGCACTCCTAGGCTACAAACACTGTCTGTAAAAGTACACTTGATATACTTGTATATCAGCAGAAATACACGCGTGCATGTATTCCTAGACCTAAGACCACAAGAAATTTATCTAGGCCTAAAACATGTTTTAAGCAAGTTAGAATTTTTATTCAAATTATAAATATGACTTGCAATACTAGTACTGAATTTTTAAAAACTTGGCCACCTCATGTTACCAGATTTGCCGGCGTTTTGACAATGGTATGTATGGAAACATTGCTAGCAGTTTTGTCGACCTCAGGATTTTTTTTTTAATCTGCAAAATTGGGATAGATTTTTTTTTAAGAAAAGAACATTTAAATTAGCAGGTGACATATGGATCAGATACTAGCTATATTTGGTGCCTGTTCACTAGAAAATTACATAAAAGGATAGTTAGGAAAGGAGGTGAAAAAGAACCAGTAATAGGAGCCAAATACTAAGGGAAGAAAAGTCTAGTTTATACATGAGACATTATTAGCATAAGGCATTTTGTTCTGTAATGTAACTGTTGTAAATGTAAGGAGAGAATAGGAGAAAAGTGGTAAATATACAGAAAATAACAGGAGAACAAAGTGACTTAAAAAAACACCAACCAGACTCATGCACACAGACTGAGGGAAAGATCTATAAACTGGTCTACTGGGTTTCCATTTTGGGGCATTATTTTGGACTAGAAAATGTAAAAGCTTTCCCCCAATTAATGGTTATCTAGATAATGCTGGATAAAATATAACACCACCAGAAAACAGGAATAATCTTTAAGAGTCAGAAAAACAGATGGTGAAAACCAAATTGGTAAGGATTGTCTGCAGGGAGCAGGGGAGGGGTTTCAGTTGTAAAAATCCCCAAGGACAGGGTACAAAACTTTGGGGATAGGGAACTGTGGTCTCCACACAAAGGCCCTCAAAGAGCTACACCCTTAGGGAAAAGTGTGGAGGGACTAGAAAAATTCATCCAGCCAACATAGAGAGAGGAAGCTTATTTCTTTTATTCCACACTCTGAGTGGGAAAGAAATGCCCCCTTAGAATTTGTCACAATAAGACTATACTCATATAGGTTCAGAGTTCAAATTTACTCTTGGGGAACCCACAAGCCAAGAAATGAGCTAAACAAACTCCAGAAGTCAGACCTTCAGTCTAGACGTACTGGAGTCCCACAAATAAAGATCTCTGTGTCCAAAATCACAAAACACACAAGGAAACAATCCTCCATGAGCAAGAGTCAACAGAAGCAACAAACAAGATCAGATCCCAAAGGCTTCAGATAGCTGGTTTATTAAAGACCCATTTACAATAAATTGGTCCACAATGATTAAAGCCACAAATAAATTAATAAACACAAGAACAACTCTTAAAATACAGTACTTTTGAAAAAGAAACTGGGATGTCTTCATCTTGGTAAGCGATTTTTCTCTTTATCATTGTCAGTGGAACCAAATATTCAACATGAGAATGCACCTACGCATTGTATATTAACCAGAAGCAGTAAAATTTCCCCATGAGTCATTCATTATCGCTCGTTTAGCAAACATTTATCAACACCTGCAATGTGCCACCAAGTGTGCTGTGCCTGGAGTGGGGGCGTGGGAGGGGGGCGTTCAGCAGGTGAAAAAGACAGACGCCCCCAGTGGGGCAGAGAGAATTGCAGGCAAAACAGACATGAAAATAATTTCTAGCATGATGCATGTACCCAGGATGAAGGAAAGAAAGAAAGATGCAGGCTGAAAGGGGCCTAGGAAAGCCCTAAGGAAGTGATGCTTCAGCAGAGACTCGAAGAACGATTAGAATTTACCCTGATGGAGGAAGTAGAGAAAGCTGTCCAGGCAGAGAAGAGAGGATATTGGACAGCCTGCATTCAAGACAGGCTGGGGCATTTGAGAGCCTGCATGAAGACCACTAAGGCGGAGTGAAGGAAGCCAGGGGGGCCTGGGATGTATGTGTAGGGCCACCATGGGAGGCTGACTAGCTCTAGGGGCCAGATTCTGAAAATCCTTGTCTGCTAGGCCAACCGGTGCAGATCTGGATTTATCCTGCAGGCGCTGGGGAAATCTTGGAGAGAAGACACCATCAAATTTAGGCTTTGGAAAGACCATTCTGGGGACGAGGCGCCAGATGGTTTAGTAAAAGGTGGACCTGTCACTCCTCAAAGTTGTTGTAATCACAACAAGAGGAAGTTCTTATCCTGCAAGTTTTGGGGGAAAACACTTGAAGCTATTTTGATGAATATCAATAGGGGAACGAAACATTTAAGAGGAAGCAAGCTTGGAAATGCATCCTACTGTACATTCCTAAGTGGAAAGACAAGTGTAAGAATAATATATAGAACACGCTTCCATTTAAAAAAAATGGAAACAAAACCTAAAATCACCCCTACATACGTGTGTGTGCACAGTAAATATATATATTAATCTGAAAAAAAAAAGCCCCAAAGAACTTCCAGCCTCCTCTTCTTGTTCTTCAGATTTCTGTTGTAGATAATTGTCCAAAGCAATAACAATGCCGCGGTTTTCGAATTCATCACTGATTGTCTAAAGGAGTGGAAATGGAGGGAAATTAAAAATTACTCCAAGGTCAAAGTCGTGACTCCCTCACTGGAAAGTGAGCTCCCTGGAAATGAGCCACATGTTTTATTCATCTTTGAATTTCTCCAGTGCCTGGCACATAAATGCCCAATAAAAGTTTATTGGATGTGAGAATAAGAATATGGGAATTTGGGAATCCCCTAATGGTTGTGTGGAAACTGGCAAGAGATGACATTCTGGGGAGTACAATCCAACAAATATTCATCGAGCCTTTGTCGTGTGCCACCCTGGGCTGGCATGTAGGGTGAGGGGAGGTTGTTGTGTTTAGCAGCTTAAAGACCTAGCCTTAGCGACAAGCAAAGGAGGGTTAGAAAGACATGGTCAAGGGTACCAGCTTTGGAGACAGGCAGACCAGGGTTTAAATCAGTGTTCTTCCATTTACCAGTGGTTTGACCAAAGGCAAATAGCTTAACCTCTTTGGGCCTCCACTTCCTCATCCGCAAAATAAAGATTATAATAACAGTGCCTACCTCAGAACTGTTGAGAGAAATAAGTGAGATATTCATGTTGAGCATTTGGCACAATACTTGAGCCAGACAAAGCTCTGGATTCACATGAGATATTATTGTAGACAAATGTAGGGATCAAATAGTGTATCTGGTTGGTGCTGCTCTTACCAGCTACTCTAGAATATCTCTTTGGTAACTTTGGTAGGCAGAATAACGGTCCCCAAAGATGTCCACATCCTAATCCCTGGAACCTGTGCCTATGGTACATCACATAGCAAAAGGGACTTTGCAGATGGGATTAGGTTAAGGATCTTGAGATGCAGGGATTATCCTAGATTATCCTGGTGGGCCCTGTGTCATCCCAAGAGTCCTTATAAGTGAAAGAGGGAGGTATGGGAGTCAGCGAAAGGTGTGACAGTGGAAGCTGAGGTTGGAGTAAGGTGTTGCTGGCTGGGGGTCATGAGCCAAGAATTGTGAAGAGTCTTTAGAAGATAGGAAGGGCAAAGCAGTGGATTCTCCCCTAGAGCCAACACCTTGACTTTAACCCAACGAGATGACTTTGGACTCCTGACCTCCAGAATTGTAGGATGATAAATTTGTGTTGTTTTGAGCCACAGTGTTAGTGCTCATTTGTTACAGCAGCCGTAGGAGACTCAGACTGTAATGACGGACAAGGAGATGGGCCGCCCAGACCCTATTCAAGGCAAGGCGTGCTCTCCCGTTGCTGGGAGTACAGTCAAGAGATGGGCTCTGCTGTCAGCTCCTTTGGCTTCAAGCCTCAGCTGTGGAGAGCTGCTCATCCAAGGTCATGTCCTTTCTGGGGTAGTTCATACCAAGTGACTGAGGGAGGCAGGCGTGGGATGGGGCTGCAGGAACCTGTTACTTCGGCCCAACTCCAACAACTCCGATGGGCAATCATCGCTGCAGAGCCTTCTGTGCTTTTGGCGGAGGCTTTGTTGGGCGCGCATCAGAGCCAGGCTTTTCTCTCTGCCCAATTCTGCTTTGTTTAGGAAAAAACCAGTTCTCCCTCCTGTGTTTCTCCTTTACTCTCACAGGACTACCACACTCACAACACTTCTGACACCAGATACGTGTTTTCCCTGGGGGGTTTTCCCTGCACCAAGCAATTCTGCAACACCAGGCGGGTGTCCTACAATTCAACTCAGTTCTGACACTGTCTGTCTGCAGATAGCAACAGATGCCACAAGTTCCAAGCTCAGGCCCACGAGACCGTCCACTCAACTCCCCACTTCAGATGCTTGTTGCAAGTCCAGCTCATCATCTGTACTTCTGACTGATTGGCTATAAATCAGGTTCCCACAACCCCCTCTTCAGGTTCAGTTAATTGGCCAGAGCGTCTCACAGAACTCAGGAAAACAGTTACTTACATTTATCAGCTTATGAAAGGACATGATAAAGGATACAGATGAACAAGCCAGATGAGAGACACAGGGTAAGGTCTGGGAGTGTCCTGAGTGCAGGAGCTTCTGTCCTTGAGGAGTTGGGGCATGCCACTCCCCCACTATGTGGACGTGTTCTCCAGCCCGGAGGCTCTCCAAACCCCAGAGGGTTGGGATTTTATGGAAGCTTCCTCATGCAGCATGATCATTATTCACTTCATTTCCAGCCCCTCTGCACTCTCTAGAGAATAGGGGGTGGGACAGAAAATTCCAAGCTTCTAATCCTGGCTTGGTCTTTCTAGTGACCAGCTCCCTTCCAAGAGCCCATCTAGGAGAGCAGACAGAGTCACCTCTTTAGATCAAAAAATGTTCCAAGAGCTCTTATCTTTTTTAGGAAATCAGGATTTTTAGGAAATTTCCTTGGTTAAGAAATCACAAGGGTTTCAGGAGCCCCATGTCAGGAGCTGGGGGAGAGACTAGCATGGATATTTTCTATTATCTCACATGCTTCCTCTTGCTTCTTTTCACAGACGTTGAGTGCTAACTCTTGTACTGCAAACTCTGTTTCAGTATTCTTCTTCCAGAAAAATCAACCTGTAGCACAAACCCATCTGTGAGTGAAGGACAGTGCCTTTGAGATTATAAACCACTATTTAACTGTCTGGGTTTTTAAAAACTTTTAAATTTCTTTAAAAATAGAGAATACTAGGGGCACCTGGGTGGCTCACATGGTTAAGCATCTGGACTCTAAGTTTTGGCTCAGGTTGTGATCTCATGGGTTGTGGGTTCAGGCCCCATGTCAGACTCTATGCTCGCAGGGAGTCTGCTTGAAGATTTTCTCCCTCTGCCTCTCACCCACCCCTCACACCCTCTCTCCCTCTCTCAAATAAATAAATCTTAAAAATAAATAGATAAATAAATAAATAAAAATAGAGAATACTAGTATTTTATCCATAATCCTTTCACCAATGCATTTCAAGTACTCTTCTGTCCCTTTCTTAAAAATAAAATAAAATAGAAATAAAAGTAAAAATCTTATTCAGACCTGGGGATCACATATTCTGCTTATTTTTTAAAATTTTTTTAAAGCTTTGTTTATACTGTTATTTTGTTTATAATGTTTTTTTTAACTTTGTTTATCAATAGGAAAGCCAAGTCTAATTGCCTTTGTAATTTTATGTGTGCAGAAAGCAATTTGCCTTGTTTAGGTGTGAGCCAAGTTAAGCTGAGGAGTATAGACCTCACAGGAGAGTATAAAGGTGGTCTTCTCTCTTCAGACAAAGAGAAAAGAGGGTACAAAATTCATCCTTTGGAGAGCTCACCTCTGTTCATATGCATGGATATTTTATGATATGATTCAAGACATTTGAGTTTTATTTAATAAACCATTGTGGAATTTCCAATTAAAACCAACATATTGGGAGACACCTTTATTTTCTCTTCCTCCCAAAATCTGGCTGAAAGACTATAAAGGGATGAGAATGTACTAACTCACAAGGATGAAGAGAATGGGAAGAGAGACAATAGTGGATAAGAGATTTCGACAAATACTGGGAGACAAAAGATTGTTGGAGGGATTTCCAGTTAACCATGAAAGACTAAATATTCTACATTTGTTTTTGCCTCTTCCAAAAACCTCACTAAAACAACACTAAGGTGGAGCACCTGGCTGGCTCAGTCCATACAGCAGGTAGCTCTTGATCTTGGAGTCATGAGTTCAAGCCCCACACTGGGCATAGAGTCTGACAAAAAATGTTGAGGCTCTTGGTTGGCTCCATCAGTAGAGCATGCAACTCTTGATTTTGGGGCTGTAAATTCAAGCCCCATGTTGGGTGTAGAGATTACTTTAAAAAATCTTTTAAAAAAACATTAAGGAATAAAAAAAATGCATCTATTAGATATTAATGTGCCACACCTGAGGGGAAAGCAGTCATCAGCTTTCCTTTTTTTTTCTTTTAAAGATTTTATTTATTTATTTGACGGAGAGAGAGCGCAAAAGGGAACACAAGCAGGGGGAGTGGGAGAAGGAGAAGCAGGCTTCCCACTGAGCAGGGAGCCTGATGCGGGGCTCGATCCCAGGACCCTGGGATCATGACCTGAGCTGGAGGCAGACCCTTAACGACTGAGCTACCCAGATGCCCCAAGTCACTACTTCCCAATCTAGAATTCTATACCCAGCCAAACTATCACTGGAGAGTAACATTAGAACAAAGATATTTTCAGTCATGCAGGAACTTAAAAAAAATAGCTCCCACTTACCCTCTTTCAATAAGATTTTGGAAATGTACTCCAACAAAATGTGAGTAAAATAAGAAAGGGCGAGACAAGACTTGAAGGAAGAGGAGATTCAAAATGGGCAATAGACAAAGGAAATTCAGAGGACAATGGCAAAGAGATGATTCAAAATGACAGCTGTGCAGTAGGCCCTAGAGAACAACTTGCCCTGGTTGAAGCAAGAAAACAGACTCTTGGATGAAATCCCCAGAAAAACATGAAACTGACTCTTTGAATGTAGAAAACATTGTTCATAGACCTATAGCAGAGATATTGGAGCCCTTGAAAATTACTTAGAAACAATACTTAGAAAACCAGAGAAATTAAAACCAAGTCAATTATTATTTTTTTGTTTTTTATTATGTTATGTTAGTCACCATACAGTACATCATTAGTTTTTGATGTAGTGTTCCATGATTCATTGTTTGCATATAACACCCAGCACTCCATGCAATACGTGCCCTCCTTAATGCCCATCACCGGCCTATCCCAATCCCCCACCTCCCTCCCCTCTGAAACCCTCGGTTTGTTTCCCAGAGTCCACAGTCTCTTGTGGTTCATTCCCCCTTCTGTTTACCCCCCCTTCATTCTTCCCTTCCTTCTCCTACCGATCTTCCTGCTATTTCTTATGTTCCACAAATGAGTGAAACAATATGATAATTGTCTTTTTCTGCTTGACTCATTTCACTTAGCATAATCTCCTGCAGTTCCGTCCATGTTGCTGCAAATGTTGGGTAATCGTTCTTATTAAAACCAAGTCAACTATTAACTCTAGGAAAAAGCAAAGGTTTTACAAGAAGGGAAGTATGGTCATAGTGCTGCAACTTGATTTGGTAGAAAACAAAATTTGTATGGTCATAATATAAACATTTCCACTCCCAAATTGCTGTGTAATGATGTTGGAGAGATAGGAGGAGGGTAAGTAAGGAGTGGTGTTAGTGTGGGAGAAATGAGCCAATAGACATTCTAAAATTGATAAATTAAGAAAGTGTAGTATAGTGACTAACATAACATAATAAAAAATTATTATAAAAAAATAAAATAAATAAAATTTAAAAAGAACAACAACAAAAAAAGTGTAGTATAAGTTTCTTATTTAGAAGGACGGTAATAAGTACCAGGGAAAAAAGTATAAGGTTCGAGGGTGTTTGTCTCTGGGGAATAGGACATGACAGTGAGATAGGGGAAGGGTAGGATAAAGGGGTCTTTTAAATTATGTGCATTTCAACTATAATCTTTAGAATAAATCATTAAATACTTTGAAGATGGTAATCTATACTGTATTTGACTATAATAAGTAAATGGTATTTTGAAATTTAAAACATGAATTAAAAAGTTAAAATTTGCTTTGGTGCACTTTTAGGAATAGTTAGAATCTTCTCACGAAATTGAAGCCTTGACAGAGTGTTCTCAGCATAGTGGTCAAGCACATAGACTTTGGAGTCCAACAAACTGCTTTTTAGCTTTCACTTTGCCATGTGTTGTGTGGTCTTGGATAAATTGCGTAACTTCTTGAACCTTGCTTTTTCTTGCCTATGCAGAGGGGTTATCAATAATACCTATGTCACAGGAATGATTTCAGAATACGTGAGATAAAAATAACAACAATAACAACTAAGGGACTGTGCACTTTGTACATATTATCCTATTGAATCTTCTTAATCTGTCAGTTTCATGAAGAGCAGACTTACCACAATGCCTAATTGTTTAATTATTAATTCTTTAACAAACATTATTAATTATTTAACAAACATTAACAAACAGTAGTATTTTGATGGGAATAAAGGTGAATAGGAGAAACGATGAGGAAAAAAAAAAAGACAAGCTCAGTAACATTCTGCTTATTTTGAGACCAGATTGGTGATATTCTATGTCCCCCTATTACACATAGTTTTGAACATGAAATAAGAAGAAAAAAGTTGCCAGGGCTCAAAGTTCTGTTTAAAAGTGACACTTTTTGGCTTAGCTCTGCATTCTTTTTTTTAAAAATTGTGGTAGGGGTGCCTGACTGACTCAGTTTGTAGAGCATGTGACTCCTGATTTCAGGGTTCATGAGTTTGAGCCCCACATTGGGCATGGAAATTACTTTACAAATAAATACATAAAATAAAATAAAATAAAATAAAATAAAATAAAATAAAATAAAATAAAATAAAATAAAATAAAATAAAATAAAATAAAATAAAATAAAATAAAATAAAATAAAATAAAATAAAATAAAATAAAATAAAATAAAATAAAATAAAATAAAATAAAATAAAATAAAATAAAATAAAATAAAATAAAATAAAATAAAATAAAATAAAATAAAATAAAATAAAATAAAATAAAATAAAATAAAATAAAATAAAATAAAATAAAATAAAATAAAATAAAATAAAATAAAATAAAATAAAATAAAATAAAATAAAATAAAATAAAATAAAATAAAATAAAATAAAATAAAATAAAATAAAATAAAATAAAATAGTGGTAAAATATACTTAACATAAGATTTACCATTTTAACCACGTTTCATTCTGTGGAATTAAGCACATTCACATTGTTGTGCAGCCGTCAGCACCATCCGTCTCCCAAACTTTTCATCTTCCTAGTTTGAACTCTGTCCCCATTAAACACAAACTCCCTATTGCCCCCTCCCCCAGCTCTGGGCAACCACAATTCTACTTTCTGGCTCTATAAATTTGACTATGCTGGGTATCTCATGGAAGTGGTATTTGTCCTTTCGTGTCTGACTGAGTTCAGTAAACTTAGCGTCAGGTTTTCAAGGGTCATCCATCTCTCGGTACGTCATTCTTTTTCATGACCGAATCATACTCCATTGCACGTATAGACCACATTTTGTTATTCATCCGTCAATGAACACTTGGGTTGTTTCCCCTCTTGGCTGTTATGAATAATGTTACTATGAGCATGCAGGTGCAGAGATCTGTTGAAGTCCTTGCTTTCAGTTCTTTTGGGTATATAACCGAGAGTGGGATTGTTGGATCATACAGTAATTCTACCTTTAATTTTTTGAGGAGCCACCATACTGTTTTCTGCAATGATGCACAAGGGTTCTCACTTCTCCACATCCTCACTAATACTTGGGAGTTCGCACATACAATCCTGTGCCCATGAAGAAGAGATTCTGTTGCATAGATTTTTGTAAAAAATACTTTATTTATTTATTTGAGAGAGACAGATAGTGAGAGGGAGCACAAGCGGGAAGGAGGAGGAGAGGCAGACTCCCCGCTGAGCAGGGAGCCCAATGCGGGGCTCAATCCCAGGACCCTGGGATCATGACCTGAGCCGAAGGCAGATGCTTAATGACTGAGCCACCCAGGTGCCTCTGTTGCATAGATTTTTAGAAATTGAATTGCTAGGTCAAAGGGTATATGCCCCCCAGAAGAGTTGTACTACCATTTACACTACCACTCTTAGGGTATGAAAGTGCTTATCTGCTATATTCTCACCAATCTTAGATAATCTTGCACTCTTTAATATTTGCAATGCTGACAGACCAAAAATACCTCATTGTGTGAATTTGTATTTTTCTTTTTTAAAAAAATTTACCCATGTATTTGAGAGAGAGAGAGCATGAGTGAGCATGAGTGGTGGTGGGGAGTTTGGCAGAGGGAGAGGGAGAAGCAGACTTCCTGCTGAGCAGGGAGCCCTATGCAGGGCTTGATCCCAGGACCTGAGATCATGACCTGAGCTGAAGGCAGCTGCTTAACTGACTGAGCCGCCCAGGCGCCTCTGTATTTTTCTGATTACTATTAGAGTATCTTTTTGCATTTTTATTGGCTACCCATGTAATTTTGCTGTTTTAATCAGTTCTCTATTGGTGGATGTTTGGCTTGGTTATCAGCCCGCTGCATATGTGGAATGGCCAAACAAGGTGAAGATGGGAAGGTGTGAGAAATGCGTGCAAAGACAATAAACTGGCTACAGAGACATTCAAAATGATAGTCTTGAGTCATCAAGTTTCACTGTATTTAGGAAATAGAATAGGATTCTACAAAGAGTTCTATCAAAAATGGTTAAAAATATGAAGTCTTGGTAATTTTTAAAAGCTACCATTTATTGAACATCATCTTCTGTGCTAAGGCTTTTCAAACATCATTTGATTTCATCTTGGCTTGAACAAGTATGTCATTGTATGTTGTAGAACAGAAGGTTTCTGGAGACTTGCCCAAGGTCACAAACCACCGGGAGTGGGTAGTTGTATCCTAATCGAGATCTGTGACACCCTCCCCCTTTGAGAGGGACATCTGAGGGAGGTCCTGGAGACTCATGGACTGCAGTACCGTGCTTACTGGTGTCTTGAGTAGCCCAAGCCATTGTTTTTGTTTTTGTTTTTGTTCCTATTCTTGCAAATCCAGAGTCAGTAGACTTCAGGTGAAGGCTTTATGGCAGCCCTGCACCAAGTGTGCTGTGACTCACTAGGAAATGACTTTAGGTGGTGCTTAAACACAATGTTCAATGGCACTGAATCACCTAGCGAGGAAGTTACTCTCCTTTGAGTCCCTCTCAATCATGTCATCAAGGAGAAAGTCTCAGTCGGTGCTACCAAGTCTGGAACACCTCTCTGGTGCTTGCTGAGTTTTTTCTATTTAAGAAATGCTATGGCAAAAAAAAAAAAAAAAGAAATGCTATGGCAGATTCAGAGTTTCAGCAGGTAACGGTGTCTAGGTAAAATTTAATAACATTATTTTAAAAAAATATTTACTCTTACAGTTATCATCTAGTTATGGCAAGATGTCTGTTTTTCATTTGCACTAAATGAAATAAATTTCCCTTTTAAAATGAATTTGCTTTTGTAAAAATAGGGAGTCACGTAACAGAAAATTGGAAGCATACGCTGTTACTAATTGTCAAATAACTGGACAAAATTGTGAATAAAAGTAACGAATGACGTTTGAGAGACACTGCTTTCCTGGATTCCCAGCAGGCTCTGGGCTCCACGGGTATCACTCTTTGTTAATTCTAATCATACTTTCCTGACTCAAGGGTACATTATATTACATGAGATGCTTGTTAAGAATTCAGATGCCCAGGCCTTGAACCCCAGAGAGCCTCAGTAGGTCTGAGACGGGACCTGGGCTTTGCAATTTTGATTAAGCAACCCAAGTGGTCCTGACGTGAACTCGTCAGCACATGACACTTTAAGAAATTCTGAACTGGATCTTTCCATTTTAAACCAATATCGATTTTTTTGAAAAAAAGATTTATTTGTTTATTTTAGGGGGGCAGAGGAGGAGAGAGAGAGTCCTGAAGCAGACTCCCTACTGAGTGCAGAGCCCCGTGTGGGGCTCAATCCCAGGACCCTGAGATCATGACCTGAGCAGGAACCAAGAGACCCCCCGCTTAAACCACTGAGCTACCCAGGCGCCCCACACTATCGGTTTTTTGGAAATAGATGGGGAAGAATGCTGCGTGCCTGTAAGTCTGGCACGACACATAGCCGTGCTTCTGCCTTTTTGTGACTACAGTGGGTTGGGTTTCAGGCGGTGTTCTAGGCACTCCACACACGTTGAGTCATTTCACCCTCAGCACAGTCCAAGGAAGCAGAAACTATTATTACCTTCATTTTACAGGTGGGGAAACCTGGACACAGAGAGGTGAAATCACTAGCCTAAGGTCACAGGGCCGGGAGGTGACAGAGCTGGGATTTGAACCTGACCATCAGATCATGCTCAGAGCCAACATTCTTGCCCACAGTGGTCAGCTCCCTCCCCTGCACCTGCCTCTATGTGTGATGATGAAGGTCTATCACCCCCTCCAATTCTGTTATCCTATCAGGAAATCAGACTCTTTGCTTTTGATCAGAAACCAATTGATCATTGAATTAAATGAATACATGAATACAGACTAAGTCAACATCCCTGGTCTGAGGACAACTAACCTTACAGCTCAGTTGAAACCGTGGACTAGGCCTTGTCTTTCAAAACGAAAAGCCAACATTTGTACTTTCTATGATGAAAATAAGAAGCGTTCTTAATTTACCAGGTGGACTAAACCAGTACTGATTATCTGATTCTGTGCACAGAAGCCCAAGACAGGGGAAAACCTGTGATCTGTCCCACTCAGCATTTCTCATTTTTTCCCCGTTTCTTCAAAGAAAAGGAAAGTCTAAAAATCACAGAGGAGACTTCTAAAGGACCATCGGTTCCAGTGTTCAGAGCCAAATACCAAACTAGGCTAAATAAACTCACGGTCTGTACCTTCTAGAAGGCAATCAAATTGTGGAGGGTTTGAGGCTCGTCCAGGACAACGTGGGCAATTTCAGTCATTTACCACACGCTTTTCTTTTTTCTTTTTCTTTTCCTTCCCCTCCCTGGCCCCCAGGTCACAGATGGGTGCTGGAAGCCGAGCCAACACTGTGCCACGAGATGCAGACAGCTGTGGTGGGTGCGAGCTGGAAGGGCAGCTGTGGGCTTCCTCTCCGACCTGGGCGCAGCAGACTGCAGGAACGGTGCAGGCCAGGGTAGGTAGCACGCTTTGAGTATGTCCAGACTAGGGAACAGGTTTTGTTTCTCCTGCCAGCGGCTGCTTTTTTGTCCCGTTGGGAGAGCTTGGTGATGGAGCTCACAAGCAGGAGCACATGGAAAATGCAGGGCCAGGATGTCAGCAATTGCATCCCGGTTGCACTCTGGAAAGGGGTGATCACTTTGAACAATGCACACGCGTTCACATGACAAACCATTAAGACTCCAGCCTGGGTAAAGAGCATGTGTTCTTTACCAGATTGCTGCCTCAGTCTATAGCACACTATATATAGGCTAGAGCCCTTCACGCCAATTAAACAAAGGCAGGGTTAACTTTCAGGTTTTTATGAGGTGCTTTCGATGCTGTTTTTGAAAATGAAGCCACAGAGTCCCCTAAAAAAAAAATAGATTATTTATTCCTATTTTTTTTGTCTTTGTCAAGATAACTGCTGAGCAGCTGAAGGTAGCATATGGTTGTAGGGGTAGCTATCGAGAACAACAAAAGATATTTAAAGTAAAAACTGTAAAGATTCTCAACATGTGTGTAGTAGCTCTGTGACACCTGAGGCCAGAAGAGGGGCAATTCTCTAAAAGGAAGATGTAAAGCGGTAGTTGTCAACTTGGGCTCCACATCAGAATTACCCCAGGGAGCTTTTAAAAATCCCGATGCCTGGGTCACACCCCAGACCAAATAAATCAGAATCTCTGGGGGGTAGGACCTAGGCACCAACACTTAAAAAAAAAAAAGTTTCCCAGGTGATTCCCATGTGCAGCTAAGGTTCCGAATCATTGCTTGAAGGGGAAATTTCCTTACCCTTTTGAAAGTCGTGTAACACTTTTGGGGAAATAGAATCCACTGACATCTCATTTCTGGAGGAATGAAAATGGAAATCACCATATCGATTGCCTGATTTCCATATTTTAGTATCTGCCCCTCTTCTAATTGTTCTGTGCAAGTATTGGAAATCCTGCACTTTAGTGCCCATGGGGACCAAGCAGGTGGAGCAGATGAGGGTCCCAGGGGAAGGCTGGGGCAACAGAGACTGGAGGGGCGCCGAGGGTCTCAGCCCCAAAGTTGAGTAGCCTTTCCACCCTCCTCCTGATGCTTCCAGGGGCAGATGCAGCTCAAGTGGGGCCAGGGTTTTGGATTTTTCCAAATAAATTGCTCATCAGAATTTTTGTATGTAAAAGATCCCATTTTGGAAATGTTAGCCACAAATTAAAGAATTTTTAAAAAAAATTTTCCATGCAGCCAAGTGAAACTCTTCTGCAAGCCAAATTTGACCTTGCCGGCTACCTTTTAGATCACCTGATTTACACACCTTTTGGGAAGCAGGGATGATGATTCTTCTTCTTCTTCTTATTTATTGTGGTATAAAATACACTTGCCATAAAATTTACTATTTTAACCATTTTAAAGTGTTCAATTCAGTGGCATTAAGTACGTTCATGGTGTTGTGCACCCATTACCTCTATCTAGCTCTAGAACTCTTTCATGACCCCAAACAGAAAACCCATACCTATTAATCCCCTCCCTCAGCCCCCTTGCATCCACCAATCTGTTTTCTGTCTCTATGGATTTGCCTATTCTGGGGTTTCTTATCGATGGAATCCTACAGGCTGTGGCCTTTTGTGTCTGGCTTCTTTCCCTTTGCATTGTGTTTTCAAGTTCATCCCCATTGTAGCATGCCTCAGTGCTTTCTTCCTATTTACGGCTGAATACAATTCCATTGTATGGATATGCCACACATTGTTTATCCACTCATTAGATGATGGGTAGTTGGGTGGTTTCCACCTTTTGGCTTTTGTGAATAGTGCTGCTGTGAACATTTGTGGGCATGTTTTGTTTCAACAGAGGGATCATCCTTACATAACAGATGCCCCCATGGCACTAACCCCAACTCTGAGCACACTCAGAGGTGCTCACGAGGCGGGGACTTAACTATAGGGGAACCAAATTGTCCCGGTTTTAGCATGGAAGGCCCCACATCCGTAAACCAGTGGAGGGAGGTTGGCAATGGTCTCATCCACCAGCAAAAGCCTTCTCAAGGCAAGGCCAATGGTTTTGGTATTTCGAACGTGATTTTAAAGAATCATTGTGACAAGTCTATGTTTCATGCAGTTGTCTGTAATCGCCACTGATTTCAGGACGCTGTGCTTTGGCCCAAGTCAGTTCCTCGATGTCGCCTGGAGGATTCCCATTCCTTCTTTAGTCTCAGCATCAGAATCATGTTCTCACCAGAGCCTTCCCAGAGCCCCTGCCCTTGCACAGTGGTAAAGGACTCCTCTCCTTTATTCCTAGAGCATAGTGTAGTTACAGGATATATTTGCATGGGTCTCCCCCATTAGACCATGACTCCCTCAAAGATGGTGGAATACTGCTGATGTTTGGTCTGCCCAACATCCATCCCCTCTTCTGACAATAGCATTCCCCTTTTCCTTTGGGGGAAACAGCCGTCCCCTAATCTCAGACAACACGGTTTGGGGAGAGTAGATACCGGTTCCCTGCAACCAGACCTGGCCCGTTTGCACATTCCATCCCCTTGGTTGGCACAACCAGCTCAGGAATGGGTCGCCTGAACCAGGTTAGTGCACAATCAATCCTGCAACTTATGCTGGAGCTAGTGGGAACTAAGTTAGAACTAAGGAGGAAGGAACTCTACTTCTGATAGAGTTGCTAAGCTCTCTGCGGCCATCTTTGCCACCACGTGGGGACAAGCCACCTCAAAGTAAAGCCACCACGGAAGAAAAGAGAACTGAGGGGCAGGGAGAGAAAGGGATGATGCCAGGCAGCAGTGAGTTTCCTCCCTTTAACTTCCTGGTTATATGAATCACTTTTTTGCTTAAACTGGCTCGTTTTGGGTTTTCATCTCTTCCATCTAAAAGAAAACTGAAGAATGCACTGTCTTTTATTAATATTTAAATCCCATACTATCGCCTTGTTCTGGCACATTATAGGCACTCAAGAAATGTGTGAGTCAATGCAGACTTTCCTAGGTATACCGTCGCTATGTTTTTTCAGTAATGAAATGATATCAATGCAAGACGAGTCAAGAGGGGAGGATGTGGAAAAGTTGGAGCCCTCCCATGTTGCTGGTGGGAATGCTAAATGGTGCAAACAGCTATAGAAAATAGTTTGGCAGTTTCTCAAAAGTTAAACCAAATTATCATATGACCCATGATTCCTGCTCCTGGATACACAGGCATACGTTGTTTTATTGCACTGCCCTTTATTGAGCTTTGCAGATGCTATGTTTTTTTCTAAATTGAAGGTCTGTGGCAACTGCGCATCGAGCAATTCTATGGGCGCCGTTTTTCCAACAACATTTGCTCACTTTGTGTCTCTGTGTCACATTTGGGTAATTCTTGCAATATTTCAAACTTCATTATTATTATTATATTTATTATGGTGATCTGTGATCAGTGATTACACCTTGCTGAAGGCTCAGATAATACCCAGCATTTTTGTTTTAGCAATGAAGTATTTTTTAAAAGATTTATTTGTTTGAGAGAGAGAGGGGGCACATATATATGTGCACAAGTCGGGGAAGGGGCAGAGAGAGAGAATCTTTTTTTTTTTTTTTTTTTTTATTTATTTATTTTTTTTTTTAAATGATTTTTTATTATATTATGTTAGTCACCATACAGTACATCCCCGGTTTCCGATGTAAGGCTCGATGATTCATTAGTTGTGTATAACACCCAGTGCACCATGCAATACGTGCCCTCCTTACTACCCATCACCGATCTATCCCATTCCCCCACCCCCCTCCCCTCTGAAGTCCTCAGTTTGTTTCTCATAGTCCATAGTCTCTCATGTTTCATTCCCCCTTCTGATTACCCCCCTTTCTTTATCCCTTTCTTCCCCTACTGATCATCCTAGTTCTTATGTTCCATAGATGAGAGAAATCATATGATAGTTGTATTTCTCTGCTTGACTTATTTCACTTAGCATTATCTCCTCCAGTGCTGTCCATGTTGTAGCAAATGTTGAGAACTCGTTCTTTCTGATAGCTGAGTAATATTCCATTGTATATATGGACCACAACTTCTTAATCCAGTCATCTGTTGAAGGGCATCTCGGCTCCTTCCACGATTTAGCTATTGTGGACATTGCTGCTATGAACATTGGGGTGCATATGGCCCTTCTCTTCACTACGTCTGTATCTTTGGGGTAAATACCCAGTAGTGCAATGGCTGGATCATAGGGTAGCTCAATTTTTAACTTTTTAAGGGACCTCCACACTGTTTTCCAGAGTGGCTGTACCAACTTGCATTCCCACCAACAATGTAGGAGGGATCCCCTTTCTCCACATCCTCTCCAACAATTGTTGTTTCTTGCCTTGTCAATTTTTGCCATTCTAACTGGCGTAAGGTGGTATCTCAGTGTGGTTTTGATTTGAATTTCCTTGATGGAGAGAGAGAGAATCTTTAAGCAGACTCCCCGCTGAGCACGGATCTCGATGTGGGCTTAATCACACGATAAGATCATGACCTTAGCCAAAACCAAGAGTCAAAGTGCTTAACCAACTGAGCCACTCAGGTGCCCCAGGAATAAAGTATTTCTTAATGAAGGTATATACATTGCTTTTTTTAGACGTAATGCTATTACACACTTAATACACTGCAGTCTCATGTAAACGTAACTTTTATATGCACTGGGAAACCAGAAAATTCGTATGACCTGCTTTATTGCAATATTTGCAATATTTATTGTAGTGGTCTGGAACCAAATCCATCTCCAAGGGATGATTGTATGCCACAAAGAACGCATGACAGGTGTTGAGACAACTTGTACACAAATGTTCATAGCAGCACTATTCACAGTAGGATGAACAGGTAATCAATGCAGTCTATGCATACAATGGACTATTATGCAGCCGTAAAAAGGAATGAAGCACCGATCCATGCTACAAGGATGAACCTCAAACACATTACGCCAAGTGAAAGAAGCCAGACACAGAAGGGCTGATATTGTAAGATTCCACTTATACGGGATTTCCAGAAGATGTAAGTCCATAGAGACAAAAAGTAGATTAGTGGTCGCCAGTGGCCAGGAGAAGGTGGGAATGTGGAATGACTGCTAAATGTGTATGGGACTTTCCACTGGGTGATGGAAACATTCTGGAGCTATAGAGCAGTGATGGTTGCACAGTGCCGAGTGTAATAAATGTTACCAGTGGTAAATTTTAAGTTATGTATATTCGACTGCAATAAAAACAAAACAAAAGAATCCGGAACTTCATCAGGGCTGCTGCAGTTGGATGCCATGCGGCTTGTTTCCTTCGTCAAGTGCCCAGACTGGGAGGGAGGCATGGCCTCAATCCAGGCTGTGTTCTGCCCCACAAGATGCTTTCTTCTGATTCACCATTTAGGCGAATGTAGAGCTTCACAGACAAGATGGCGTAAGACATAAGCAAGTTTGGTCAACGGCCTCACTTGACTGCAATTTTCAAAGATGCTCCTTCACTGTGCTCTGAGTAGTTGGCCCATGCCACAGTATACATCCTCTCCCATCCTGAGGGTGCTATCTCAGAAAAATTCACAGTGCATTGTTGAGTGCTTAATTTGTGAAGCTAGCATAAATCACTGGACTAAATTGTCCATTACCACGAGCTCAAGTTATCTTTCCATCAAGAGAGTGATCTGGCTGCTTTGCTTGCACTGGAAAATTAAGAGACAAAGAGGCAAAAGGCCAAAAGGAGAAGAACTCTAGAAAAAGTCTGTTTTCTGATGTTGGAAAGACTGCACAAGGTTAAATACAGGAGCATTCTGCCTGTACTCATCAAAGGTATTTTTTTTAAAAAAGCCATTTATGTTCTGGGGATCAATGAGTTAGAACAGAACAATAATAGTCCTCTCAAAGCTATGGAAGATTTGGTTGTATCCTAGGGTCTGGCATTCTGAAATTGTCCTCCCTTCCCCCATGAATCAGTAGGAAAAAGGAAAAAAGAAAAAAAAAAAAGAAATGCCCTGGGAAAGCAGTATGTCGAGCCCTTCAAGGAGAAGTCAATGTTAATTTTGTTCAGTTCCAGGGGCATTGGTCACCCCGCTACTTCTTAATGTGCCATTTTCCAATTTGGGTCCCAATTCACAATGCAACTTAGAAAATATTGGGGACAGCTTATCGCTAATATAACAAATGTGGAATGAGGCTTTTCCTGTTGACCCAGAACTTCAGCTAAAGCTTCAAAGCTGAGGGCAATGGGTAACAATACTTCCTCCTGTCAAGAGGTGGACAGACTGGTCCCTTAACCATCAATACCCATCAGCCTCCAGCCTATATAAAACAAGGTCAGATTTTATCCAGAGGACATTTCTCTGACAGGTCTTTGTAGGGGGTTTTCTTCTCCCCTCTGATCTCTAACCCAAGAGAGGAGAGCTCAAAGCAGAATCACTCATGAGACTGGGGGGCACCAAGGAGGGGGTGGCTGGTACCTCACTGCCAGCTGAAGGTTGCCTGGGGCTGCCCATGACAGTGGGGCAAGAAGCCATGGCAGAGGGCAGAGGGCAAAGGTGCATCCTATTTCCCAGGGGCCAGAGTATGTTTGTAGGTCTGAGTCATCCTGAAAAGCCTCACCTAAGAGGACTCACCCAGGACCTCAGAAAAAGAATGTGGGGTACTTCCCGTGGTATGAATGGAAACAAGGTGTGCAAGAGGTCACCCAGCACATGCACTGAGTCCCCTCAAAGTCCCCACACAGGGTTCTCCAAAGATCCCCCAGTGCACATGAAAAAGAACCAGCATGTGAATTCTTGCCAGGCCATGGCAGGGGGTGGAGGGCATCTGACACCCGAGAGAACTATACCGGTTCTCAGCAAAGGGTCCCTTTTCCTCGTGCTCCCCTGCTCCTATACTCCTGCAAGGCGAGCTGGGAAAGGGCAGGAGAGGACACACCTGCCCTAGTCTCCACTGCAGATTCCTGAGCCATCTGTGGGTCAGACCAGAGGGGGCGGGGAAGAGGTATTAAACCTCATATGAGAATAGAGGGTTTTTGTTTTTTTTTTTTTTTCTTTGACAAAGAGAGAGACAGCCAGAGACAGGGAACACAAGCAGGGGAAGTGGGAGAGGAAGAAGCAGGCTCCCAGCAGAGGAGCCTGATGTGGGGCTCGATCCCATAACTCCAGGATCACGCCCTGAGCCGAAGGCAGACACTTAATGACTGAGCCACCCAGGCGCCCCGAGAACAGTTTTGATTGGACTGGACTGGACTTTTAATATGAGACTATTCTTACAGTTGAAACTAAGAGCTATGGGATCTGATGTAATATTTCCAAGCTCAGCTTATTTCATAGCCCAGTAAGAATAATTTATTCCCACTATTGATAAAGGTGCTGTGAGACATGTGGTATCCAGAGTGCCATGCATTTCCAGAATGAAGTCCCAACAACCACAGCACAACACACGGTAGTCAGCTCCAGTTCTCCAATCTTGAAATTGGTGAGATTTCTATTGATCTGAGGTGCAAACCACCTTAAGCTATACCAGGGGCAGCAAATGCAAATGCCAACAGGGGCCAGACAGGAAATATAATGAATGAAGGGGGTTAGGTGGAGACCATGGTGAACTGGAGAGCCTGTGTCCCATCCGAAAGGGACAAATGTCTCTCAAATCTAGCCAATTGTTGCCCAATGAGGCCACATCTTCCTGTTTTCCCAGAAATGCCAGAAATCTCCGGTTTTGGTAGTGCACCCTGATTTCGGCATTATTGGTACGAATATTAGTCGGGGTTCATTGTTGCAAATGACACAGGTACGAGTGATTTAACGGGGGAGGGGGGTGTACAATGGACTGAATTGGGTCCCCTTCAAATTCAAATGTTCAAGCCCTAAATCCCCAGTGGACTGGTAATCAGGGTCAGGTGAAGCCAAAGGGTGAGGCCCTAATTCAAAAGGGTGATGGCCTTATAAGAAGAGGGAGCCATGTGAGCCATGCCTGCCATGTGTGGACACAGCAAGAAGACGCCCTCTGACATCCAGAAAGAGGCCTCTCACCAGAACCCGAACATGCTGGCACCACGATCTCCAGTCTCCAGAACCGTGGGAAAAATAAATTTCTGTCGTTGAAGCCACCCATCAGTGGTATTTTGTCAGCCAAGGCAGACTAAGACAGATGGTTAGAAAGCCTGTAGACTCTCCAGGAGGACAAGAGTGCTAGGATCGGACTGTACATCTGGGAATGATGCCCAAACCACACCACCGGACTGCCCCTCTGAATGACATGCCCTGCCTCTCTGCACACAGGCCCCATGCTTACACAGGGGCGGGACACCTGGACGCAGGTGCATGGGCTGCCATGTTACTGTCAGATAGGCTCGATCCTCTTTGTTGCTCACTTCCAAGTATAAATCTCATATGACATATGTAATGGTAGAGCCCAGATCACATGAAACTTGGTTGCAAGGAAGGTTCTGGAAGAGTGCTTTGGTTTCTCTTATGGAGAGGTGGGACTCATAATGTGGGCATTTTCCAAACATAGGAAAGGTATTCAAAGGGGGCTGTATGGATGCGAAGTATAACAAATGTTCAGTATAGCAATTAATTGAACAGACATGGTGGTGGTTATCGGGGGGGGGTCAAACAGAATCCCTTTGTGTGCTGCTTACAGCCCTGCCAGTTGATGCTTCTGAGCTATGGGCTACTTTCATTTTAAAACTTCTACTTCTTCTGGGGCGCCTGGGTGGCACAGCGGTTAAGCGTCTGCCTTCGGCTCAGGGTGTGATCCTGGCGTTATGGGATCGAGCTCCACATCAGGCTCCTCCACTATGAGCCTGCTTCTTCCTCTCCCACTCCCCCTGCTTGTGTTCCCTCTCTCGCTGGCTGTCTCTCTCTGTCAAATAAATAAAATCTTTAAAAAAAAACAAAACTTCTACTTCTTCTGAGAACAACTAGAAAAGCCAAATCAGATCAACATCATCATCATCATCATCATCATCATCACCTACTTAAAGGCATTCAGAGAGCTGCCGAAGCACCCAGAACTAGAGGGGCCAAGATTCTGGAAAGATGTTGAGGTGATCTGACACACTGCAGCCACTTTTTCCCTGGGGCATTTGCAAATTTGGGCACTTGGAATCTAGACTTTTCCCAGGCAAGGCTGCTGCTGTGGAGGGACAGAGAAACCAGCAGAATTTTGGCAGTGTCTTAGGGCTAGAGAGACAAAATTAGGGACTATCCTAGAGAGAAGGGAGGGGTAGGAAAGCGGTTTTCCCCTTAAGATATTTGGCGAATTCTGAAACAGTGCAGGCCAAGAGGCTAGAAGCCAAACAGAAAGCCCCTGAAAAAGACCAAAGTGTCCAGCATTCTTCCCATGTTACGGCTACAAGGATTAGAGCACAGGACCTCTGAACACCTCAAGTTCTCAGCGGCAATCTCTGAAAGGCAAAGCCTTAGAGGTGGGAGCCAGAGTTAGATGGTCTCTTATCAAAACTGCAACCCACCCTCCACCCAGCTCTGCCCCTGACTGGATTAAGACGCTCAGTCCCCATGCCACCTGCTTACAGAGAAAGGGTGAGCCCAGAGTTAGATATCACCCAGAAACTTCATATGTATTTTTTCATACACAGATGTTGTATGGCATTCAACAAAAATTACAAGGCCTGCCAAGAGACAGGACCAAATCCTTGAAAACAAATAGAAAAACAGGCAATAGAAACAGACTGTGCAGGTGACCAAAGTACTGGACTAAACCCAGGGCTTTAAAATAACCATGATTAATATGTTCAAGAGACACAAAGCAAAAGAAGGAGAAAATAGATGAAAAGCGAATTTTACCAGAGAATTGGAATCCATGAGCTTCATAGTCCAAAAGACTGAGGACACAGAGAACTCACCTGAGCTCCTCATCCACAGAGGGATTTTGAAAATGCTGATTCAGCTCTGTATGAGCCATAAAACCTCATGGCCACCGTCTATTAAAAAAAAAAAAAAAAAGTTTGCCATCACTGGCTGTCATTCTCTTTACTTCTCAAGTGGCTTCCTTTAAGGGACACATGTTGTACCATGTGTTCTGAGTCACTCTGCTCCATAAACCCAGTTGCCTGGCATGGAGCTCTGTTTACCTGGAGAAAGAGGAGCCTTTTGCTAATTATCCTAAATACATCCTTTGAGCAATGTGTGTTGGGAGTACTAGTACTTAAGATGATCAGGAAGATGAAGCCTCTCTGGGATGACATTTGAGTCGACACCAAGTGACAAGGAACCAAGCAGGAGAGAATTAGAGGGAAACGTGGTCTGGGCAGAGGGGGATATAGAGAGCAAAGAGCTCTGAGGCAAGAATATGTTTGGTGATTTGGTCAGGGGTGGGCAGACTTTTCTGGAAAGGGCCAGAGAGCACATATTTTAGGCTTTACAAGTCACACAGTGTTTGTTGCAACCACTCACTTCTGCTGTTACAACACAGCAGTAAACGCCGACATAGAACGAAAGGGTGGCAGTGGTCCAATAAAACTTTGTTTATGGACACTGAATTAGAATTTCTTATAATTTTCACACATCACAAAATCTTTTGATTTTTTCCCAACCATTTAAAAATATAAAAACCATTCTTAGCTCTGGGGCCACAGTTTGTTGGTATAAGGTCGTTTAGGTAGGCTGGGGATCAGATCACGCAGGACCGTAGGGCATGTAACAATCAGATTAAGGCAAAGCCCCTTTCCCCCTCCAAATGGAAAACTCACCCCTCAGGGTAACTGGAGGCCAGGATACCAATTGGGGGGGGGGGGGCAGCTTCCTACAGCTCATGGAAGATGATCAGGTTTGTTTTACTTTTCCCCAGTAACAAGAAAGGACAAACGAACACACGCACACGCACAAGCACACGCACGCACTCTGGGAGGCAGCTTCCTACAACTCATGGGAAATGATCAGGTTTGTTTTATTTTTTCCCCAGTAACAAGAAAGCACAAACGAGCAAAAAGACAGACGCACACACATAGGGCTCATGGAAGATGATTAGGTTTGTTTCGTTTTACACACACGCACACACACACGCGCGCGCGCGCGCACCCCACCCCCCCCACCCCCCCCGAGCCAGAAAGCCAGAGAGGACGTGCCCAGGTTCACGCTGACGTTTCTCCAGCACGCACTAAGGGTTTGAAAGTTGGGTGCACACCTGCTCCCAGCCCGAGCGCACCTGCTGAGCAGTACTCCGGCCTCGTCTCGCGAGAGCGTGCTGTAGTAGTGGCCCCCCACTCCCCTCCCGCCCCCTCCCCCGCCCCCGCGCCCAGCCCCCGCGCCCCGGCGCACTCCCCGCCGGCTCCCCCGCCGCGCGCGCCTCCCCCGCGCCCCCGCCCGCCGGCTCGCACGCACGACCGGTAGTAATTGCACTCCGCCACGCTAGCTCCGCAACCCCGCGAATCTCGCCCCCCCCCCCAACCCGCACCCCGGCCCGCGCCCGCAGCCAGCCCCTCCGCGGGCAGGTGCGCGAGCCTGCGCGCGCCGCGGCCGCCTCCTCCGGCGGGTCCCTGGCGCGCCGGGCCGGGGCGGCTGCGCGCACGGCGCCGCTCCACCAACCCGCTCCCCGCAGGTCCCTCTCTCGCTCTCCATCCCTCGCCGGCGCTCGCTCCCCCCCGCCCTTTGATTGACAGGCAAGATGTCGGTGTGGAGCGAGGCAGGAGCGAATGCAGCAGCCGTCACCCCCGGAGCCCGGCGGCGGCAGCAGCAGCAGCAGCAGCAGCGCGAGGAGGAGACAGCAGCCAGCCGCAGTCGCCGCCGCAGCCGCGGGAGCAATGCAGACAGCATCTTGAGGACGCGCTAAAGCACCCCAAACGGTGGACAATGCCGTGTCACTGCAACTGGGAGGGGGGCAAAGCAGATTTTTTTTGACATAAAAGCCAGCCAGCCAAAAATATATACATTTGTCCTTCACGGAGCCGGTGTGTAAAGAGTGAGCGCTGTTTTCCTTTGCCTCGTCCTCTCCCTCCTCCTCTCCTTTGCTCCTCTTCTCCCTCCCCCTCCTCCTCCTCCTCCTCTTTTTCCTCCTCCTCCTCCCCCTCCTCCTCCTCCCCCTCCTCTTCCTCCTCCTCCCTAAGTGTACAGACAGCATCACATCACCTGGTTTGCTTCTGAGAAACAGCATCTCTCCTTTTCAGGGACCAGAGACTCAGAAAGAGGAGACATTCTAATGGAGTCTGCTTGATACCCCAAAATAAAATAATAAATTTTGGCTCTTGTCCCCTCCTCCCACCCCACCCCCTCAACCCTGTGTGAGATGTTGGGTTTCTTCTTCATGAGACATTGTTGAGAAGTCGCAGTGGTTGGAGAGCGTAGGGGGTAGACTACCTCTACTCCCCCCCTCCTTTTTTCTCTCTGGGAGGAGGAGGAGGGGAAGGGGGCTTGCCGAGCAAGCGATGGATGAGGAAAACATGACGAAAAGCGAGGAGCAGCAGCCTCTGAGTTTGCAAAAAGCCTTACAGCAGTGCGAGTTGGTCCAAAACATGATAGACCTGAGCATCTCCAACCTGGAAGGGCTTAGGACCAAATGTGCCACCTCCAACGACCTCACACAAAAAGAGATCCGGACCTTGGAGGTAGGTGTTGCCTGTGGGGGAAAAAAAAGCAATCTTTCCTTCCCTCTCCTTGCTCCCCACCACCCCCTTTCCTTTGATTCTGTTTGTTGGGGGGCGGCAGGGTGTGGGAGGGTAGCAAGGTGGGCACGGTTTGGTTTTCTGCGATTTATCTTCTTTGCAGAGCCTGCTCTGGAGGTCCCTTTACTGTACCGCTGTCGTCTACGCTTGGCTGGGTGGTGGTAGTAGTAGTAGTAATTGTGATTCCTTATGTATTATTATTCTTGCGGCTGTTATTATCATTCGCTTCTTCTCCGAGCGAGGAGTGAGTTCTCTCTTTTTTCCGCTTGTGGATTTGTTTATATGCCACGGGGGCTTGTGTGCTGGGTAAGGCATTAAGGCGCTGCAGAGAACCCACGTGACCTTGCGCATTCTGCAGGTGGTCAAAAGGTGGTTTTGCTCGCAGAATGGGGCTGCCTATAAATATAGACCTGTTCTCGGCCTCCTTCCCAGCCCCGTTTTTGCCCCTTGGATTTTGTTTTTGTTTTATTTCAGTGGTGTACATGTCAGGAGGCAAGATTAAAAAAAAATCCCCATTAAGCTCCCCGTTTCCAATCAAATCTTTTGATGCAGGGAGCTGTTGGAGGCCTGAAACGTGTAAAAAAGATAACAAAATATGCCTGGATCAGCACACACGGGTGATGTGGGAAATACTCTTGAATCTTGGTGGGACAGCGAGCAGAGGGGTCGGAAGAGTCATCTCTGGCGAGTTGTAACATTGTCTCCAACAGAACTTGAGGGGGAGTTGGAAGCAGTTTTGGGGGTGGGGTTGGATGCAAAGTTACTCAAAAAGAAGATGGCAGAAATTATTTCTTACAAAGGCCATTCGGTCAAAGGAGGAAGGTTTCGGGAGGCTTAGAAAATGTCTGGTGTGCACGTAATCATTGGGCACCCACGTTGTTGGAAACGTCTGAAGGGTTCCACTCACTTCTCCCTCACACCAGCTAGCTGTACACATGGCTTGATTAAATCTGGGAACTCCCATTAGCTGGCATTTGCTGAGGGTGGTGGTTGTGGGGCTGGGAGCACAGGAAAGGGGTTCTCCCTCTGGTGAAGTGGGCATGTGCGGTGCTGGGAGGTTCCCTCTCTTTCCAGCCCAGGAGTTTCCAAGGCCTGAACTCTTCGGTCCCTACTGAGTCTTTGAGCCCTGTGCCCCTGTTCCAGCCTGGATAAGCACCACTCTCTGATTCACTTTAAAGTCTTTTTTTTTTCCCCTCCATGATTTTAACTTCAGCTGCTTGTCAGTACACAGGAAGGTCATCAGTTTGAAAGTGGAGTGTGTGTGTGTGTGTGTGTGTGTGTGTAATATGCTGTTTGCTACCCTAGAATACATGTCTGTGTGCACCTGTTATCTGGGAAAATGAGCCTCAGAAATGAAATAAAATAAGTGTTAAGAGGTATCAGAGGAGTGGGACCTCTGTTGGGAGGTCAGGTATTTTCTTTCTCAGAGCTTTGGGAGAATAGTTTAGGACTTTGTTGCTGGAAGAAAAAGTGTGGGATGCCCTGGCCCCGCCTTCTGTCTGTGCGTGAGCAGTGCCCAAGCTAAGATTCTGTTCAGAACTGCAGGCAGTGAATAAATATGTAACTCAACAGGGCCATCTGAGTCCTCTTCTAGTCCTTTGAGTCAGGAGTCCCAAGTGCTTGTCCGTGTATTCCTGTGTGAGTTCCTCCAGTTTTCTTTTCAACTCTTTTCAACATGGCCCATCCTCTGATAGCTCCTTGAATGATGGCCATGGTTACAGTGGACCCTGGACTCTGTGGCTTCTTTCCTGCACAGTAGTTTTCTCTGAAAACCAGGGGATGGACTTGCAAGAGGTTACTCAGAGTGCCTTTGGTTGTTAGTTTCCTGGTCCCAGGCTGCCACAGAGCATGCCCACAACCACTCTAAGCATATTGCGCAGGGAAGGGTCTCCAGCAGTCATGCTAGACTATGCTTCTTGGGTCCCTGGGGCGAGGATGGGGCCACTGAGGAAGGGCTGGTGACTCCAGGTGCAGCCAAGTAAGTCCCTGCGAACCTCGCTTAGGCTTTGGACAGAGGTTCTGTAGCTCCCAAACTGTCACGTTTTGTATATCAAAACCACCCAGGGGAGCTTATTAAAAATGTGCATTCTCAGCGTCTCACTCCGGAGGTTCTAATTCAGGTGGGATTGGGGGAGGGGGGAAGGCCCAGGAATCTTCATTTAAGAAACAGTCCAGGTGTTTAAGATGCGTGTTTTCACATCAACTCTCTGAGAAATACCCACCTATTAGGAGATAGGTAGCATATTTCTGCTATTTGCTGGTGAAAACTCCCTGCTCACAAACACTCATGTAAGCAGTACATTGAACAGACCATCCCCGAAAACTGTGATAATAAGCAAAATTTAGTAGCATGCATATGACCCCGTGGGAACAAAAATACACATCATGGACTGAGTCTTCCAGAAGTGTCCTGCATGATTAGGGAGACAAGGCTAATAATATATGTGTGAAGTAATGATCAAGCTCAAACAGCAAATGATATGGGAGGGCAGCATGTGGGTCCGTGAAGAATATGTTCAAACTGCATGAAATGGAAAGTCCAACCACAGCCGTTCAAGTGAACAGTGGCTTCTTTTCCTTGTGTAGCAGCAAGTCTAGAGGGATATGGCTGCTTGAGTCAGCCCAAGTAAGGTAGTAACATCGGGGCTGATGTCTCTCTGAGTTCTCAATGGCCTCTTTCTAATGGTCGCAAGATGGCTCTTGAAGCTTTAGCCATCACACCCCGGTTCAAGGCAGGGATGAGGGGGACCAGGTGAGGAGTGTGCAGGGATAAAAGGTTCATGTCTTCGTTTCGCTTCCCCAGAATACCTCCTGCTACCTACTGCATAGATGATGTTTAACTATGTCTTCTTGGCCAAAACTCAGTCAGATGGCAATGCTGGGAGGTGGGGAAGTGGGAACACCATCATGAGTGGTTTAGATGGGTCGTGGTCCATTGCCTCGGTTGACCTGTTGCCGCTCCTTACACAATCAGGGTTCTGCTGGGTTCAAAGAAATCAGGAAGGGATATTGAGTGGACAGCCAACAACACTGGCCATGACATGTTATCAGGGGGTGTTCTGGCAGAGAAGAAAGACCGTGAGCTTTGAAGTTAGACCAATATAATTTTAAATTGTAGCTTTTCTACTTAACTTTATCTTGGGCTAGTGATTTAAATTTTCTGACCTGTGGTTTAATTTTTGGCAAAATGGCAAGAAAAGAATAACATCACCTACTTCAGTGCTTATGAGGATTGAAAGAGAGGACACTTTCAAGGGTCTAGTGCTATCTCTCGCACAGTGTGCAGGGGCCGAATAAATGATAGCTATGAATGTGATATGATTAGCATTCCGTGGTGTGGGAGAGATGACATGGAAGGGAGCAGCTCAGATCAGAGGGAGAGAGGGACGAGTTTGAGCAGCATTTCCACTTTAATGTTCTGTGCAACCCTAGTTCTCTGGGCTGTTAGCATTTTTCATTCTTCCAACAAGTACTAGAAATCCAGGCGCTGTACTAGATGGTGGTGGTCAAAAAGTACTCGGAAGACAAGATGAATCCCTTGGTTGATCCGTCTGAGCAAGGTTGAGTTAAACAAAGGGAAACAGAGACTTCTTGGAGGCTTTACTCTACCAAATTCGTGCGTGGTGACTCCAAGAGAGGGTAGAGCCCTTTTTCCAAGGATATCCCTTGGAATACACCCAGGAAAACATTTGGCAGGGCAGTTAGGGTAGCTTTCTTGGTTGGGGAGTTGGGGGCCCTAAGTGGAGAGAAGGACGGGGAGGGTTTAGATCACAGCAGGTTGGGAGAGCCTGCTCGGCGAGAACAGCTAACCGGCTGAAGGCATTTCATGCCAGTTCATGCCTTCGTGGGGCCGCCGAGAGACCAGTTGGTCCAGAATGGAGAGTACTTGATACAGTGTCATAGGAAATGAATTTAGGTCACAAACTCTTGAGATCTGACTAAGGACAAGGGAGTCAGACTGACAAAGTTTCACCCCTTTGAGGAAGGAGGTAGAAGTCTTCAAAGGTTTCGGAGTGAATACGATAAAAAGTTGTTTAAAGGTTGGTTCGATGGCGGCCTGCAGCAGGGGCCAGCAACCTTTTTCTGTAAGGGGACAGATAGTAAACAGTTTAGGCTTTGTGGGTCACACGGTTTCCATCAAAACCACTTGGCTCTGCTGTTATCGTGTGCAGCAGCTATGGACAGACTAGATCCCCAAATGAACGTTTCCCTATGCAGCTTCGTTTATGGACCCTGAAATTCCAATTTGATATAATTTTCCCATGTCCAGAAACATTATTTTCTATTGTTTGTTTGGGGTTTTTTTGACATCTAAAAATGTAAAAACTATTCTGAGGTTTTGGGCCTTACAAAAAACAGGTGGTGGGTCAGATTTGGCCCACAGGTGCTAGCTAGTTTGCTGATCTCTGATCTGTAGGGTGCAGGATCTAGTTCTGCTGATCTTGCCTGGTCACTCATATGGTTGCCATCAACCAATGGTTCAGCTGGGCTGGATGGTCCAAGATGGCCTTGCTCACATGGCTGGAGGCTGGTCAGGGTACTTCAGTTTCCCTCCACATGGCCTTTCCAGCAGGACAGCCAGATTTCTTCCCTGGTGGAAGCAGCAGTGTTCCAAGAGAACATGCCCCATTGCACAACCCCTCTCAGGCCTCTGCTTCCGTGACCTTGACCAATGTCCCATTTGCCAAAACGGGTTAAGTGGATAAGCCCAGAGTCAATGTAGAAATTATTATCTAGGAGGTGTGGTTCATTGGGGGCCAATGAACAATCTAATGTAACAAGGTACCATAGCTCTGGGAATCCCCCCCTCCAAAAGAAAACCCCAAAATAAAACCAATAGCATGGGAAAGAGGGAGGGTCATGGCATGAGCAGCAAAAGCTCCCTCAAGGAGGTTTTACTGACTTGAGAAAGAAGCCAAGACCTATCTGGGGAGTGCACCAGGAAGAGGAAACAGCAGATGCAAATTTCTTGGGTGGGAATGTGCTTGGCATGTTGTCAGAACAGCAAGGAGACCACTGTGGTTGCAGTGGAGTGAGTGGGCAGGGAAGGGGTGAGGGGCACCATGGGAGACAGAAGCAGGGCCCTGGTCATAGAGGGCTTTGATAAGTTACTTGGATTTTGTTCTAAGTGTGAACAGGGAGGTGACTGATTTATGTTTTTAAAAGATTCTTCTGATTACTGCAGGGAAAATAGACCGTAAGGGGTAAAAATGGGAGCAGGGAGACAATTTGGGAGGTTGGTGTGGAAACCCAAGCCAGGAGTGACTGTGCTTTGGACTGTTATGCTGGTTAGGGGGGTGGGGCAGGGTATGGCTCCTAGATTCAGGAGGTCAGGCGCGTAGGAGGTGCCCGTGAATAGGATATGGGGAAAATAAAGGATAGAGGATTATTCCTGGGTGTTTGGTTTAAGAACTGAGTGAAGGTGATGCCTTTATTTGAAATGTGAATACTAGAGGTGGAATAAGTTGGGCTTGAGAGTCAAGTCCTGTTTGGACATGTTCCATGTGTCAAGTAGACAGCTGGGTATTCGAACCTACAGCTCTGAAGAAGGCTAGAGATACAAAACGCACTTAATATGTCAGGAACATCTCATATTATTGAATATTTTTAGTGGATGTGGGATATTACACGGATGTACCATAATTTAACAAACCCTACTGTCAGGTGTGTATGTTTATAAGTTTCCATTATTATAAATAATACCATCGTAGACATCCTTGTGGTTTGTAGCAGTCCTTCAATTCCAGGGGAATTGCTGAATCCAAGGATATGCAAGGGGTCAGGACTTATGATAGGTTTTCCCAAATTTCCCTTCACCAGCCATGTGAAAGGGGCCTATTTTCCCCTATCCTCAGTGTGAGTTTATGCTTTTTAAAAAAGATTTATCCACTTTTTTTTATTTGTTAAAACAGTTTTTTAATCCACTTATTTGGGGGAGGTGGAGAGAGAGAGAGAGAGAGAGAGATAGGAGAGGGGCAGAAGGAGAAGGAGAGAGAAGTTCAAGCAGACTCCCCACTGAGTGTGGAGCCTGATGTGAGGCTCAATCCCACAACCCATGTGATCAGGGCCTGAGCTGAAACCAGATGCTTAGCTGACTGAGCCACCTGGGCACCCCTGGGTTTATACTTTATTTTTTGGTTGCCTATGTTTTGATGACTGAGAGCTCAGGGTTAAGGAGGCAGTTGCCTCAGGTTAGAATCTCATCTTTCCTGTTTCTAGCTGGGAAGGATCTGGGGACTTGTGGACGCAAGAGGAGTACTTGGTTTTCCACATGAAGCAGCCAGCCTGTGAAGACCTAGCCTCGCTCTTCTGCCTTGTTCTCATAAAGATATGGTGGGGGGTGCTCTCACAACTCCAAGTCAATGGCAAAAGTTATTTCTGAAGGGTTCGTTCTCCCCTCTGGGTTTTTGGAGCGGATTCTGTTTGGGAGTTTGTTATCCTTCTTCCTCCAAAGGGCAGAAAACTGGGGAGTCTTTCTCCTCCCCCAAAGAATCAGTCATTTTCTGGGCTCCCACCCACTGGGCTCCTACTGTTGGGACCTGGCCTTCGTCCTTGCCCTCAGAGTGCTGCTCTGGAGCTGGGGAATAAGGGGTATTCAGAAGTTGAGGGAGACAAGAGACACATGGCAGCTGGGACGGAGGATGGGGAAGCTGAGGGATGGGGAGGAGAAATCAAAGCAGAGTATCATTGTCTGCAGGGTTTCAGTGACCCTTGCAACATCTCTCCAGTGGGCAGCGACAGCAATGGTGGTTGTTCCTGTTTTACAAGTGAGTTTACTGAGGTTTAGAGTCATTGATTTGTCCCAAACTGGAGGCTAAGAGCCACAGATCCAGGAAGAGGTTTACTGCTCTACTGTGGGCTCCCCAAAGGTAGCATGGCCTGGAAAGGAAGAAAGGAAGATGAGAGTGAATAGAAGGCAAAGGGAACACGCAGGTGATCATGGTGAGGCTGTTAGAGGTGACAGCTCTTGGGTTAATGAGGCCCATCATGGAGGCATACTCTGTCACTCGGATACTTTCATTCTACGGGTAACTTTTATAGACGGAAGATATTGGGAAGAAATGTAGAACCAATGGAGACAAAGCAGGGCATCCACAGAGACAAGGAAGGATGAGGAAAAGAGAGGGAAACAGACTCAGGATGTCCAATATGGCAGCCACTTGCTACCTTGGCTATCGACCAGTTGAAATGTGGTGACTTCTGACTGAAATGTGCTGTTGGTATCAAATACACACCAGGTTCTGAACTCTTAGCATGAAGAAGAGAATATAAAATATCTCATTAATCATGTTTTATATTTACAGCATGCTGTCCTGATGTTATTTTGGACAGATTGGGTTAAATGAAATCTTTTAAAATTAATTTCTTAGTACTCTTTTTTTCCTGAGGCTACTAGAAAATTTTAAATTACACAGGTGCCTCACTGTCTATTTCAGCTGGACAGTGCTGTTTTTGGCCATTGAGGTAATTTCTCTGTTTTGCCATAATAGAAATCTTGTTCTTAGTACAGACTGAGAATATGGGTCCCTGGGTTACTAGGCAGCCATTGATTAAAGCAGTGGGTGTGTTCCAAAGGCACATGCCCCCAGTTTCCCTGGACCAGTAGAAAAGTGAGATGAAGACTCAGAAATAATAACTTAATTGGGTCTCTAGAAATTTTCATGGATGCTTAAAGCAGTATAACCTAGTGATTAGGTGGGCTCGGGATCTGCCATAAGATTGCTTGGATTCCAGTCTGAGTTCAAGATACACTAGCCAAGGGGCAAATGAGCTCTCCTTTCTGAGCTTCAATTTCCTTGCTTATAAAATTAGGATCATGTTATGTAGGATTGTTATGCTGATTATGTGGAATTGTGCATTAAGGAGCTGAGTGGGGCGCTTTGCACATGGCAAATGCTTACAGCATTCCCCCCAATAGGTTGGCATGGGGAGGTTAGGGCATCTCAGCCTTCCAGGTGTCATCCTTGGGTGTATCATTCATTTATTCAGTGAATCTAACTGAGCTCCCAATGTGTGAGAGCAAGGTGTGAGGAGAAGAAACCCATAGAAGCCTTCGATGGGTTAATGGCACACCTGCTGGGCTGCAGGTGACGTAAGTGAACAAGATTCTGATACTAGGTCTGGATCTTTGAATTCGCCCACAGATGACTCACTTCCCATCAGTGCCTGGCAGGCTTTAGTCTTCAAACCATGTGCTCATCACAACTCTAAGTTGGATAACAGTTCTGGGATTGGGCCTTGTAGCTCCTGAACTTCTCTTAAGCTTATCTGGTAGAAAGAACCATGGTATCCAATTGCTTGAAAATCATATCCTCTCAAGGTCGGAGGACCCTTAAGAGGTTGGCTGGGCTTACCTCTTGGCCAGCGTCCAGCTTTGGCATGGTGATTTGGGGTGAGCACCACCTCGTAAGGCAGCCTTTTAAAAAAAATCCTTTTTTTTTTTATGGTGGTAAAATAGACATCACATAAAATTTACCATTATAACCATTTTAAAGTGTGCAACTCGGTGACATGAAATACATGCACAGTGTTATGCAACCATCATCACTGTCTATCTGCGGAAACTTTTCATCATCCCAGATAGAAATTCTGTACCGATTAAGCAATAATTCTCCTCAGCTGCATGGTAACCTCCATTTCCTGTCTGTATGAATTTGACTATTTGAGGAAGGTCCATCCACGTTGTAGCAGGTGTCAGTGCTTCACTCCTTTGTATGGTTGACTAATATTCCATTGTGCGTAGAGACCCCATTTTGTTTGTCCAGTCATCTGTTGATAGACACTTGAGTCATTTCCACCTTCTGACTATGGTGAATGATGATGCTTATAAACATTGGATGTACGAGTATCCATTTGAGTTGCTGCTTTGAATTCTTTGGGGTATATATCTAGGAGTGGATTTGCTGGGTCATATGGTGATTCTATGTTTAATTTTTTTTTAAAGATTTATTTATTTAGAGAGAGAGTGTGTGTGTGCAGGTGCAAGCGTTGGTGGGGAGGGGAGGAGGGTAAGGGAGAGACGATCTCATGCAGACTCCCTGCTGAGCACAGAGTCCAGCATAGGGTTTGATCTCACAACCCTGAGATCATGACCTGAGCTGAAACCAAGAGTCAGTGCTCAACCAACCTCATCACCCAGGTGCCTCTCTATGTTTAATTTTTTGAGGAACTGCCATACTGTTTTCCACAGTGGCTGCACCATTTTATATTTCTACTGGTAATGTACCAGGGTTCCAATTTCCCTACATCCTTGCCTATACCTCCTATTTTCTCAAATTAAAAAATTTATTTTTTAGATTATAGCTATCCTGCTGGGTATGTTGTGGTATCTCATTGTGGTTTTGATTTATAGTTCCCTAATGACTAGTGATGTTAGGCATCTTTTCATATGCATATTGCCATTTGTATGTCTTCTTTGGAAAAATGTCTATTCGAGTTCTTTCCCAAGGCAGCCCTCTGATTTGGGTGAGTTATAATGGTTAGAATTATTCTCCTTGTGTTGGGTTGGATCTGCTCTCTGATGACTTCTAGCCTTTGACTCTACTCTCTGGAGCAGAGAGAAGGAAGCCACTCCTTATTTTGGCTGAAAAAAGAAGAGTCTGCATCTAGATCCGGAACCCACCAGGTAGACACACAAGGGAGCCTGGCCCACAGACTCCTGACAAGTCTCTGATCCAGATTTGGCAGCCACCACTTCCCTGCTCTGTCCTGTGTTAGTTCCATTACAGAATTCCAGAATCTGGGGTCATTGGCAATTGCAAAGTTCCCTTTTCCTCTACATCTCTCCTAGTCAGAGTATCATGCTGCTTAGAAGTAGTCATGAATGTTTCCTTGTGCGCTCAGCCCCAAAGGCACCGGGATGGTGTTTGGGCGGGGTTGGGCAGCTTGGACTCAAGCAGTGAGGCAAATAGGTATAAAAAAGAACTCATCAATCAAGTGGGACATCCAGGGGTTTGTTTTTATTAGGAGGCAGAGCAAGTTTATTTTATTTTTTAAATTATTTATTTATTTTTTTATTTAAGCACGAGAGAGAGAGAGAGAGAGAGAGAGAAAGAGAGGGACCCAGGGAGAGGGAGAGAGAAAATCCGAAACAGACTCCACGCCGAGTGCAGAGTCTGACATGGGGCTTGATCTCATGACCCCGAGATCATGACCTGAGTCAAATACCAAGAGTCAGACACTCAACTGTCTGAGCCACCCAGGTGCCCCAGGAGGCAGAGCAAGTTTAGATGCCACTTTTTGTATTTTTACTTTTATCTAGCTTGGAGAAACAGTGCTTTGTGATAAACCCTAAAAGCAATATTATTCTTTTCATACGTTACTAGATTTAATGCATTAATATTTTGCTGAGGAATTCTAGGTCTGTGTTCATGAAGGATATTGTCTGTGGTTCCCTTTCTTGTACCATCTTTGTTCAGTTTTGGTATCAGGGTAATGCTGCCTCATGAAATGTGTTGGGAAGCACTCCCACCCCTTCTCTTTTCTGGAAGACATCATGCATACAATTGGTGTTATCTCGTCTTCACATGTGTTGAGTGCTGGTAGAATTCAGCAGTAAAATGATCTGGACCTCAAGATTATTATTGCTATTTTTTTGCACATGGAAGTTTTTTAACTACAAATTCAATTTTAAAAATGTATTCTTGGGTGAATTTTGGTAGTTTGTGGCTTTTAAGGAATTGGTACATTTTATCTAAATTGAATTTACATGCCTAGAGTTGCTTATGGTATCCCCTTACTATCCTTCCAGTGTCTGCAGGAGCATCCATTCATCCCTGAAGTTCGTAATATGTGTGTTTTTCTCTTTGATTCTTCGCCAGTCTGGCTTGAGGTTTATCAGTTTTACTCATCTTTTCAGAAACCCAGGTTTGGGCTTCATTTATTTTCTCTATTTTTCTGTTTTCAATTTGATTGGTTTTTATTTTCATTATTGTTCCCTTCTGCTTACTCTGGGTTTATTTTGCTCTTTTTCTCGTTTCTTGTGATAGAGGCTTAGATTGTTGATTTGAGACCTTTCTCCTTTTCTAAGTATTTATCACCACAAATTTCCCTTGAAGGGCTACTTTAACAGCATCCCGCAAATTCTGGTGTTGTATTTTCATTTCTTTTGTTTCTTCCTCTTTGGTGCATGCATTCTTTAGACGGGTGTTGTTTATTAATTCCCAAGTGTTGTGGTTATTTTCTGGTTTAATTCATTTAGGGTCCATAAGCACGTTTTATATGGTTTCAATTATTTTCAAACGCTTAAGGTTTATTTTATGACCCAGAATATCTTCCCGCTCGGTGAACATAATATGTGTCCTTGAAAAGAATGTGTGTTCTGGCGTTACAGGTGCAGCGTTGTATAACCGTCAATTAGCTCCAATTGGGTGATGGTATTGTTGAGACCCTCAATATCCTTGCTGATTTTCTCTCAAATTGTTTTATTGATTACACAGAGAGGAGTGTTGATAGCTTCTACTATCATTGTGGGTTTGTCCAACTCTCCTTGCAGATCCATCAGTTTTTGCTTCACGTACTTTGCGCTGTTTTGTTAAGTGTATACACATTTGGGATGGTTATTTTCTTAGTGACTTGACCTTTTTTCATTATGTAAAGTTACTGTTCATTCCTGGTACTTTTCCTTGCTGTGAAAATGATTTCTCTGATATTAATACAGCTACCCCAGCTTTTACACTTTTAGGTTTTTAAAAGTTGAGGTAAAATTCATGTAACATAAAATTTACCACGTTAACTATACAGTATGCAATGGAATGGTTTCTGGTAAATGCCTGATGTACAGTCATCACCCTTATCTAATTCTAGAACATTCCCATCATCATCACACACACACACACACACACACACACACACACACACATAAATACCTTGTATAAGCACACCTCGGAGAATACTGCAGGTTCTGTTCCAGACCACTGCAATAAAGTGAATATCGCAATGTGATTTTTTGGGGTTTCCAGCGCTCATAAAAGTTATGTTTACACTACACTGTAGTCTGTTAAGTGTGCAGTAGCATTATGTCTGAAAGAGCAATGTGCATATCTTAATTAAAAAGTCCATTATTGCTAAAATATGCTAACTATCATCTGAGCTCTCAGCAAGTCGTCATCTTTTTGCTGGTGGAGAGTCTTGCCTCCATGCTGATGGCTGCAAACTGATCAGGTCGGTGGTCATTGAAGGTTGGGGAGGCTGTGGCAGTTTCTTAAAATAAGACAGTGATGAAGTTTGCTGCATTGATTGACTCATCCTTTCGCAAACAATTTCTCCAAAGCGGGTGATGATGTTTGATAGCATTTTACCTACAGCAGAACTTCTTTCAAAATTGGGGTCCATCCTCTCACACCCTGCTCCTGCTTTATCGACTAAGTGTGTGGAATGTTCTGAATGCTTTGTTGTGTCAGCAGTCTTCACAGCATCCTCACCAGGAGTAGATTCCATCTCAAGGAACCACTTCTTTGCTCATCCATGAGAAGCAGCTCCTCATCTCTTTAAGTTTTATCCTGAGTTTCTAGCAATTCAGTCCCATTTTCCGGCTTCATGTCTAATTCTAGTTCTCTTGCTATTTCCACCCCATCTGCAGCTATTTCCTCCACTGAAGTCTTGAGCCCCCCCCCCAAGTCCTCCATGAAAGTTGGAATCAACTTCTTCCAAGCTCCCATTTGTGTTGATATTTTGACCTCTTCCCACAAATCACAAATGTTCTCAATGGCATCTAGAATGGTGAATTCCTTCCGGAAGGTTTTTGATTTATTTTTCCTAGATCTATCAGAGGAATCACTGTCTGTGGCAACTATAGCCTTAGAAAATGTATTTCTTTTTTTTCTTTCTTTTCTTTTCTTTTTTTTTTTTTTTAAAGTAGGTTCCATGCCCAGGGTGGAGCCCAGTGTGGGACTTGAACTCATGACTGTGAGATCAACACCTAAGCTGAGATCAAGACTCTAGACGCTCAACCGACTGAGCCACACTGGTGCCCCACAAAATGTATTTCTTAAATAATAAGACTTGAAAGTTGAAATGACTCCTTGGTCCACGGGCTGCAGAATGGATGTTGTGTTCGCAGGCATGAAAACAACATTCGTCTCATACATCTCCACTCCATCCAAGCTCTTGGGTGACCAGGTGCATGGCCAATTAGCAGTAATATCCTGAAAAGCACCTCTTTTTTTTTTTTCTGAGCAGCAGGTCTCAACGGCTGGCTTGAAATACTCAGGCGGTCTTGTTGTAAACAGATGTGCTGTCATCCCGGCTCCGTCGTTGCGTTTACAGAGCACGGGCGGAGTCGATTCAGCATCATGCTTCAGGGCCCTAGGATTTTCAGAACGGTAAGACACCAGCTGCATTAGCCAGCCCCTCACAGGAGACTCAGCCTGCCCTTTGCAGCCTGGAGGCCAGGCACTGACTTCTCCTCTCTAGCTACCAAAGTCCTACCTGGCATCTTCCTCCGATCGTAGGCTCTCCAGCGACACTGAAAATCTGTTGTTGAGTGCAGCCACCTTCACGGATGAGCTTGGCTGGCTCTTCTGGAGAACCTGGCGCAGCTTCTGCGGGAGCACCTGCTGCCTCCCCTTGCACTTCTGTGTGACGGAGATGGCTTCTTTCCTTAAACCTCGTGAGCCAGCCTCGGCTAGCTTCAGATGTTCCTTCTGCAGCCGCCTCCCCTCTCAGCCTTCACAGAATGGAAGGGAGTTAGGGCCTTGCTCTGGGCTCGGCTTTGGCTTCAGGGAGTGTTGTGCCGGCTTTGATCTTCCATCCAGACCACGCGCACTCTCTCCAGATGAGCAAGAAGGCGTTTTCTTTCCTTAGCATCGTGTGTTCACCGAGTAGCACCTGTCATTTCCTTCAAGATCGCTTCCTTTGCCTCTGCCACTTGGTGAGTGGTTGGCACAAGAGGCCCAGCTTTCGGCCTCTTTTGACTTTTGATGTGCCTTCCTCACTAAGCTTAATCATTTTTGCTTTTGATTTAAAGTGAGAGATGTATAACACTTCCTCTCACTTGAGCACTTAGAGGCCACTGTAGGGTTATTAACTGGCCTGATGTCAACACTGTTGTGTCTCATGGAATGGGGAGGTCTGGGGAGAGGGTGAGAGATGAGGTAACAGCTGTTGGTGGAGCACTCAGAACTCACACATTTACCAATTAGATTTGCTATCCTATATGGACATGTTTTGTGACACCCCAAAACAACTCCTGTAGTAACCTCAAAGATCACTGATCACGGATCACCATAACAAATATAATGATAATGAAAATGTTTGAAATATTGGGAGAATTACCAAAAACGTGACATGGAAACACGAAGTGAGTGAATGCTGGTGGAAAAATGGCGCCCGTAGACTTCCTCAACGCAGGATTGCTACAAACTGTTAATTTGCAAAAAAAAAAAACCAAAACAAAACAAAACAAAGTTCATCCTTTTGTAGCATGTATCAGTACTTCATTTCTTTTTATGGCAGAATCAAGTTCCATCGTATGGGTTTATCCATTCATCAGTGAACATTTGGGTTGTGTCCACCTTGTGGCTATTGTGAATAGTGCTGCTACGGACATTTGTTTGGCGAGGGCAGTAGGGGCACTTTGGGAGTAAACTGATTTTCCTCGGCCGGAAACTAAAGAAATGTTCCCAGATTCAGGCTGGAACATGGTAAGGAAGTCTGGAGTCAGAAGTTCCTTGCATACATTTTGTGATTGTTTGTAATGGTCTGTATGATGCTTTCCTGGAGCTCTTGTGGGCGATCATCAGGTTATATATGCCAGGTTATGAATTGTTCACGCAGACCTCAGAAATAGAAGTCATTAAATAAAAATGTCATTTTAAAAGCATTTCTACACATCAAAGCAAACCATAATCATTACAGGAAAAATAGAGTATGTGCTGAATTAAAAAGAAAAAATGCACACACTTCTACTCCCACCACCCACAGATGAACACTGTTAACACCTTTTTACAGAGTCTTACAGGCTTCCCCTCATACAAACAGGGGTTTTTATGTGACTTTTAAGAATAACTGTATTTTATATATTTTTTAGTGTGCTCTTTTCATCTTAAAAGTCTATTTAAGATGTGAATGTTTCTCCCTGTCAAAAGCATTTCAAATAACTAGTAACATTCCAGCATAACGAGAGAGCATAATTGAGTTGACTGCCCACCTTTGGTGAGTTATTTGGTTTTTTTCTTATTCTCATAAACACAGCCTTAATGACTACTTTCAAAATGAAATCTTTGTGAAGTGCTTCTATTTGGTTCTTTAAGAAATGTACCGAGATGTAGAATTCCTGAGTGCTCATAAGGCTTTTCCTGCTCTCTGGCCCAATGGTCCTTTAGAAAGATCCCCGTTTATATCCTTCTTAGAGTTCACAAGAGTCTGTCACTTTGTGTCTTCAGGAATGACAACTGTAAGAGGGAAATGTTTCCAGTAAATCTGGGACTTGATAAAAAATACATAAAGTCACTTTACTGCATCTGTGAGTCAACTTGTAATGAGCTGAGAAACTTGAGGCAAGCCCGGTGTTTGCAAATGCACCCTTTCTGTTGAAGGAAATACAGAGTTAGAATCAGGTCATTGATAGCCTAACGTAAGATGAAATCTTTTCTGAAATGACATCAGAAAGGGATGTGCGTGTTACAGATGAGGCTTCTGAGCTCCAGCGATCGCACAGTTGGTTGATTTCTGGGACCAAGCAGGAAAGGAAAAGGGGAAGGAAAATAGGCCAGGGGTAGGATACTTGGGAGGTGACATCAGGGTCATGGTCAACTGGAGAGCCTGTGTCCCATCGGCAGATATTGCCGGTGGGTAGGATTAGGCTTAATATTGTGGGATGTTTCCATTTTCCAAAGGAACCCCCAAATCAAATCTATAAATAAAAAGCAGATGTTGTCTCTTTGGTATCTGATCAAGAGTTTTACCATCCCCCCCCTTTGATTCACACATATGTGTCTATGTTTAAACAATACTGAGTGAGGAAAAGGGAGGTACAGATAACATCACTGAAGTAATTTGTGAACACCACAAATTGCTAATTGTTTTTCAGATGTTTTTCTCCCCACCCCACCCATCTATGGGTTGTAAAAAAAATTAAGGTCATAGTGTTGAGCCTGGAGAAGGTAGGATGACAGTGACCTCTGGATTTTATGATCTTTGCTTATTTTCAGTCTACAAGGAGGGGGAAGTAGGAGTTGTGACTGGGGCCACACACACACACGCACACACACTTCATACCTATACAAAAATAGGGAGAAGAGCATAATGGACCCTTAGGTACCCGTCACACAAATTCAATAGTATCAAATTATAGCCAATAATCACCCGGAGATTATTTTGAAGCAATTCTTAAACTATCATAGCATTACATCCTCAAGCAATTTCAATGTGTGTTCCTAATAAATACGAAGTACCCTGGTTTAAGCAGAACCGGATGACTCGTCCTGCACCAACAATTCCTTAGTCAGATATTTCCCTAAACTACAAACCAAAATACCCATCCACAAAAGAGAACTGCACTTTTTGAAGCAGCCACAGCAGAAGGCCTTTGCCTTGCCCTAGTTCTGCTGGTATTACTGAAGACATTCTCGAAACCCGGCTTTAGAATCACTTTATGAGAAAACACGTCTCTTTATTTTTTCTTTACCCCCATCGGTAAAGCCTTCACGACGGGTGTTTGATTCCCAATGACTTTTGTCTATTTCAAACATAAAAATATTCAAGTCTGCTCTCAACAAGCAGGATGTGTTGCCGCTGAAGACGATCCCGACAGTGTTGTGGGCACGGTGTCTGAAAGGAAGCTCAGAGAGGAGTCACGGCTTTGGTGTTGGGATATGTCTTGGCCACTTCCAGTGTCTGCTCTGATAGGGCAGCTGGCTGGCCAGCTTCAGCACGCGCCCACCCTCCTTCCGCCCCTCCGGCTTTGTGTTAAATGCCTTAGACGGACAAAGGCATCTTGCCCCCAGGGGCTTACGATGTACAAACATATATACCTCACGTCAGGCGCTGTGCTGGGTGCTGAGTCCTAGGTACCGTGCTAGGTCCTGGGACACAGTCTTTGCTCATGGTTCTAGTGATGGGATATTCACGCTAAGACTTGAAGGATGATGGAATTCACCGGAGATGAGGAAAGGCTGTTCCAGGCAGAAGGACGGTGTGTGCCAACACCTAGAGGTAGAAAGATCATGGGGTGTTTGAGGGACCAAGGAAGTCCAGCATGGCTGGAGTATAGGGAGTATTTCAGGCCCGTTTGAAGGCGAGGGAATGGGGCAGCTCTTTTCCTTTCTCTAAACTGGGTTCCTTTGCGTCCTTTTCCTGCCTCATCTCCTCCTCATTATAGAAAAACGAGGCGGTCTCATTTGCCAAATTGAATCAAAGTCTAATCTATGATCTCCATTTCTGAAATACGATTTGAAAGCATAACATGAATTTATCGGTCCCCGAAGGTAGAGGCGGGTCCTTCACCACCACCACAAACACAGGCCATCCCATAATAATAACACATGGACAAGACCTCAAGACGGGGCAGGGGGAGGGGAGGGAGAATAAAGCGGGGAGGAAGGAGGTGGTGAAATGGAAATACATTTAAAATCCCATGCTTTGTGGTTTCTTATTAACAGCAACGCAGAAAATGTCTCTACAGAGTTATGAAAAATGCATTAGGAGCATGCTACAGGTCTGAGAAGCTGGTCATTGTTTGATCAGATTAACGATAATGAGAGCAGTCTTAAATTAACTCAGATTAAGAGGAGGACTCTTCCCCCTTGCTGTTCAGTCATACGTGTGTAATCACATTTCCTCACGCCAGTCGCCCTTAGTTGTCTGCTAAGATGGGAATGGGGGGCTCTTTGCAAAGGTAATACCAGGCCGGCAGAGGGTGGGCTGAGCCCAAATGCCACCTGGAGACTGGGGTCTGATGGAGCAAGAGTCCCTGGACACTCCCTCCCCTGTGCTCCAGCTTTTGTCTCCTCTCCCTGACACTGCTCTTAGGTTTGCTAGACATGTTTCCTTCTTCCTGGGTCACGATTTCCCAGCATTGACCACCTATAACACGTGGTGCAGTGTTCTGGGGGCAGGGGGATACGTCCGTTGAGTAAAACAGGCAGAGTCCTGCTGTTGTGCCTAGTCAGGAGAGACAGACAATAAATAAACAGAAGAATAAGGAAAACTAATAGAAGAATAAGGAAACTGATCGAAGGTAATAAGTATAGCAAAAAAAGAAAAAAGAAAAGAAAAAGAAAAAAGAAAAGTAGAGCAGCCTTTAGGCAAAAGGTGACATTTGAGCAAAGATTTAAAGGAAGTGAGCAAGTGAAGATATCCAGGGCAGGCAGAAGAACATTCAGGGTGAGGCAGCAGCTCATGCAAAGGTCCTGAGGTCTTGGGTCTTAGGGGAGCAGCCAGGAAGCTTGTGTGACTGGAGTTGAGCATTGAGGATCATGACAGAGCAGTGAAGTAAGACTAATATAAAGACTTTTACTAAGTGAAATGAGGTTATATTGGAGGTCTTTGAGCAGAGGAGTAACATGATCTGACTTGAATTTTAATACTATCCTTCTAGCTGGTGGTTGAGAATAGACTGTAGGGTAGAAGCAGACAGAGGAGTTAAAAGACTATTTAGGTGAGACACAAAGGTGGCTTATGCCAGACTTCTGAGCCATGGTTAGATTTTGGATATATTTAGAAGTTACAGCAAACAGGATTTCCAGATTAATTTTTTTTTTTAGTATAGTTGACAGACAATATTACATTAGTTTCAGGCGTACAACAGAGTGATTCGACAATTCTGTACGTTATGCTTCACCACTAGTGCCACTACCATCTGTCCGCAGACAAAGCTATTACAATATGTTGACTCTAGTCCCTATGCTGGAAGGATTTCCAGATAGATATATTGTTTACCTTTCCTGTTGATCGATGTGAAAAATCATGGTAGTTACTGGTTGTGTTAACCTGAACTTTTTTGGTCGCAGGTGACAGAAACATACCTGAAATTGCTTATGCACAAAGTAGGACTTCTGCTTATACAACTGGGAAGTTAATGGGTAGCACCAGCTTCAACATGGCTGGACCCAGGGACTTAAAGAATGGAGACAGGGACCCTTCTCTCTGTCCCGGAGCTCTGTTTTCTTGCTGGATTGCTTTCACTCCAACTGTCTCTCCTCGTGGTGGCCGAATGGCCACTGAAGTGCCACTCCGATATTCTGTCCCCTTAGCTACTGTGGAGGAAGGGCATGACTGTTTTTCCATTGACTCTGACAGAAGCCCTTTCCGCTGGTCACGCTTGGTTCATTTCTCAACCCCTGCTGTCAGGAGGGCTCTGCATTCTCATAGTTCAGTGCTGGAGGGAGATCAGCTCTTCCCAAGCTCCCGTGGACTGAGCAGGGAGGTTCTGCAAAGGAAAGCTGGGGTGTTATATCCAAGAAGTAGTAAGCTCGGCTGGAGGAAACAATAGATTCTGTCATCCCAACATAGCGGGAATTCTTAATCTAGATTTCCTGCAAATGCATGAAATTCTAAGCAGGGTATAGGGGTCGAAAGTGTCAGGCATACCCTGGGTATGTCTGGATATTTCAGAGACCTTTAAACTCAGCATTCACAGAGTTAGCTGGATTTACATAAGAGCCCCACTCCACTATTACATTCTGGGACCAAGAAACTTTCTTCTAGCATGTTCTCATGTCTGGCCTCCCAAGACAGGCCATGTGCCTTTGTTGGGACAGAAATTGGATGGCAGACTGGGACATGGTGCCTAGTCCCATCTCCACCACTCTCTTGCCACTGTCTGGCTTGGGCAAGTTACATAACTGTCCTGAACCACGGAGGGTACCGGAAGAATCAAGGGAAAGAAGGGATTTTAAAAAGTGCTGGGGAGACTGTGGACCCACAAGGCAGGGTCTGGCTGTATTGCTTCTGGTTAAGGAATGCTTAACATTTGCTGATCATATGTTGCCAGTAAAAGGTGGGGTGCTTGGTTAAACTTGAATTTCAGATAAATAATGAATACTATTTCAGTGTAAGTACGCCCAAATATTGCATAGCACCTACTTATTTTTGTTTATCTGAAATTCACATCTAACTGAACACCCTTTTATTTGCTCAGTCTGGTAGCACTAAGTGATCATAACAAGGGAAGTGCGTTATTATCCCTGATCACTCACGACTACCCTGAGACAACCACTTCATGTTAGGACCAGGAACAACGGTACTCTGAAGTATAGACATCATTCATGTTTTCAGATTGGATGCGAGTGAACGTTTTGTTCTGTCTTTTGACTATGGGTTTTTTTTTAAAAAAAGATTTATCTATTTATTTTAGAAAGAGAGAGCGAGAATGAGCAGGAGGGGTAGAGGGAGAGGGCATCTCAAGCAGACTCCACACTGAGGGAAGAGCCTGACACGGGGCTCGATCTCACAACCCTGAGATCACGACCTGAGCCAAAACCAAGAGTTGGCCACTCAACCGACTGATACCACGCAGGCACCTCTTGACTACGGGTTTATGCTAGCTTTAGATTCTCAAATTTGACTATATATATATGTCAATCCTATAATATCACATTTAAAAATGTTCATTTTGAGATAGGTTTAAGGTTTGGGTAACAGTGTTGGCACATTCAGTTTTGAGCCATAACTTTGGGCTAAATCTCAGCATCTCTGTTTCCCCACCTGTCCACATAGGAAAATGACATGCGTACCTTGTAATGTAGTTATGAGGGTTAGCTGAAGGGCACAAAGCGCTTAGCTCAGCATCTGGCCTGCCACAGGGCTTTTAAGTGTTAGATGCTACAGGTGGCGCAGATCTGTAGAGATTCATCTGGCTGGTCTAGAATAACCTGGGTTTGCTTTTCCAGATGAACTTCTCAGCTCTGTCTGAAAGTTTTCTAATTGGATTGTTCTTCCGGTTTGGGGTCACACTTAGCAGGTCGAACCCCTGAAGGAGAATGATAGTATGGAGTGTTGAACGTGTTACGTATGGGAGACTTTCAGCTCCAAGTTGGTGGGGAGGAGGGAGGAAGGGGAGAACTGTTGTTTCTAGGTTCAGTGGGCATGATTTTGACAGTCTTGACTCTACATTCTACCCCGAGTCCAAACAGACATGCCCTGGTTTGCAAGGGGGATGGACATAGGAGCGTGGCTTGAATCTAAGCCATGAACATGTGGTCCCCTTTGGAGTCAATGTCTGCAGCCCCTGTCCCTATTTCCATGTATTTCTCACTTGAAGGCCCTGAGCAGATGCTGGGGACGGGGTCTGAAAATCATCTCCAGGGTCTTCAGAAGTGTGGGGGGGCCGCCCAAGGACAGGGGGTAGACAGGGCTAGCCCGAGGTTCACGCCGTGTGTTATGCATGCTTCTTTTTGCTTGAGATCATTTAAAATGGAAATGTTTTTCAAGCTTGGTGTTTTTATCCATATGCTGCTTAGGGAGAAATGTTTTTAGATGACTGTGGGAGACACAGCCGCTGAAGTCTCTGTTCTGCAAGGCTCTGGTAGCTTCTGTAAAAAGAATGTGCTCAGGGGTTATGAAATTTCAGAGGCAGATCAAAATGTGCTTCTTTCTTCTTGAAATGAGCATTTTACCAGTGAAAGACAAAGTTGTTTGAAAAGTCTGTATCGACTTCAGTGTTAATCTTGGAACCATTGCTAGCATTTGCCTGGCTCGGGCTGCATCCTGGGCACTCGCCTAAGCTTCTCATGCATAGCTGCCCAAAGCGCGGTCCGTGGGTGGGTGACATCAGTGTCACCCAGGAACGGGTAAGAAATGGAGAGTCTCAGACCCTGGCTCAGATGCATTGAATTGCATTTTAACACTACCGGGTGATTTGGGTGCACAGCAAAGTTTGAGAAGCACCAATTTAAGCCTCAGAACAACGCGGTGTTATTAATTCCATTACAATTTTTATGGTGGCAAAATACCCATAGTATTTATCATCTTAACCGTTTGTAAGTGTATGATTCAGGGGTGTTAGGTACATTGGCAACGTGGTGTAATCATCACCGCTAGCTATGCCCAAAACGTTTTTGTCATCCCTGGCCAAAACTCTGTACCCATGAAATAGCACCTTACTCTTCCCTCCCCCAGCACCTGGTAAACTCTACTTTCTGTCTTTATGAACTTGCATGTTCTCGGTACGTTGTATAAGGGGAATCATACAATATTTGTCCTTTGGTCTGGCTTATTTCAGGCAGCGTACTATTTTCCGGGTTCATCCGTGTTGTAGCGTGTATTACCCCATTCCTTTTTATGACCAAATACTATTCCATTATGTGGATAGACCCCATTTTGTTTAGCCTCTCACCTGTTGATGGCTATTGGTGCTGGTTCTATTTCCTGGCTTTGGGAATAATGCTGTTATGAGCATGAGTGTGCATGTATCTGTCTGACTCCCTGCTTTCAGTTTTTTTTTTTTTTTAAGATTTTATTTATTCATTTGCCAGAGAGAGAGAGAGAGAGCACAAGCAGGGGGAGCCGCAGGCACAGGGAGAAGCAGACTCCCTGCCAAGCAAGGAGCCCAATGCGGGACTTGATTCCAGAACCCTGGGATCATGACCTGAGCTGAGGGCAGCCGCTTAACTGTCTGAGCCACCCAGGCGTCCCCCCAGCTTTCAGTTCTTTTGGGTGTATTCCTGGGAGCGTTATCTCCCTTCACATATGAAGAGATTGAGATGCAGAGATGACAAGGACTTCCCTGAAATGACACAGCTGTGCGGGAGCGGCGCTGAATTTCTCAATTTATGTGGTCCCTTCCCTTGACCCCCAAGGCCACATGTGTACGTACCTCAAGGAGAAAAATGGGTATTTTTCTTCCTTCCTAGAGGTGACAACACAGCCTGGTGGGAAATGTTGGGCTTTAGAGTCTTCTAGACCTGAGTTCAAATCCCAGCATTTACCCTTGCTAAGCTTGGTGTCTTGGACACATCACCTACCCAGTATCAAATAGGTCCTGAGGTCCATTTTCTCATCTGTAAAATTGAAATGATGATGCCCACTGCAATTGCTGGGAGGATTAAATGAGGAAAAAAAAATAATCCAAGTGCCTGGCTTATAAGTACTCAACAAGTAGAAGAATTCTGCTTGCTAGTAGAAATAAGGAAGTTCCTCAAAAAACAAAAAAATTAAACACAGAATTACCATATGATCCCACAATTTTACTCCTGGGTATATACCCAAAAGGACTGAGAGCAAGGGCTTGGACAGATGTTTGTACACAATTGTTCATACCAGCATTATTCATAATAGCCGAAAAGTGAAAACAACCTGAATGTCCATTGACGGACGAATGGGTAAACCAGAGGTTGTAGGTACATACAGGGGCATGGTAGTCCGCCATGAATAGGAGAATGCCACAGCGTGAATGACCCACGAAAACATTAAGCTAAATTAAATAAATTGGACACAGAAGACAAATTTGGCTGGCCCTTGAACAACACAGGAGTTAGGAAAGCTGACCCCCCCCCCCATGCATTTGAAAATCCACATAAAACTTTGACTCCCCTGAAACTTAACTATCGATAGCCTACTGTTGACTAGAAGCCTTACCGGTAACATAAAAAGTCAACAAACACATATTTTTATGTTGTATGTATTATGTGCTATATTCTTATAGTATATTTTTATATAGTATGTTCTTATATAGTATGTATTATAGAGTATATTCTATGTGTTACATAGTGTATAGTATATTCTTACAGAATAGTCTATAGTATATTCTTAGAGAAAAGAAAATGTTATTGTGAAAATCATAAGGAAAATGCATTTACAATGCTGTACTACATTTATCAAAAAAAAAAAAAAAAAGAAAAAAGTCCACGTATAAGTGGGCCCACACAATTCAAACCCAAGTTGTTCAAGGTCAGCTTACTGTATTCTTCTGTTCCTATGAGATACCCAGCATGGTCAAGTCCATAGAGGCAGAAAGTAGAATTGTGGGTGCTCGGGCTGGGGGAGGGGCAGTGGGGAGTTAATGTTTCACGGGGACAGAGTTTCAGGCTGGGAAGATGGAAAGTTCTGGAGACGGATGGGTCACGTGATGGTAGCACAGCAATGTGAATGTGCTTCATGCCACTGAACTGTACTCTTACAAATGGTCAGAACTGTATATTCATTGCTATGAATCTTTTACTACAATAAAAAAAAATCGGGAGAAAAAAGAAGGGAAAATGACCTCTAGGTACTGATTTTCTACTGGAATGCATCGATTACTTTGCTTTCACATAGCAGTGGTTGGTTGGTGCCTGGGAAAGGCCGGATTATTTTTTTTTTCTTTTTTAATAATATAATGATGATCAAATCATTACCCATGAATGATCGGTGATGTTATTTGGCGCGGACCATGTGTCAGAGACTGGGCAAAGCATATCCCATATATTATCCTGTCTTCATCCACGCAGCAACCCAAGAGGTGGGTGCCATCATATTTCACACACGACACAGCTGAAATATGAAGTAAGTTTTCGGGGACACGCAGCGAGTCATTGCTGCAAGTGGGATTTTAGAGCCTTGGGATGTGCCATTCACGGGCCACACTGTGTTGCCTCCCGGGATGCCTGCCCAAAGACCATTTACCAGGGGCCCTCTTTGATCTTAATTGTGCCTCCATATCGCAGGGAGAGGGTGGGTGGTAAAGGTCACCAGGCCACCTCTGCCAGAAGCAAGGCCATCATCTGTGGCTTTCACTGCTAGTTCTCCTCTGGGTTGGTGTAAACACATGGTCAGGGAAACTTCCTTGGTGCCAAAAAGTGCTCTTGGAAATGGCTCCACTAGAGTCCCTTCTGGGAGAGACCAACCAATTTCCTCCGTCTAAAGCAGCCCTGACATATGCAAACCAAACTCGTAATTTACCTCCAAAGCAGCAGCTTCCAGATTCGTAATCGAGAAATGCTAATTAGGAATTATGGAGCGTTTGTCATCCTTGGGGGTGCTTTGCATATGATGGTCGGTGCTCATAGTGTCCTGTCAACAAGTTACCAAGACTCCTGTTTTTGTTCCAGAAAATAGGATGGGCTAGTGAAGCTTTGTGTCATTCCCTCAGGAGCAAAACCAAGGCTAGGATGGGGAGAGAGCTGGTTTTTCTTTTCTCTTTTTCTCTGTTGTTTGAGTCCACAGGTACATGAGAAAGATCAATAGGCAGCCATTACTTTGAAAAAGCTATGTTGGGCCACGTTGCACGGTAGATAAGCATGCGCTTTGGAATCAGTCCTGCGTTCAAATCTCGGATTCGCTGTTTATTAGCTGTGTGTCTGCAAACAGCTCTGTGTCTCCGTTTTTCCATCCGTAGCATACAGATAATCACAGGACCTTTCTCTCAGGGTCAGGATTTCATGAGAGGACACATGTAAAATGCTCAGCCTTGTATCAGGCATTCAGGAAGTAATAATATGAATAACTTATGGTTGCTGCCATTATTCTGTAATTATTATGTAAAATACCACCACATGTCAAAAAACATCAGCATGAACTCTCTTCCCCTTTAAGGAGTGAGGTCAATAGGAGACAATGTATTATTTTTGAAGTCCTTTTTTAATGGAAAATTTTAGCATAAAAGAAAAAAATTGGAGAATGAGCTTTTGTGTATATATCACCCAGATTTAACGATAATCAACACTTGGCAATATTGCTTCATTTGCCTTCATCCCACTGTGTGTGTGTGTGTGTGTATGTGAAAGAGAGAGAGAATTTTTAGCAAATCTCAAAGATTATAAACTTTATCTGTAAATACTTCAGCATGCATCTCTAACAGATAAGGACTATTATATGAACACAAAGCTCTTACCCCAGCTTACAAAATTAAAAAAAAACACCCTAATTTCTTAATATAATTTAATACACAGTCCATGTCCAAATTTCTCTGGAGGTTTTTAAAATCTCCTTTTGCAGTTGATGGGTTTGAATGAGGATCCGTAAGAAAATGTCACGTTGCATTTGGTTGCTATGCTTCTTAAGTTCTGAATCTTCACAGTTCCCCCTCCCTTCTCCCCACATCACTTCTTTGTTGAAGAAACGGAGTCATGTGTCCTGTAGAGTTTTTGTGCTTCCTTAGTGTATGGTTTCCCTTGTTCTTGTATCTCTCCATTTCCTGTCAGATGATGGCTAAATCTAGAGATGGCTGATTCGATTCCGGTTTATTTATTTATTTATCTTTTGCAAGAATACTTCACCTTTATTTGTCATGCTCACGGCAGAAGGCCCACAATATCCGGATATTGCACCCTTAGTGATGCCGAGATCGATCCAACAGGATCAAGTGTCGTCAGTCTGATCTACCCATTATAATGTGTCCCTACAGTCTTTTACTCAGTGATAACTGTATCTGAATTTCTTACCCCATTAGGAGTTGCAGTATGAGGCTTTTCAAATTCTATCATTCCTCCTGCATTTGAAGCTAGGATTACTTTATAAGTAACTTGTGTATCACCTTTATGGTTACCCCAAAATCCAGTTTATATGGAAAGGCAGTATAAATGCCTGTCCTTTCCCTTTACTTACCAATTTTTCAAATGTAGGGTTGGTATACTAGCACATCCCAAGATGACCAGTGATTTTTAAGAATGTTATTATAAGTTAATGGATTAAAAAATTGTACTTGATGTGTTTCAACCTATTGCAGCCATTACTCTTTTTTGAAGCTCAAAATGTCCAATTTCTGGCCAATCGGAGCCTCTTTAAGTTGTCTCCCAGGTTCTTTGGATATGATCTCAGTTGTCTTGAATGGTTTCCATGCCTTCTGGTGCAATAAATTGTCCCAGGATTATTTTGTTCCCCTTACCTCTGGAATCAGCTGTTTCTCGAAAGAAGCCCTGATTCCAGGGCACCTCAGTGGCTCAGGGGGGAGTTGAGTGTCCCACTCTAGATTTTGGTTCGAGTCATGGTCTCAGGGTTGTGGGATCAAGCCCCATGTCAGGCTCCACACTCAGTGGGAAGCCTGCTTGAGATTCTCTCTCCCTCTCCTTCCCCCTGCTTGTGCATTCTCTCTCTTTCTCAAATAAATGAATAAATCTTAAAAAAAAAAAAAAAAGAAAAAAAGAAACCCTGATTCCTTTTAGAGAGAATGGTATTTAGGAACCACAGCTGGGCACCACTGGTGCTCATTGCTACTGGGTTATCATTCCAGTAGATAGAGTTGGAAAACACGTACTTTTTAGAAAGAGAAAAATGAATTCATAATAATATTTTCAACTTAAATGTAAGATGGTACGATTTTATTTAACTTTTGATTTTCTATTTGTATCTTGTTTCTCTTAAGCTAAGAATCTTGGTTTCTAACTACATTAACCTGGATACTCATTGTATATGTTTTAAAATAATGATACTTATACTGTTATTACAGAACTTTCTTTTTTTTTTTAAGACAGTAAAACACATCTGCTCACACTGCACTAATGGTAGAAATACAAAAGCGCAGCATTTCCAAGGAACCACAGACATTTTGTTATTATTAAATAAGAATACTTAATATAATTACAATAATACTATAATTTTATGTTTCAAAATAATATTTATATTGTTACTATTAAATTAAAATATAATTAAGATAATACTTAATATAATTAATAATTTTGAAGTTCTTTTTGTCATTAGGATGCATCCTGCTAGGTACATATATGCTCAAAACACTGTGTTTTGAAAGAACTATCTGTATAGTTTTATCACCAAGTTGACATACAGATAAGTTCATTTGTTGAGTTTTTATTTTTTTATTTTTTTAAATTTTATTTTTAAGATTTTTTAATTTATTTGACAGAGAGAGACAGCCAGCAAGAGAGGGAACACAAGCAGGGGGAGTGGAAGAGGAAGAAGCAGGCTCCCAGCAGAGCAGGGAGCCCGATGCGGGGCTCGATCCCAGCACCCTGCGATCACGCCCTGGGCTGAAGGCAGATGCTTAACGACTGAGCCACCGAAGTGCCCCATTTGTTGAGGTTTTAAATTTAATTTTAGTTTTAGCCCTCATCAAAAAAACAAATATACATGTATGTATTAAAACATTAATTAATATTACCTCTTTCTTACACAAAGCTCGACTGCCATTAACACTACATACTCTAATATAATCTAAAGTAGGGCACCCCCTGTTTAGTGCTATTTCAGCTTAGTTGTTTGCTTTATTGCATTTATAGATTTGAATTACAGTCGATTCTCATTATTCACAGTACTTATGTTCTATAAAGTCATCACTGAATTAATGAGCGCTGAACCGTGGCTCCAGGGGATACAGGGTGGGGTTCTTGCAATTCTCTGGTCACATTTCCACCAACTGATCAATACATAACCTTGTTTTTTGTGTGTTTCTGTTCAAAGACACCTTATTTAATGTACATTAATGTTGAACTCATGGCCAACACTACTGTTACTCATGCTTGAATGGAGCTTTTCTAACACAAATTTCCTGTGTAAGACACATCACAGCCTTCTTGTGCTTAGGAACACTAGACAGCATGTCACCACTATGCTTGGGGACCATTTTAAACAGTGAAATCACCAAAAACAAAACAAACAAAAAACAACCCCCACAAAAATGTGGTTCTGAATAGACCATAGAAAGAGAGCTGAAACAGGAGACCAGAGCATCACTTGGTTTGACCTCAGTGGGCAACTCAAATTGTTTATTGCTCTGCATTTGTCCCCAAATGACTGAAAACACCATGTGTATTGATTTTGGGGTTACAAATACATTTTAGCGAGTAGGCAAATCTTCAATAGGAAATACGTGAATAATGAGGATGGATTGTATTTGATTTGCTTATATTCATTCTCTTTTTCCTCCATCTCCACAAAGTTGTAAGCCCCATGAAGGGAGAGACCATGCTTGTGCGTGTCTTGTACATGGGAGAAGCTTAATAATGACAGATGAATGAATCTCCAAATGAGAAAGGATATTTTCTCCTCTGGGTCTTACAGCTCTAAGTATTTGTGTTTAATTTGGTTTAGATGTATTTCCCATTCTTCTGAAATAGTAGTTCTTGGTCAATAAGACACTGGTCTGGCACATCAGTTATCAAATCTATGAACTCTGTTAATTCTGGGTCTTTAGAAATGACTTACGCAAAGCCAAGCTCATGTAAAATTCCCCAAGTCCTTTATTTGTAACTGTTATTCACTCTACCATATGATCTGCCTGGATTTTCTTTAACTAGGGAACTCTACTAATATGTCAAACTGCTTTCATTTGCCCGAAATTGACCGACATGTACTCTTTCAGCCATCCGGACTCTGACCAAGAAGCTCATGGTCCTGATGGCTGGTATTTGAGTCATGAACTTTAGCCTGTTAGGGAGAATTTCTCACAGAATTTCTCTGAGCGGAAGTCAAAGCATTTGCATTAGATTGGCTGATGAGATTTTGTAGGATGTTGCTAATTTGAGACTCGCTGGGTTTGCCCTGTCTTCAGATAGGTGGGAACATTTCTGGGTGTGATTAGCAGCCTAAATATACCACATCAACATGCCTGCAGAGGAGCTAAGCTTCCAAAGAGCTTGGGAAGGAGCCCTGGCTTCTGTCTGGGGAGTGCTTCTATTAGAGTCTTCATCATACTTTGTTTACATTTAGTGCATCAAATTCTAGGCAAATAAAAGTATACAGCCTCCATAAATAGCTATCACACAAACATACATTTGCAAAACTCTTCAGGGATTTGCATTCATATATGTAAGAAGAACATCTACTATTTACTGATTACTTCTTTTTATTTTCAAAGGTTCAAACTACTTTACTAGCTAGACATCCTCGGTGGATGCCATTATCACATTATTTATTATGGAAAGGTGTAGGGTTAAGTGAGTCCAGCGCATTGACTTAGTTGTTGATAGCAATTACTGTCATTTAATGAGTATATGTTAAGTGCTAGGTATGGTGCAAAGAGCTGAATATTGATTGAATTTAGTTCTTACAGCAGTTCTGAGTAGATAATATCAGCATCTCCATTTTACAGATGAGTAAGCTGAGGCTCAGAGAGGTGAGGTAACCGACCCAGAGGCACACAGCCTGTTAAGTGGCAGAATCTAGGACTTCCTGACTCCAAAGCCTGGGTGCTAACCACCTCCGTTAGAAGTGTCTGTAAAAGTTTCTGTATGATAAAGTCTCACCGTGAGGTCTCAATGACAGTCTTATTCAACTTGCTTAATATTTACTGAACGTTTATCATGTGCCAGACACCACAAGTGGCATTTGTGCCATTAAGAATAACAGCAGCAGCGGCCAGCACTTACTTAGTATTTAATGGGCCCAATGCTGTTCTGAGGATTTTACGTATATTGGCTAATGTAATCATTAGAACAACCATTTGAGGTAGGTCTGATTATTACACTCCTTTTACAGATGAGGAAACTGAGTCCCAGAGAGGTTAAACAAGAAATTAAAGTCACACAGTGAGTGTCCAGCAGCCAGGATTCATACTCAGCCCCCAGGGTCTCTGAGCTAGACCACTACGCTGTGAACTCCCTCTCAAAGATAAATAAAACACTAGTGTCAGGAGTGAGAACAGGACCTAAGTAGATGTAATTCAGTGAGGGTGTTATTGTGTGTTCGGCTATGGTGGGTCCACAGTTTCCTAAGTTTACCCCCTTAAGACTTTGCCACCTGTTGCTGCAAATCCATTTTGAAGCCTGGTGGGCCCCAAATTCAGAAACTCTGCATCTTTGTGCTTCAGTCCTCTCTCCCTTCCACCCTGTTCTGGGCTGTGGGCAGCCGCACTGGGAACCTGCCACCTCCACCCTAAGCACTGCATTTATTTACTGAGGTTAAGAGACTGCATTATAGAATGTAAGCTTAAGAAAGGCATTTCAGCTCCCTGAATTGCCATTCTTTTATTTAAAAATGGAAAATAATAAAAAGGCTCTCGTGAGGTTTCAAGTTAATGCATGTGAAGTAGCTGGATTAGTGCCTGGCCTATAGTAAGTGCTCAATAAATGGCACCAATGCATTACTATCATTGATCTGTTTTATTTCAGTATAGGCAGTGGTCTTATTCTTCCTTTATTCGAGGTCAAAGCCACTGTCATAGGACCTCCTTTATTTTTCTTTCATCTAAGTCATCAAAAAATTATTGATGGAATGCATGACTCATTCTCCTGGTTAAAAATTAGACTATTACAAATAGTGCTAAAATATCCTTGACCACCCCTCCAGTTCTGGGTGCTTGTTCCATGCTCCCCTAAACTAACTAGTATTGCCAGTTTGCGGTGTATCCTTCTAGACTGTTTTCTATGTATTTGCATACACATCCTTGTTTTGTGTATAAACATATATTTTACACATTTACCATACACACCATTCTGTAATCCTCTTTTTTCACTTAGTAACATTTCCTATTATTCCTTGTTTTTCATGTCTTCTCTGTTCTTACTGATTTTGTCTAGTTCATCACTCATTGAAAGTGGAATATTAAAATATTATTAAATATTAAAATATTTAAAGGATTAAGAGTATCCAACTATTGTTATTGTTTAGTTCTCTCATCGGTTCTGTGAGTTTTTATTTCATGTATTTTTGGGCTTTGTTGTTAGGTGCATATATGTTTATAGTTGTTAGTCCCATCGTTTAGAGTGCCGCATTATATTCTCTAGAATGTGTATCAGTCAGCATGGGCTAGGATATGCCGCAGTAACAAAGAACCCTCGACTTTCAGTAGCTTCACACAACATGAGTGTGTTTTCTCTCATGTGTTCAGTGTAGGTCAGCTGGGGTCTTCACTAACCAGTCACTCATGGGCCTAGGCTGATGAGGGGGGTGGGCTTCAACCTCACAATCACTGAGGCAGAAACAGGAGATGGAGAGACTCCCACCCTGGCTCTTGAAGGTTTCCATTTGGACGTGATACATGTCATTTCTTCTCATGTTTCATTGGCCAGAATGGGTCATATGGCCATGCCTTACTTTAAAGGCTATGGGGAGGAATAGTCTTTTATGAGAAATGAACGAGGAATTAATGAGTAGCATGAATGACAACCATAATAAGGACATTAGGTAGCTTATTTAACCATTTTTCCTATTAAAAGTCATTGAGGAGATTTCTAATTGTTATTATGCACAGCGCTGCAACAGGTAGCCTGTACATGCCTACTTGAGGCTTTACCTTCTGCCACATTGTGTTTATTTTTATTTTTTTAATAATATTTTTTTATTATATTATGTTAGTCACCATACAGTACATCCCTAGTTTTTGATGTAAAGTTCCATGATTCATTAGTTGCATATAACACCCAGTGCACCATGCAATATGTGCCCTCCTTACTACCCATCACCGGCCTATCTCGATCCCCCACCCCTCTCTCCTCTGATGCCCTCAGTTTCTCAGAGTCCATAGTCTTTCATGGTTCATTCCCCCTTCTGATTACCCCCCCCTTCCTTCCTCCCTTTCTTCTCCTACCGATCTTCCTACTTCTTATGTTCCATAAATGAGTGAAACCATATGATAATTGTCTTTCTCTGCTTGACTTATTTTGCTTAGCATTATCTTCTCCAGTTCCGTCCATTTTGCAGCAAATGTTGAGAAATCTTTCTTTTTGATGGCTAAATAATATTCCATTGTATATATGGACCACATCTTCTTAATCCAGTCATCTGTTGAAGGGCATCTTGGCTCCTTCCACGATTTAGCTATTGTGGACAATACTGCTATGAACATTGGGGTGCATATGGCCCTTCTCTTCAGTACGTCTGTATCTTTGGGGTAAATACCCAGTAGTGCAATTGCTGGATCATAGGGTAGCTCAATTTTTAACTTTTTAAGGGACCTCCACACTGTTTTCCAGAGTGGCTATATCAACTTGCATTCCCACCAACAATGAAGGAGGGATCCCCTTTCTCCACATCCTCTCCAACATTTGTTGTTTCCTGCCTTGTCAATTTTTGCCATTCTAACTGGCGTAAGGTGATATCTCAATGTGGTTTCGATTTGAATTTCCCTGATGGCTAATGATTTTGAGCATTTTTTCATGTGTCTGTTAGCCATTTGTATGTCTTCATTGGAAAAGTGTCTGTTCATATCTTCTGCCCATTTTTTGATTTGTTTATTTGTTTCTTGTGTATTGAGTTTGAGAAGTTCTTTGTAGATCTTGGATACCAGTCTTTTATCTATAGTGTCATTTGCAATTATCTTCTCCCATTCCATGGGCTGCCTCTTAGTTTTTTTGACTGTTTCCTTGGCTGTGCAGGAGCTTTTTATCTTGATGAATTCCCACAAGTTCATTTTTTTCTGCCACATTGTGTTTAAAGCTGATGATAGCCTGACGTATTCCTTGGAATGCTCCTCTTATCTGCTATTCTGTTCAAGGCAGTTAGTTCTGTAGTTGTAGACAGCTACAAAGAGACACAAAGGCCCTGCAAATTAATCCCGTGCTTAGGACCAAGGTAGAAATCCTGACTGTCTCTTCATTGTCGGGGTCTGAGCAGTCAGGGGGCTCTGGGACTTGTTTAGCAATAAGCTACAGTTAGAGCACAGGAGTTATTCAAAGCAGGGACAAGAGCATGCCTGGTTGGAAGGAAGGGAAAAGGTTTACAAGAGACAATATTTGAAATGGGCATTGAAAGATCAGTAGGAGATGTTAAGGGCGACGGAGTAACAAGCAAGCAAGCAACAGGGCAAGGGAGTGCGGGGTTTGTAGCTGGAGCATGCGGAAATTGGCCATCAACACCGGGACCGTATTGGCTTTAAATACTCAGTGGGATGGGCACTGGGAGCCAGTGAAAGTTCATGAGCAGGGGAGTAGCACGATCACGGGTGTGTTTTAGGATGCCACACGAGATACTACGTAGGGCTTCGCTTTGCACATCTAAATGCTCATAGGTGCCAAAAAGGCCATCAAAATGAATGAGGCAGAGTCCCCTGCAATAAACGTATAGTCTAAATAACAGTAGCTTGCTTGCTCGGACAGGGCAGTTCAAGTCGATGATCAGCCTCCGCTTTCAGTCAGAAAGCCATCCCCAGTGGAGTTGCTGTTGACTGGGTGTACGATACTAAGGAGTGAGGGTGTGGGAAGGAGATGGGACAGACTGGGAAGTTGGGGACAGCCACTACTGTGTGCCAGCTGATGTTTCTGTGTAGGAATGCAGACTCAGAATTCCCAGATCTTCTGAGTTTTTCAAGAGAAGCCAAACATTCAGATTTTATGTGATTTCTCCTCATTTTTAAAGGTTGGAAAACCAATGCAAAATGGAAAGAACACTTTTGTGGGCTGGATGTGGCCTGTGAGTGGCCCGTCGTCATCCTCTGCTGCTGGGGAGAGAGTGGAACACAGGCCACATGCAGTAAGGATTCAGAGCATTGATTATCGTCCACTATACCTGCAGATACATCCGTCCGTCAGGGCTGCTACTGTGTCAGTCGGGGTTTCTCAAACCCAAAGAATATTTCTCTTGTAAAGGAAAAAAAGACCTTTAGATATGTTCTATAGACTTCATTATTATAAGGTCACTTAAATCTCTACCAGCACAAGACTAGTTCTTAGCCAGGGGTGATTTTGCCCCCTCCCAGAGGTCATTTGGCAATGTCAGGAGACATGTTTGGTTGTTACAGTTTGGGGGAGCATGGCGTAATACCAGCATCTAGTGGGTAGAGGCCGGGATGCAGCCCAACATCGTGTAATGCATAGGGTGACCCCCACAACAAAGAATTGTCCGGTGCCAAATATCAATAGTGCCCATGCGGAGAACCCCAATAGAAATCTAGATATAGAAGTCCTTCGTAGGGGCGCCTGGGTGGCTTAGTCGTTAAGCGTCTGCCTTCGGCTCAGGGCATGATCCCGGCGTTCTGGGATCGAGCCCCACATCAGGCTTCTCCGCTGGGAGCCTGCTTCTTCCTCTCCCACTCCCCCTGCTTGTGTTCCTCTCTCGCTGGCTATCTCTCTCTGTGTCAAATAAATAAAATCTTTAAAAAAAAAAAGTCCTTTGTAATAGATGTTGAACAATTACAAAGACGAGCAAATTTGTAAAAATTAAATATAAACTATTTTGCAAGCCCAGTACATTCCAATGGATAACATCAGTGGGGCAAATGATATTTTACTGAAAGTCACTGAAACTTGCATGGGATTCTACCTACTCTTATACAGGTGGTTTTGTCTTTGGTGAACCTCGTGTGTGTGCCCTTGGTGGCTTAGTTCTCCTGTAAGACAAGGAAGGAAGAGTGGTAGGCATGACTTCATTTGGCCTTCACTGGGGGTGGGTTCATTAGCTTGTGATAATTAAAGCAAAACAACTTGGCACCAAAAGGCTCATAAATTACAGGCATTCAAATTGCCAGGGAGGACTGGTTTATAAAGTGGGCATCCAGTTCATCCAGCAGGTGTATATTCTGTGTTCCATTTTTAAAAATTATCTTTGAAGTGAAAACTCAAGTAAAAAAATTCTTGTATGGAACTGATGGACCCCTGAGAATTCACCCAAGGACCGTCTGATTTCCATGCGTCCTGTCTTGAGGGACACTAACATGGACAATATCAGAAGGCACTGGGTTGGGGGAAAAAAAAGTAAGAGGTGGTAGTGAAGTTATTTGCTAATCGTTCAGTTGGCAAAGTGATCAATTGGCCGTTTCCTCCAAGTCTACTTAGTGGTAGGGAAGGTTTTGGTAATTCTGGGTGTGGGGCAGAAGGTGGGAGGGTGTTCTGGGTGTGAAGACCAGAGATTATTCATCTTCTCCAAGTCTTGGAGAAGCTTCGAGGAGGAAGAGATATTTGAATCAGGTCTTGGGAAAAAAAAACAGGAAAACTTTTTAGGATATATCTCAGGCTAAAGCTTCTAAATTTGTCAGGATCCATGGACACACAGATAGGACAGTTTTCCTTGGATTTCCCAGGGTAAGTTTAGCCTGTGGTCAGCCTGACAGCAGAGGCCCCATCAGTGTTGGTGATTACTATTTCCCCACTGCCTGGTAGGTATGCGGACACAGTGCATACAAGAATGCAGTTGCCTATTGGCCAAAAGCGTGAATGCATGGTCATCTTGGCAAAGTTCTCTGCGCTAATATCTCCATAAGGGGCTTGTTAGATCCTGAATCTTGATTCTGGGGGAGGAAAAATACCCACTGCAGGCACAGACTATTCCTCGGACAGTAATGGCTTGGGATGAACTTGGATCCCAGGGGACATGCAATGTTGCTGATTCTCACTACATGGTCTCTAATCTCTGAGATGCCCTGTGGACCCATAGCCCTCCACACTTTGAGATCCATCCCTGACTTCAGACTGTATTTAGCTTATGCATATGAAAATGGATCACTTGCCACTTTCATCTAAGTAGTGTTGAACCATTACTACCAAAGAGTAAAGCACTTGCTATTGCCAGGCACTGAGATAGGCGCAGGGATGGAAGGGCCAAGAATGAGAGATCTTGTCATCTCTCTGCAATAGGACAAATCTGATTCGTAAGACAGCAGAGAAGGCACAATCAATGTTTGTTGAATCTGAATTCAACACTCTGAGCTTCTGTTTTTTTTCCCCACCACTTAAGGGGGATAATGACTTCTACATCGCGGAGTTATTGCGAGAACTGAACAGATCACGAAGTGGAAATAGTTTGCAAACTCTGAAGTGGTAACGTTTCTGGGATTTAGTATTTAGTAACTGCAAGTTTTCCTACACCGTTCCGGGAAGCCCAGAATCCTTCACTAGTCTCTCAGCTCTGCTTTTGTCCAAGGCTGTGCAGATGGACCCAGGAGGAAGTGCCAACAAGAGGGGTGTAGCAGCTGAGGAAAAGCATTACTGGTTACCATAGGTAAAGTCAGTTGAGTGTTTCTGAAGGGTCAGGTGTGCTGAAATGCTTTGCATGGATTACTTCTTTGCCTCCCGCATAACAGTGCATGTCCAGAATGCCATTACTGCTGGTTTGCAGGTGGGACATCTGACGCACTGAGTCTGTTGCTATATATCCAGTGCTACACAGCCAGTAAGTGGGCAGGACCCCTCAGGAGCCTTGTGGAGCCACTGGTCCCATTGAGAGTGAAAAGAGGAACAGAGAAGAAAAGTCATGGGAGAGGGTGATCTGTAGGAGCCAGTTTCCAGAGGCAAGGCGGCTGGGGCAGGGGAGGGGGACCACAAGGAAGGTAGGTGTATTCATTTCCTGGGGCTGCCGAAACAAAATTCCACAGACCGGTGGTTCAATACAATAGAAATGTATTCTCTCATAGTCAAGGTGTCTGCAGGGCCAAGCCTCCTTCTAGCAGCTGTAGAAGGAGGATCCTTTCTTGGATTTTTTTTTTTTTTTTTTTTTTTTTTTTTTTTGCCCCTTCTGGCTTCTGGGGGCTCCCTTGGCTTCTGGCCACCCTCCCTCCAACGTCCCCCTTCATCCTCACATGGCCTTCTTCCCTCTGTGTGTCCTATTTCTGTCTCTTACAAGGACACTCTCCCTGGATTTAGGGCCCACCCCAATTTAATATGATCTCCTCTTGATTCTTATCTTAATAACATCTGCAAAGATCCTATTTCCAAATAAGGTCACATTCTGAGGTCCCAGGGGGACGTGAATTTTGGGGAGACACTAAACTCAGGGAGGATGGACAGATTTCAGGGAAGGAGAGGCACAGAAGGGGAGGGAGCCATGGCACTTGGCGGTGGCGACTGCTTCCTTGGGGGAAACTTCGAAGTGCCCCCCAACCCCCTGACGTGTGAGCTGCTTACAGCAGAAGGAAACCAGGTCCCCGCGTCCTGGTCTAGAAACTCACTGTTCAGATCGGACGATGTTTCTCCTTTGGGGCCACCTGGAGATCAAGCACTCCGCTTCTGAAGCCGACTCAGGGAGAGGTCAGGAGATGCCATTCATTTTCTAGTTGAGGATGTCACAGGCACCCCATCTTTATTCCCAGCTCCCCTGCCCCGGGTAGGGCCTCTCACCTCGGGCCGCTGGAGACTCTCATCAAAAGGTTAATTTGGAACACACTGTTTTCAGAACTGCTGGAAACAGTGTCTGCCCTGAGGGGACTGACTGCCAATGAATTTTTTTTTTTTTTTTAACTAGGTAAGCCTCCCTGGCTGGCATTTCACTATCTTTCCAGGCCCCCGCTTGATCTCTTCCTGAAATACAACATTCAAAGACCCGCGATCAGAGAAAATTCTGTCCTCTGGGGTGCTGAGCCTCCCCTCTACTGGGTGTTTTAAAATCTGACTCCTTGTTGAACATTTAGACAGTATGTCAAAGTGCGAGGAAGTACAGAACCGTCCCATAATCCCACCACCTAAAGGCCTTCACTGAACCATTTTGCTATTTTTTTTTTTCCCTTAACATATCGGGGTCATTGACCTGCAATGCTTTGCGTCAGTTTTTCTGGCTTTACTTCACTTTATTAGCCTCTCTGTATCATTTTGAATCTCTCAGACAACCTTAAAGCCCTGTGGACAAACAGAACTACTGTTTTCCATAAGGGTACTCATTAGAACACGATCCTTTCATACTGGCACGGTTTTGCTGTTTCCAGGCTTCCAAATGGTCGGAAGGTCACAGGTATATGTTTTTGTGTTTCCCAGAACCCTAGAACATACCATTATTTGAATAATATGAATCTCTCCTTTCATTTTAACAAAGGAGGCCATGAGACAGCACTAAGCAAGGTTCAAGATCCAAACAGCCAGGACCAGGGAAGTAGATTTTCCCACTCAACGTGGCTGTTTCGTTAGATCTTGGGAGAAGTTAATTTTCATATTCAGTACATAGTGGCATCAGAAATCTAAGACGCTTGTTTACTGCATCCCGTTCTAGAGGTGGAGAGAGGCCCAGGCCACTTATGTTCTTTAAGTTTCCTGTTCTTTTGGAAAGAGAAAAAAAAAATGGAAAGGCCCAAACAGAATCATGCAAGTTGGTGATACATTCTAAATGTTTTCACTTAGAAAATCAACATGTTTATCACACACGTTACAGTGACTAACGATTCACATGGCCTTTTGAGATGGCATCAGATGTCTGAATTGGAGCTCCTTTCTGGCTTCAAGTCTCAGGAGAAGTGGTCCTCTTAGTCTAAGAAATATAAGCCTTGGCTTCCTCTCAAGCAGCATGTTGGGGTGTTTTAAATGTTCCTGTGTGTGCTCCTTATGCCCGTAGTGACAGAGAGTTTGTGATCACTGTGGATCATGGTATTTGGTCAGTTCTCCAATGTATTCAGCAAGTGTACTGACTACCTGCCTTATAAGACACTGGGAGAGATATGGTTCCTATCTTCAAGGAATGAAATGTCTCATGAGGACATGGACTCGTAAAGAAAAAAATTTTAAGTATGATGAGAAGTCCTTGGTTGGAGATCCCTTATGGTACTCTCAGAAACAGAAGAGGAAAGTCTTATTTAGAGAACGTATTAGTCAGTTTTTGCTGCAGTGACATATAGCCCCCAACTCCAGTGATTACTGCAATATTCTTATTTCTTGCTCACTAGTCTGTGAGCCGCTGCATCTGCTGTGCTGTAAAGCTGTGGTTTGGGTTGAAGTCTGCTCCATGGGCTCTCATTCTGGGACTCAGGATACAGGAACAGCAGCTACTGGGGCATCTTCTTATGACAGATCACAGCAGTATATGAGGTCAAACCAAACCAGGTGTATGCTCAGTGTGGCAAATGTCGTGTCAATTCATGTTCCATTGGCCAAAGCAAGTCACCTAACCAAGCCCATCATTAGTGGAGTGGGGGATTATTCTCCTTGTGTGTGGTGGGGGGTGGGGGAGAGAAAGAGAGAGAATGTTTGCCAGTCAATAATACAATCTACCATAGAGAAGATTTAACAGATGAGAGAACCTTCAGTTGGGTTTTGAAGGATGCATAGAAGTTCATCAGGCACAACTGATTTATGGAGGCAGAGAAACACATGGTATCTTAAAGGCAAAGTAGTGAATACTACAACCATTTGTTCTAGTGGGTCCTATATGGCCTATATGGCAGGGGTGTCTGGTAATGAATTTCAAATATGATCAGTTGTAGGAGACACTGAGCCCTTCTGTCTTTGTGAATGCTATCCTTCCCTTTATTAATGACAAGGCAGCACAGACGAGCACACAGATGTCCACCTCTTTTCTTAGGATTCCACTATGTTATCCTTCATGCTAGACTCACGCCTGCCTTTTAAATTGACATTTGAAGAAAGATTTCCCAAAGCAACACACTCTAGAAGCTCCTTTTAAGAATCCCACAGTGCTATATAACACCATGCCCCGTAATAAGAGCATACAGGTGAAGCTCTGGACCTGCCTGTGCTACTCAGAACATTTCTCTAGTTGTCTACAAGGGATCCTGTGAAATCTTGAAGCTTTTCTAAAAGCGACGTAAGTTTAAATTATGATACCATAAAAAATAATGCCATGGCTGGGGACATGCCCTTTGAGGGCCGGGGCATTATTCAACCCTGCTTTCCTGAGCCTTATGCAGGAGTAAGTACAAAGCAAAATCCCATTGGCCAGCATGGACTTTTCTATATCAGGCACTGTGCTGAGCACTTTTCACGCAGTCTCAGATTTGAACCTCATAGCCATCCTACGAGTCATGTATTCTTATTACAAATAAGGACATTGAAGCCGTTTTTTGGTTAGAAGGAGATTAGCAAACACTGGGGAGTTGTTAAGCACTAAACAGACTTTCTTGGTATGAACTTGATGTAAGTGCAAAAAAATTAGAAAAGGGAGCAACTTTCATACCATGTGATTCAGGGTTTTGTAATGCCCTATGCACCTTCCAGCTACAATGTTCCCTGATAGTAACAGGTGTGCACACACCACACTTGGGGAAATGGCATCTTAGATAATTGTGCTGGAGGATAAAGCCAGTTAAAAGACATAGAAGCTGGGGTTGGGAGCTGTGGAAGGGGACCTGTAGAGGCCTTAGCACATAATTTTGGTAAACAATGTCAGGCAACTTAGACCTGGTAGGGAGGGAATTTGTTTTATAAAAGACAACCATGGATAGGGGTAGGAAAATGATGTGCAAATCTTGTTCAGGCTGTGGAGTCCCTCTTCCCTAAGTGAAATCTTATGAAGTAGGTAAAGTACAGCTGCTAGGTTAAAACTGTTGGGGGTATTGGAATCTTGCCTGCTAGCCTCTGCATGGAACCCCTGAGGGGTCCATGGAACCCAGTTTGAAAACCACGAGTATAAGGCCATGTATATTGGCCTTGGGAGTCAAGGCCAAGTATGAGTCTTGGTGCTGGGATAACTTGCTTCTCGGCTTTGCATGCCCTGCCCCTCCTCTATGTCTCACTTTCCTTACCTGCAAAATTGGGTTGGCTGCACTTTTAGTTGCAATATTTCTATATAGTGATGGACCGCAGTGAATTAAATATGGGAACCAAATAGGACGTTTCATTGCTCAGCTACCTTGGCCTGAACCAAATATCCTGCAACTTGGTTTGGAAACCCAGGTGTGACTTATTCCAAGCAGATAGCTTTTCCCTGTGTGGTGGTAGAAGGTTTTTTTGTTTACAGTAGTAGGTGCCTTAGTAGGCTATGCTCCCCCTTTCCTGTGTGAGTCAGAGCGCATGTTGATGTCTGTCTGACCTCAGAACTCTATGGATTCTCTATTCAAATCCCGAAGATTGAGTTATTGTCTTTATGTGTTTGGTCATCGTGATACTTAAGAGCTACACTGAAGACATCCTTCAGGTAAGTAGAAAGGGCAGCTTTCATATTTGGCTTCTGTTTACGGTTCTACCCCTACGGCTGGTTGCTTAGGAATATTTTGCCTTGATGATGTCCCTTAAAGGTGAAGGTGGGTGTGCATTTGCACATTTGTTCAGACTTCAGAAGGCTTGTTTTTCTCACAGAGCGGCCTCAGTCCATAAACAGACCGGCGGATTTGAAAATGTAATTCAGAAGAAAGCTAAACTTCGGTAAATAATTAGTCTTGCCAAAAACAAAACAAAACAAAACATCCACGGAGCCACGGTTAATGAGTTTTCTAGTTATTCGTGACTGATGTTTATTTGGAAATGCATGTAAAATGGATATATGACAAACTCATGTAAATCAGTTCTGTGCTTTGCTTTTCCATTATGAATCATTTTCATTTCAACACGAAATACAAATTGAAGTTATTGAAACGGTGCTGTAAATTGATTGCTGTCAACCACTCTGTCTTGCAAATACCCACCCCCAGAGGGCTTTTTTTTTCTTCTTTCTTATTACCTTCTTTTTTCTTGGAAACTCATTATCACTTCACTTTTAGCCAACCTGAATCTTCCAGTATTTTCCAGCTCTCACCAGGAGCCTCCACTTGATTCTTCTCTTTCTAGAAGACAAGTAGTGTGATTGTATCGAATACCTTCTCAGTCAGTTGGCAGCTCCCGAAGAGGGTCAGTGAAAGGATAATTATGAAGTCAGTGTTATAGAGCTTTACAGGAGGAAAAAAGGAGACTTAAAAAAAAAAAATGCAAGAAAGATGTGGCTAAAATTCCCCCTCCAGATATTTCTGGAAAGCGATCACATTAATTTCTCTTCATTTGCATTTCATGACTAAACGGTGTGAGGTCAACTTACTTTAACCTTGTACTCTTAGAGGTGATTGGTTTGCGTGCAGATTTTTCCATTCACTTTTTCTGATATTTTCTCTCTCTCTCTCTGTGTTCTGTGTTCTCTTAATCTCTAAACAGGTCAGGGCAGGAGAGCAGTTTCCATTGGGGCTGACGTCAATCCAGCCCTGCAGATTAGTTAGCAGAGGGTGTTGGGAGAGAGGTGCAGCTGTTGTGCCTTCACCTGGAGACCAGATCTCACCTGAGGTGCCTGCCGAGTGTCGTCTTGGGCTCTCAGATCTGGCACATCCAGCTTCACAGGATGGAGGACTCGTTTCTTTGAATTTTGTAAATTCTGGCTGAAAGAAAGTGCACCTGTTTGGTCTGCCGAATAGTGTGGCAGAACTCCCATCCCAAACAAAGACGGATCGCAATGGCTGATCGCCTAGACGTTGTCAGAAAGAACAAAGCATGAATCTTGGTGTTTTCACGTCCTGTGTTGACCTGATGGAGTAATTTGGCCTTTCTGAGCCTCAGTTTCCCTATCTGTCCAGTGAGGAAAATAAAAGTCCCTATCTCATAAAATTGCTGAGGGGCAGTGGGGTCCCCGACCAGCAGCATGGATTAGCATCGCGTGGGCACTTGTTAGAAATACAGATTTTCAGATTCCACCCCAGACCTACTGAATCAGCAAGTCTAGAGTGGGGCCGGGGCTCGGTGTTTTTAACCAGCTTTCCAAGGGATATGATTTGCTCTGAACTTTGAGAGCCACTGCTGTAAGGAGTCAGTGAGACAATCGTGGACACATCCAAAGCTTATACCTGCCCAGAGTCGAAGCTGTGTGAAAGCAAGTGATGTAAAAAATTTTTAAATTTCAATATAATTAACATACAGTGTTATATTAGTTTCAGGTGTATGATATAGCGATTCAACGCTTCTATACGTTGATGGCAAGTGATTTTTATTTTCGATTTATTTATTTTTAAAGATTTTATTTATTTATTTGGGAGAGGGGGAGAGAGACAGCATGGGTAGGGGGAGGGGCAGAGGGAGAAGCAGACTCCCTGCTGAGCCGGGAGCCTGTTGTGGGGCTTGATCCTGGGATTCTGGGATCACGACCTGAGCCAAAGGCAGATGCTTATCCGACTGAGCCACCCAAGAGTCCTGGCAAGTGATTTTTAAATGTATATCATCCATGTGTTCTCAGCCCCTGGAACAGTGCCTGTGCATTGCAGGTCCTTGTAAATATTTGTGGAATGAATGAATGAATGTTAACTATGATCGTGATCCCTATTGCCATTTTTATTACTATTACATACTATCTTCCTACTTTTAATTGATGTATTTATTTTTTTTCCTACTTTTTTTTTTTTTAAAGACTTTATTCATTTCTTTGACAGAGAGAGAGACTGTGAGAGAGGGAACACAAGCAGGGGGAGTGGGAGAGGGAGAGGCAGGTTTCCTGCTGAGCAGAGAGCCCGATGCGGGGCTCAATCCTGGGACCCTGGGATCATGACCTGAGCTGAAGGCAGACGCTTAACGACAGAACTTCCCAGGTGCCCCCTTTTCCCCTACTTTTAAAATCATGGGATCAGGGGGTGCCTGGGTGGCTCAATCGGTTAAGCATCTGCTTTCGGCCTAGGTCATGATCCCAGGGTCTGGGGATGGAGACCCACATCAGGCTCCCTGCCCAGTGGGGAGTCTGCCTCTCCATCTGCCCTCTCCCCATGCTTGTGCACTCTCTCTCTCTCTGTCAAATAAATAAATAAAATTAGAAAAAATTAAATCATGGGATCAGATCAGAAAAAGGGGAACTTGGTGCAATTTAGTCCAAATCTCTTCAGAAGGACAAGGACATATGATTCCTACTTTGTGGTTATTTTATTTAGTATTTTCCTTTTGTTATGCTCTGTGTCTCGTCCCCAGGCAAAAGCAGAGCTGTGATTCCCACCCTTGTCACCTAGCTCTTCAGCATAATGTGTTTTTCTGCTACAAGGTGCTGTCTTTATTGGGAAGGGAATATAGTCACAGCAGTTCTTGGTTCTGCATAATTTTTCATTGCTTGTGTACCATAGCTATGGTACATAGCCTATGAAGTGCACAAGCTTTTTCTCCTTCCTCCTCTGAACACCTGCCCTCCTGCATTGCTTTTTCTAGTTCTGGTGTTCCAAGCATCCCAGAGTTTGGTGCCCTGACCACTGAGGTACACACGGAGTTGGGGCTGGGGTGTGGCATGTGGGCAAAACATTTTGCATTTTAATAACCACATGGTCCATTTTATTTGTGTTAGAAAATACATAACTACCATAACAAAATGATGGCTTCTCAGATATTATTATGTATGACAAGGCTAACATGAGTCATGATAGTAGGTCTGCATTAACTTGAATATAAATTTTAAGGAAGTAACAATCACTGATTTTAAATAAACAGCAGTGGCTGGGGCAAAAGTCACGAAGATGGTAAGCAGGTGGTAAGGTTGGAAAAAGCACTGGCCTGTGGGCTGAGAGCATCATTTTGGGTTCAACAGAGCTGGGTTTGAGTTCGGGATCTGCCATTTAGCAGCTCTGGGACCTTGGCTAAGCCCTTAGACATCCTTAAACAATGTTTCCTCTTTTATAAATGTGAATAATAGTATTTCCCTCCTTCCAGTGTCTAGAAGCCCCCTCCCCCCATATGCTTACTAGAGGAAGGGGGTTATAATGCCACCAAAATCTGTTTTCTGGTTTTTTAAAGACAGCCTGCATTTAAGCAGAACGTTGAGGTGGAAAACATTAATATGAATGGCATGGGATGGATTTCTGAATTTCTCTGTAATTTCGGTCTCCATGTGGTTGGTTGAGAACAGATGAGACTACGTGTATATATCCGGGGCACCCACAGTAATCCCATCCGTTGAATTTCAGCCTCATTCAATGTATTTAGATACTGAATGTAGCAGAAGAACCCTCTCAAGTAGAGGAGTTCCCCTGTGCTTGTGTCCTGTCAGTGAACCCCGCGGCCTGGGGAAGGGGGCTACTATCCTATACCTTGTAAGTGATTTTCCCTGGCTTGTGATGATCGCTCTGCCAGGGGCTAGCATGAGAACCATTTTCCACAAAGCATTTCAAAGGTTTTTTTTTTTTTCAACGTATCTATTTCAAAGAATCATTTTTTTTGCCCCCTTCAACAGAAATGCTCAAGCAAAATGTAACCTTCGGTTATTGTCCTGGTCATCATTAGCTCTATAGAATACACACATTCTCCTACAGTGACATCGTGGAGGTTAGACTGGAGTATTTGAACTGTTTGCCCCTAGATAAGGTTGGTACAATAAAGGGGGAACCATTACATTTGAATTTCAGACAAACAATGAATGACTTTGTTTGTTTGGTTGGTTAAAGATGTCCCATGAAATCTTTGGGGCGTATGCTAAAAAACTATTATCAGAAATTCAGATTTAACTAGATGTCCTCTATTTTTATTTGCTAAATCTGGCAACTCTACAGTTCTACACTATTTGCCACTGCACTGTTGGATAGAAAGCACATTTTCCTGTCCCTTAGCTGTATAAACCAGCCAGCTTTTGACCAGGCCTGTTTTATGACCCCAGAGAATCATAAGATGTAAGTCAAACCCTTATTTTTAGAAGTGCTTTATTTATAAATTGTAGCCTTTCTTCACTATAATTTTATCAAAACTGGTGACAAATGTAACTGAAAAGAAAATCAAAGGGAAATGTCTTTATAAATATGTATTAAGTATGAAAACCAAGCTCTTGGCCTGATTCACACGGCTCACACTTGTCAGGGGCTCACTCTGCACCAGGCTCTGTTCGGAGTGCTTTAAATGTATCATTAAATCCTCACAACAACACTGTAAGTAGAGAGCAGGATTATCCTCTATTTTTTCAGCTCAGAGAGGTTAAGGAGCTTGCCCAAGGTCACACAGCTCATAAGTGGTAGTCAGGATTTGAATCCAAGCAATCTGACTCCAGAGACAATGATTGACCCCTCTGCATTGTTCAGTATATGTTTGTGATAAATCTGTAAATGTGTGGAGGCTTTGGAGGAATTTTTCCATCGGGAGTGGCTTAGCAGAAACATCTTATAATAGGAGTCTCTTGACATTTGTACTGAAGATTCCCTTTTTCCTTTCCTGGTAATTCACTTTTAGCAAGCAAGCATAGACATGCTTCGTTACATGCAGAATTTTCAAATTTGCAAACTGAGTTCAAAATGGTGTTCATTATATTTGTCTATTTAGTGTTTATGAAGATAGGAGTCTTCGACCATGCAATGTGGGCCGGGAGAAAGGTAGTTTTGACAGTTTTCCTTAGTGCTGAGTGGAGCCCTATTGGGGCAGGAGGGAAAAGGAAAAGTGTGTGCCCCTATACACTTTTATCAAAATATCTTCCCATATCCTGAGCCAAGCGGGAGAGTTAGTCAAAGCTCTGCAGTCAAAACACATGACTATATGTAAAGCCCTGCATGGTCTGGTCTGTTTGCATGCTGTTGTCAACCCTCATAAATCTGCCCACTGGAGGACGTGGTGACCTTGTGGGTTTAGGAACTGCTGGCAGACTGAAAGGGACAATTCCCATTGCACGGTCATGCAGGGTCTTAAAATGAACAACCAACCACTGCCTTTTAAAAAAATTTGAATATTTTGTTCATCATGAATTTTTTTTTGCATTGATTTGGATTTCAAAAAGCATTGCATTCAAATATTGTGTATTTTATTTATATTTTTGTATATTTTTATTGTTGCATTATATATTTAATGTGTATTTATTTATTTATTTATTTATTGTCTTCCTAAATATTTTGGTACCCCTTAAATTTGCACTCAGGGGGAGTGACTCACTTGCCTCACCCCGAGCCCTTGCTCCCCACTTCAGTGACCCCATGATGTGCTCTTTCCTTCTTGAACGTTTGTCATGACGATAGTCTCTTCACAAGCTGACTTTTTTTGGAAGAGCCCTTGGTGCTTCTGAATTTATTATGCCAACAGGTTCTTTGCTGGGAAAGATGAAACCATCTTTTGGTCTTAATGATTTGATGTCTTGCCATGCTGTTCTAAGAGCTACTTTGAAGAGAAAAGATGCTTTTGCCAGAATCACTGTTGGTTTGGAGGCATGTGAATTTGCTGTGTCAGATCAAGCATCCTTGTAGCCCAGAGCTAGAGCTGGTCCACTTCATATGCCAGCCTAGCCCATTTGCTTTTCATAGTGAATAGTAAAGTCTAATACCAGTGGACTCAAAACTTATCAGTATTGGATGCATTTTTTTTTTAGATTTATTTATTTTGTGGGGGAAAGGGAGAGGGAAAGAGAGAGCGCGTGAGAGATCCAAGCAGACTCCGCACTGAGCATGGAGCCCAATGTGGGGCTCGATCCCAGGACCCTGAGATCATGACCTGAGCCGAAACCAAGAGTCAGCCGCTTAACCGACTGAGCCACCCTGGCGCCCCGGTGTTGGGTGCATTCTTAAATATGGGTTTTGGTCATGATGCTGATATTCTAATGATATGAAAGATAATAAAAAGTAGTGGGTTACAGGTTGTAGGTTGGTTTTGCCTATCTGACATCTCAAAAACCCAATCGGTAGTACTAATGATAACCAACTTGCTATGCCTACCAAGAAGATGAAACGTGTATGGATATAAAGTCCCTGGCACTGTGGCTGGTACATGCTGGATTTTCCATAAATGGTAGTCATTATTATTTTGCATTTTATGTGTATTTTCTGTTCTTCTTGCCTTTCTTGTGAGGCATCCATTAAATGTTCTTTGAGTACTCACTGTGTGCTAGACTAAGAGAGCCTGTGCCTGTAGTCAAAGAGTCTTTCATATAGGGTCTGTACCTGATGGGTGTGTCTTTTTAGTATTATGTTTCTTATTCATTGTGTTCCAGAAAAATATACACCTGAATTTAGGTACTGAATAAGAGTCAATAAGCCTCTGGATTGGATATTAGGCAAGGGTCAGTAAACCTCTGAGTAAGTAGTTAAGGGCCTCTGTGTTAGATTTCTATTGCTGCCTACAAATTATCACAAACTTAGTGCTTAAAACAATACACATCTATTACCTCACAGTTTCCATGGGCCACCAGTCCAGGCATGGCATGGCTGAGTCCTGTGCTCAGAGCCTCCCAGGGCTGTAGTCAGGGTGTTGGCTGGGCTGCGTTCTCCTCTGAAGGTTAGACTGGAGAAGAATCTGCTCGTGAGCTCATTCACATTGCTGGCAGAATGTATGTCCTTGCAGGTTTGTGATGGAGCACCCCAACTTCTTGCTGACTGTTGCCTGGAGGCCACCCACACATCCTAGAAGTTGCTCATAGTTCCCTGACCATATGGCCATCTCTGTAGGCAGTTCACAACATGGCTGTTTGGTTCTTCAAGACCAGCAGGGAAGTCTCTCTCTCCAATCTGCTAAGATGGAGTTTTATATAATGAGTCCTAATTATGGGAAGGACGTCCCATCACCTTTGCCATATTCTTTTGGTTAGAAAGCAAGTCACATGTTCTGCCAGTGTGTCAACCCGTGAAGGGCAAGGCTTGTACAAGGTCATAACAGTTCGTGAGGACATCTTAGAATTCTGCCAACCACAGACTCCTTGGGGAAAACACTCTGGTATCAGTGCATGGGCTCTAACTTCTCACAGGACTTCATTTACAATTTATTTTGTGATTGTGGCTCAAAGGTGTGGGGAGTGGGTGGACATGTGGCTTTGGGGTAATTAGAGATTTTTATGTTTTTATCACATGCTAAGTGTCCATGATATACCAATCACATTTATAAAATGGTTGAGATAATCTGCTTACAAGATGTCGGGATGCATAGGATCAAGGTCCTATGAAAAGGAAGACATTTTTAAAAAGTTTTTACTTAAATTCCAGTTTGTTAGCATACAGTGTGCGATATATATGATTCAGCCCTTGCATACAATATCTGGTGCTCATCACAAGTGCCCTCCTTAATCCCCATCACCTATCGCCCCCCTCTCCCACCTCCACCTCCCCTCTGGTAACCATCAGTTTGTTCTCTAGAGTTCAGAGTCTGTTTCTTCGTTTGCCTCACTCTGTCTTTTTTTTCCCTTTGCTCGTTTGTTTTGTTTCTTAAATTTCATATATGAGTAAAATCATATGGTATTTGTCTTTCCCTGACTGACTTATTTCATTTAGCCTTTTACTGTCTAGCTCCATCCAGGTCGTTGCAAATGGAAAGATTTTATTTTATTTTTTAATGGCTGAGTAATATTCCATTGTATATTTACACCGCATCTTTATCCATTCATCAGTTGATGGACGCTTGGGCTGCTTCCATAATTTGGCTCTTGTAGATAATGCTTCTGTAAACATAGGGATACATGTATCCCTTTGAATTAATGTTTTTGTATTCTTTGGGTAAATATCCAGGAGTGGGATTGCTGGATTGGGGGGTAGTTCTATTTTTAGCTTTTTGAGGAACCTCAAATGGAGGGACTTTTAACCAGAGTTTACACAGAAGGAAGAGCCTGAGGTCATCTGATCCTGCTTCCCGCTTCTGAGCAGGGATTTACTTTAGGTAGGATTTACCCTTCCCAAACAAAAAGACTCCGGGAGGCAAAACAGCCCCTGAAAAACCTCCTACCGTTTTCTTCAAGAAAGTGGAAAAAGAAAAGCTTCACTAACTCCTTCTCAGGCTGGAGGACTTTTGAAGTGGGATGTATTTGGCTCTGCGCTAAGACAGTTGTGGAGAGGTGGGGGTTTGACCATCGGTATCTGCGTTCACAATCCATCACCCCTTTGAAGTGCATTTGAGTGTCTTAACCCTCAAGGTGGGGAACTGGTTGCAGGTGGCTGTGTGCAGAAGGCTGGAGTCTGCAGGAAGCGACCCAGGAGAGGTGTCAGGTTGCTGAGCGGAGTGTAACATGGGAGTGTTTGCATGCGTGAGCACACACACACACACACACACACACGCACGCACACGGTGTGCACAACAGACTGCCAACCCTTTTGTGTGGGTGGACATATTCTCGAGCCAACTGAAACTTCTGCGGGGGTGTTTTCATAGGAGACTGCAAAATAAAACTGTATTCCCAACAATGTGGGGACTTGAGCCCATTATATTTGTAGGGGATCTGCTTGGTGGTTTCTGCTGCATTCATGATCTGGCATCAGCGGGTGTCCTTACTCTGCACACAGCTAGCACCCAAGTCACCTCGCTCACGTTAAAAAAAAAAAAAAAATAGGAAAATTACCAACCCAGTGCTTATTTTTGTACCAAAGGGGATTTCCACGGGGGGAGAATTTTTCCTCCCCTCTGAAGGCCGTTGCTACCTCAAAGGCATGTCTGTTCAGCCAGGTAACGGGGACGGCACGAAGACAGAAGGAAGCCAGAACGCGGCCCCTTGCATGGGACTCACGGGAGGTGCTGGCAAGGCTTTGATTGTATTTTTGGACACTGCAAAGCTGGTGTGGTTTCCTAGTCAACCTTTCATGCCGCCTGATAATGGAAGCTGCTGGGCGGACTGGAGTGCTTTCTTTTTCTCTTAAAAGAAGCAGAGATCTCAGACTTGCTGGGTCAGGGAAAGCAACCTCCTCACCTTTCTTCTGCACAGCATGCGGAGTGCCAAAGCTATTCTTAGTTCACGTGCATTTCCTTGGCACCCATGCCTTGGACTTTTTTTTTTTTTCCTCCAGATCANNGCATAATGTAGCTTGAAACTGGCATTTGCTACAGCTTGGGAGATGGATACTAATGAGGCATTAATTCCTGATAACGAAAGTGTGGGTGCTGCTTGCCCCCCAAGCCGAGCACCAATCTCTGTTGACCTGGGCAAAGAGGAACAGGGCAGAGGGCAGGAAACCGCTCCCCTCTAGCACCTCCTGCTTTGTGGGGGAAGTGTCTCAGCCCTGCTTGGCACTGCACCTGCCCTGTCAAGCTCTCTGCCTCTGAACCCTAGTGGAGCCTTGACCTTGATCCAACTACCAGCGTATCCATTTTATAAAGATGGAGACTAAGTCCCTTGGCTATGTATTTGAATTACATGGGGAACTTTTTTTTTTAATTGAGGTATAATTCACATCCTATAAAATCCCCCCTTTTAAAGCGTACAGTTCGATGGTTTTTAGTATATTCACAGGGTTGTGTAGCCATCACCACAATCTAATTGCAGAACTTTCCACCACCCTGGAGGAAACACCATGCCCACTGGCAGTCGCTCCCCTCCCTCCCTCCCACCGGCCCTTGGTGGTCACTCATCTACTTTCTGTCCCTCTGTATTTGCCTATTCTGGATGTTTCATCAAAATGGAATCCTATAGTATGTGGGTTTTTGCATCTGGCTCCTCTCCCTTGGCATAACGTTTTCAAGGTTCATCCACGTGGTAGCAGGCACCGGTGCTTCGGTCCTATTTTATGACCAAATAGTCCTCCATTGTATGGCTGTGCCCATGGTCACCCATTTCTCAGCCGATGGACATTTCGGCTGTTTCTACTTTTTGGCGATTGCGAATAGTGCTGTTGTGTTCATTCGTGTACTAGTTTTTGTATGAACATATGTTTTCAATTTCCTTGGCATATCCCTCCAAGTGGAATTGCTGGGTCATGTGGTAACTCTATGTTTAGCTTTGGAGGAACTGCCAAGCTGTGTTCCACCCTGGCTGCACCATATTACATTCCCACCAGCGGAGCTCGAGGGTTCCAATTCTCCACATCCTCGCCAGCACTTGTTACTGTCTCTCTTTTTGATTATAGACACCTTAGTGGGTGTGAAGTAGTCTGGAGAACTTTTTAAAAATACCAAGTGCCCACACCACCGCCTCTCTACTTCTGATTAATTGGTTTGGGGATAGAGTGTAGGCATTGCTTTTGTTATGATTGTATTTTTAATTTCCCTAGTTGAGTCTCATGTACTGAGCCAGGTTTGAGAACCACTGGGCCGGGAGAACTTTCTAGTGCAAATGAAGCTGTTAGTAGACCTCCACCCAGGGCTGGGACTAGGCAGTCCCCTTGGGTGCAAAGTTTAAGGGGGGCAGAGGGCAAAAAAAGAAAAAAAAAAGAAAAAGAAAAAGTCAATGATCAAGATGTATCATTTTTAATGTAATATTTAAAAATCGAAATTAATGCAAAAATTCATGATAAATAACATATCAACATTTTCTGTAGAGACAGGCTGTGACCCAATATCTGCACGACTTGCCTCCCTCTGCTAGACCTGTCACAGTTTAATCCTGTCTTTATTTAAAATTGTGAAAGTTTGTTCTTCATGGATTTTGGGGGAGAGTTTTAATTTTGATTTCAAAATTAATTGCATTAAAATAGAATTCATCTTGATTACTGGTTGATTTTTTTTTTTTTTTGGTGCCCTCTTCAGTTTTACACCTGGGGGTGAGTGCCTCACCGTCCTCATCCTTCCCCCAGCCCTTCCTTTGCCTTCCTCCAGATACTTCATGAAGTACCCACTCTGTTTGGGGTACTTTTAGTTACTGTGTGTGATCTCATTGTATCACACGTAATTCTTGCAACAATCCATTTGAAGTAGATGATAGCAACGTCAGCTTGTAGATGAAGATACAAGGTTCAGAGAGTAATGTGATGGAACCCAAATCACACAGCTGGTATGTGGTCCATCTAGATTTGGACCCAGATTTTTGAGTCCAGAGATGATGCTTTTTGCACAGCACTGTGTTGTTGCCTGTGGGGTTATGTGATGTGTTCAAGGTCACAAGCCTCCATCAAACCTGCAAAGTACAAAGAGTGGAGGGTGTTGGTTCCCATCTACAGAAGAGGACAGTGAACCTGAGTCACTAATTCATTGGACACTTGATCACCTTTCTTTGGAAAGGCTTTTTTAGTTTACATAAAATCTCATTCCAGTTTTTCCTTAAATTTTATTAGCAATTCATTAACTTGTTTCAGAAAAAAAAAAATGATTGAGCCCAGCTGTGTGTCCTGTCTTTTGTTGATTATGGGGCAGGGACCAGACTGCCATAGTCCTGCATGTGAAGTAGAGATGTAGTACTATTTGATAAAATTCACTTTACAAGCAACTTCTCATGAAGTTGATTTTTTTTCTTTTTTGTATGTAGAGCAGGGGCCCCCAACCTGGTCTGTAAAGAACCAGATAGTAAATATTTTAAGCTTTTCAGGTCATGTAGTCTCTATTGCAGCGACTCAGCTCTGCAGTTGTAGCACAAAGGCAGCCACAGACGGTATGTAAACTAGTAGGTGTGTTTGTGTTCCAATAAAACTTTATGTATAAAAACAGGCTGAGGGCCACATTTGACCTTTGGGCATTAGTTTGCTGACTCCATGTGTAGAGGAAGGTGTATCCTTGAACAGAAGCCAGTGTAGGAGAAAATGCTTGGAAGAGTCTGAAATAGGCTGATGAAGAAGATAGAATCTTGAAAGGTGGGAAACAAAATAGGAAGAATCCTGAAGAGAAGAAATAGAAAAAGTGGGAATATTGTGTTGTGAGGAGAGCCCTCAGCCTGGGAGGCATGAGAAATTAAAAAAAAAAAAAAAGCCAATTGTTTTGTTTTTTGGGGGGTGGGAAGTTATTTTTAATTTATTCTTGAATTTTAAACAGAAAAAAAAAGAACGTAAGTTAGAACATATATGTTTAAAAGGACATATAAGCTGATGCTTTTAAAAAACCCCTTTGGCTCTCATCTTCCTTTTAAAATTATTAAATTTTGTGGTGGTAAGGACGTTGGACATGAGATCCACCCTCTTAACCGCTTGTAAGAGTATAACGCGGTGCTGTTAGGTATCTGTCGGCACGATGGTTGCAGCCGATTCAAGGAGGTATTCACCTTGCATAACTGAGATCTTATCCCTGTTGGTTAGCCACTTCTCGTTTCCTCTTCTCCCCCAACCAATGTTTTAAAAATCATTTCGGATGTAACAACACATTCCTAATTTAAAAAGTGAGCTCTAGCAATTGAGACTATTGGGCTAAGAATGTAGGAATCTCATGTCCCCTGCCCTGCACACTTCTCCTGTAGCCTTTGAATAATTTAACTTTTCTCAAGTGAGAGATGACAGTGCTTAACCACGTAGCAAGGTGACCCAGTGGTAATTCCTTGTCAACAAGGGAATCCAGTAGCCCTTCGAGGTAGAAGATGGGATGTTGCAATATTCCACTTTGAGACCTCCTTTTCCCATCTGTTGGAACTCAAGTCTCCTGGCTCCCAGTCCAGCATTATTTCCATTACACCATTCAAGTGTGATGCAAGGTTTGGCAGAAAAATGTCCCAGGGTGGATCCAAGTGGGAAGAGGAAAAAAAAAAAAACCCACTCTGGTTTATGGATATATAAACAACTTCAAATGCAGTAAAATGGATCTGAATGAAGCATGAGGGAGGGGTCTCTATATAAAGTTAATTGGGCATGAAACCATGGATAAAATATTTCTTTTATAAAAAGTTTCTAGAACCTGCAAAGGGCTTTAACACAGAGAGGATTTTTAAAATGGTGATCTTGTTTGAAAAGACTAGATTTATAAGCCATGTTTCCAGGAGAACACTATAGTGGAATTCTGAGGTTGAGCCCGAGTCTGAAACTTACAAGTTCCTTTGACAGAGAATGAGTGTGGCTGGAGACAACGCAAAGGAAAGGTACCATCCTGGGCTCCGAGAACACTTGGCTGAACACTGAAGCCTATGGGCACATAGGCTGGATATTGTACAGACCTGGGTTTGAATACTGGTTCTGTTGGTAATAGCTGGAGTGACTTTGGACAACACTTGTCCCCCCTCGAAGTCTTAGATCTTGCATCTGTAAGATAGCAAGAACAGTGCCGCTGCCCCCAGACTGTTGTGAGGATAACCCAAGACAGTGCTTTCACACTGTATGTAGTCCCTGGTCCAGTGGCATCAGCATCACCTGGGCACTTGTCAGAAATGCAAAGTTGGGCATCTGCCCAGACCTGCTGAATCACAACCCTGGGGTTGGGGGAGTGCAGGGGTCTAGCAATCTACTTTTTTTTTTTTTGAAGGAAAATATATATTTTTAAAATTTAAGTATATTTGGCACACAATGTTATGTAAGTTTCAGGTGTGCAGCATAGGGATTCAACAGGTCTATACGTTGTGCTGCGCTCAGCACTTGAGTGTCACTACCATCTGTCACCAGACAACCAATACAATACCATTGACTATAGTCCCTATGCTGTGCCTTTCATCCCCATGACTTAATCATTCCAGAACCTGGAAGCCTGTACCTCCCACTCCCCTTCATCCATGTTGCCCATCCTCCCACCTCAGCAATCTGTCTTAATAAGCCCTCCGGGGGATTCTGATACATGCTCAAGTTGGAGAACGGTTGGCCTGGGAGTGGGTTTCTCAGCCTCGCCACTATCGATATTTGGGGCTGGATACTTCTTGGTTGAGGGGAGGAGGTGCTGTCCTGTGCATGGTAGGGCGTTGAGTAGCATGCTTGGGCTCTACTCGCTAGATGCCAGTAGCAACCTGTCCCCCACCCACCAAGTTGTGACAACCAGAAATGTCTCCCGACGTTGCCTGTTGTCTCCTGGGAACCACAAATCACCTCTAGTTGAGACCCACTGGTTTAGGGTAAAGCGAGTTCCTGGCCTAGGGTAGGCTCAAAGGACTAATTATCTTTACTTTCTTTCGCAGTTTGGCCATTTGAATTGTGATAGGAAAAAGAGAAAAAAGAAAAAGAGGCAAGATGCCAGCCTTTTTACTTTCGTGCGTATGCTGACACTGTGGCCTGATGTCTCATTTAAAAATAGTCACACCCTTTAAACTTTCTAACAAAATTTTCCTCTGGGTTGAAGCTAAACATGGAAAATCTCAGCCCTGGGGACTCGCGTTAATTCGCCCCCAAGAGCTAAGTAGCTGCACATGGGGATTTTGGTGGAAAGTTTTAGGCCACCATGACTGCTGAGTTTGCTGCCCAGATGTGTGGGCACGAGCTCCCCTCACTTCACCTTGGGTTCCTCTCCTGTGAAAGCCACACAGTTGGTGCCCTCCACAGCTGGCTGCCTCCCCCTGCTAATAATACCCGCAAGAGGTCTGCCTTCCTTTGCTGGTGAACTGTCTCTCATGCTTGGATTTTCCTTCCCCATGAAACCCGAGTTTGAACAGGCACCTGAGCTGGGAAGGGGGGCATTGTCCCTGTCCAGTGCCTTGGAGTTGGGTGACCTGGGTTCCAATTCTTCCTCTGCTGCCAAGTTGCACAGGAGATGCTGGGCAGGTCATGCAGGGCCCTGACTGGGCTTCGGTGTCTCCATCTGTAAAATGGGCATGGCGACATATCCTTTCTTTTTTATTATTAAGGTAAAATATTATGTTTTATATAATAACATAAAATTTATAATTTTAACCATTTCATGGGCACAGTTCTGTGGGAGTAAGTAGATTCACACTGTTGTGTAACCATCCCTACCATCCGTCTCCAGAACTTTCTTGACATCGTAATCTGAAACTCTGCACCCATTCACCAATAGCTCACTGTCAGTTCAGGCTGTCTTAACAAAACACCACAGGCTGGGGAGGTCAGTCAGCAGAAATTTATTTTGTCATGGTTCTGGAGCCTGGACGTCCGAGATCAGGGAGCCAGCAGGGTGGGGTTCCGATGAAAGCCCTCTTCCTGGCTTGCAGATGGTGGCCTTCTGTGTCCTCACACAGCAAACAGAGTGTGCGTGGATTTCTTCCTGGTTTTTTTTTTCCCTCTTTAGTTTTATTGAAATAGAATGGACATGCAGACCATATAAGTTTAATGGGTACAGTGTAATGACTTGAACCCAATAAATAACATACATCATCTCATAAAGATACAAAAGAAAACATTTTTTTTCTTTGTGATAAGAATGTGTAGGGTTTAATTGGGAACTCCCCCACCCTCCGCCTCTGGTAACCACAAATTTTATCTTTTTCTATGAGTTTTTTTCCCCAAGATCCCACATATAAGTGAAATCATACAGTATCTGACGTATTTCACGTATGGCAGGCTATCCTTCTTTTTTAGGGCTGAATAGTATTCCATCGTGTATACACCACATTTTCTTTATCCATTCACCCGTCGATGGACACTTGGGTTGATTCCATACCTTGGCTGTTGTGAATAATGCTGCAGTGATCGTGGGGGTGCAGGTATCTCTTCGACATAGTGATATCATTTCCCAAGGCTGCATACCCAGAAGTGGGATTGCTGGCTCATTGGGTAGTTCTAGTTTTAATCTTTTGAGGAACCTCCATCCTGTCTTCTGCAGTGATGGCATCAATTTCCATTCCCACCAACAGTGCACGAGGCTTCCCTTTTCTTCACATCCTTGGCAGTATTTGTTGTCTCTTATCTTTCTGAGGATAGCTCTTCCACTTCTTTTTTTAAAAATTATTTTTTATTTTTTAAAGATTTATTTATTTGAAAGAGAGAGAGCAGGGGGAGGGGCAGAGGGTGAGAGAGAGAGAGAATCCCAAGCAGACTCCCTGTTGAGTGTGGAGCCTGGCATGAGGCTTGATCTCATGACCCTGAGATCATGACTTGAACCAAAATCAAAAGCTTGGTGCTTAACCGACTGAGCCACGCAGGTCCCTCTCTACCTCTTCTCATAAGGATGCTTATCCCATCATGGAAGCCCGACTGTCACAACCTCGTCTAAATCTAGTTACCTCCCAAAGGGCCCCCTCCAGATACCATCGCACTGAAGATTTGGGCTTTAACATATGCATTTAGGGGAGACACAAGCAGTCGCTAATACTCCTTACCGGCCACTTTCCTCTGGCAAACTCTAAACTACTTTCTGCCTCTGGGAATTTGACTATTCTAGGTACCTTGTATTAACTGGAATCATACAATATCTGCCCTTTTGGAGAACATACTTTTGATATGGTGGAAGCTTTTATTTGTAGCATTGATCCCCTTTGAGTTTTCCCAGAAGCCTCCTCCCAGGCTGGGTCTGACCTCTGGTGGAAAGTTTGGAAGTGCCCTAGGGAAAAGCCAAAGGTCAAACATCTGAATGAAAGCTAAAAAAAAAAAAAAAAATGCTGGTGGTTTTACAGTTATCTTCAATAGGGATTTTAGGCCAGAAGTTATTTGGAGCTGGAAAAGAGGCTGCAAATCATTGGAAGTTTTGTCCCAAACATTCAGCCTTTCTTGAGGCAAGCACCGAGTATGGCAGACACTCTCATTTGCCTTTCCAAAGCCATGCACCTTCCTTCTTGCTTCCTGACTCCTACTCTGATTTTGTTCCTGTTCATCTGAGAAGCGTGCCCTGAAACAGCTTACTCAGGACTGGTCTAAGCCAACGACATTCTCCTTTCAGTGATGGGTTGACCGTAGCCAAGCGCCCCTCCTCTCCCTGTGGAAGTCTCAGGGGGGGAGGGCTCCTGGCAAAGGTTGGTCTCATTCAGGGATGCATTGGAGAAAATGCTGTGCGCTTTTTTGTCAAGTCGGAGCTTCTGCAGCCATTTTGTGCCCATAGGACAGAAGTCACTGTGTCTTGTACATTGGGTCCTTGATATTATCCATGAGCCACTGAATGGACCACTCCTGGCAGCCACTGTGCTTCTGGATTTCTTGCTCTGAAACTAAAAGATAAATCTGTTGAAGCCACTTTTAATAAGGTCTTTAAGGGCACCCAGGTGGCTCAGTAGGTTAAGCGGCTGCCTTCAGCTCAGGTCATGATCTCTTGGTCCTGGGATCGAGTTCCGCATTGGGCTCCCTGCTCAGCAGGGAGTCTGCTTCTCCCTCTGCCCCTCCCCCCTGGTCATGCTTTCTCTCACTCTCTCACTCATGCTCTTTCTCTTGAATAACTAAAATCTTTAAGAAAATAAGGGCTTTAGTTCCTAAAATGGAGCATCCCACTGGTAAGTCGGATTCTTAGGAATCGATCACTGGCCTTTATACTCTGTGCCCTGTGTGTATTGGATTTTGACAAAACTGGCCCTTCATGTAAACATCATGGGCACCGCCCCCCCCCCCAGTCCCTGCCTCTTCTTAGAAGACAAGATATTCTTTCTCTTTCCTAGGGGATAACCCTATTTTTTAAAATAACCCAGATAGTAGATGTTTATGACATAAAATATATATAACAAAGACAAATAAAAAAAAATATATAGGGGCGCCTGGGTGGCTTAGTCGTTAAGCATCTGCCTTTGGCTCAGGGCGTGATCCCAGAGTCCTGGGATTGAGCCCCACATCAGGCTCCTCTGCTGGGAGCCTGCTTCTTCCTCTTCCACTCCCCCTGCTTGTGTTCCCTCTCTCACTGGCTGTCTCTCTCTGTCAAATAAATAAAATCTTTAAAAAAAGGTATATATATATATGTATATATATATAATAATTACACATATCTATTTGTGTGTGTAAATTATGTATAACATGCATATTATATAAATGCATATTATATGTATAATATGTGTTTATACACACACACACATATTTAAAGATTTTATTTGCTTATTTGAGAGAGAGCATGAGCAGGGGGAGAGGCAGAGGGAGAGGGAGAAGCAGACTCCTCGCTGAGCAGGGAGCCTGATGTGGGTGGGGATGGATCCCAGGCCCCTGGGATCAGGACCTGGGCCAAAGGCAGACATTTAACCCACTCAGCCACCTAGGTGCCCCGACTGTAATCCGTATATTATATATTATATGTATACAGGCATGTGTGATTATAGGTATATCATATATGTAATGTATGCACTAACGTGCACACACACACTTTTTTCCCCAGAGAGAGCCCTGGCAGGATAGCCTAGTGGTTAGGTACCTGGGCCCTGAGCTGGACCTTCTGTTTTCATTTCCTTGCTCCACCTTTCCTGGCTGTGTGATCTTGGGCAAACTGCCTCACCTCTCTGTCCACTTCATCAATGTGATGGATCACAGTACCCACCTCATAGGATTGTTGTGCATGTTATTAGTAAAGTGCTTAGCATGATGCCCAGAGTGTGGTACCCACTGGCTAAATAGAGGCAGCAGTGACGACTACAACCTTCTTTGGAAAGACCCAGATTCTCTGTCCAGCTGCACCACGTCTTTGCTGGGTCAGCCCCAAGGACTCATTTTGCCTCACTGAGCCTGGGTTTCCCTGTCTGCATCCAGCAGGGCTATGGTGATCGTGCCCATTGCAGCGGAATCCAAGGCCCATGTAGGTCGTGTGTGCAAGGACACCCAGCCGGGACCTGTCCTCCCTTCTCCTGGCAGGGGCCTCCTTTGCCATTACTTTCTGCACCTCGTGAAGGAGGACAGAAAAGCCTTAGTGATGTACAGTTTTTCTCCGTGGCAGATGCTGCGGCGACCTCTGCCCCCCACCATTGCTGGGGAGGCTTTAATGTAAAGAGAAGGACTAGAGCAGATAGTAGAGAAGAGGGTGACAGAGAAGGGAGGTGAGTTCTAGGGCCCCCTTCCCCAAGTGGGGCTGTCCAGAAATCCATTCAGTGTACCCTTTTGACATTTCTCCTTTCTACTCGATCTACAACAGCCGCAGATGTCAAAGGAAATAGACGTTGAGTTTTCAGTCATTCTTGCTAGATTATTTTCCGTAAAGATACGACGAAGAGCACAGCCCGCAGAAACAGAAGGCAGTGTGCTTCCTCAGCTGGAGACAGCATTTCGGATGACCTCTCTTCTGATTATCACCTTTTGGTGCAAACCGTAGATGTGGGCCTGGCTGGCCATCAGGATGCCGGGTGTGCCCACCACGCCAAGCAATGGGATTTCAGAAATTTCCCTTCTCAAAGGGAAATGTTCAGTTCTAGTGGCAGCTGGCATAGTTGAGGGTTTCGCTCTCTGATACGGAGTGCATAATGTCCATCCCAGCTCAAGTCCATGCTCATGAATGAACCTCTCGTGCAGAGGCTTCACTGGAGACGGGATTTCTCCTCATCCTTGGTCTCATGCCTTCTTTTCTTCTCTCTTCTGTTGTGTTGTTTTGCTGTGGGATTCAGGATTATTGCAAAGGTGTCTTCTGTGGGAGGGGCTTCACCATTTAGAAGCAGGAGGAGGCCCAGCTGGCTAGCTGGGTGGCTTATAGAATTACTGGTCTTGAACAGGCGGAGCAACCGGTGCCTCGCTCACTCCCTCTGTAAAATGGGCCTGATGATGATGTTGCTGGGAGTACCCCTCACAAAGTTGCTTTGCAGGACAAATGAGATTTTTTTTTACCCATTTTATCAAATAATGTCACTCCGCACTTACAAAACTTCTGCAATTCCTCATTGCATAGGAGTGAAATCCACCTCCTTGCCGTGACTGTAATGGGACCTACATGAGCTGGCCCCTGCTTGTATCTCTGACCTCATCTCCTCTTCCCTTCACCCATGATATTCCAGCTCTCAGTTCTTAAAACATGCCAAGTGCTTTCCCACCTCAGGACCTTTGAATGTGCATGGCCACATGGCCCCCTCTGTAGGGAGACTTCTTAGGCTGTCCAGCTATCAAACCATCCTTCCCTGTTATGGGCTCTAAGCTCTTTGTTGCAGTCATAGCATTTATCACAGTCTGTGGTTATCTTATTTATTGCTTACTTGTCATCTCTTTTTCTTATAAAACAGAAGTCCCATAAGAACATCGATCAAGTCTGCCTTGTTGACCATTTTATCCCTGGCCTTAGCACAGTGGTTGGCACTTGCAGGAAATCAACTATTTATTCATTGTTGTCTGTGTGCCAGGTACTATGAGAAGCACTTGAAAACATTATCTTATCTTATTCTTTGTGTTTGCTTACAAACTAACCTTATTAAGAGTGGTAATAGAAATTTATATCACTTGGATGTAACAGCTACACATAGCATGATGTGCCCACTATGATATCAGTCGTGTTCAAAATGGGAGTCAATCCTGGCTTCCCTGTGTTTTCGTTATATGGTGCTAAGCAAGTACCATGAGTGAAATGCTTATATGATGGATAGATGGTTTCATGGATGGACAGTTGGTGGATGGATGGTTGCATGGATGGATGGGTGGGTGGAAGGATGGGTGGATGGACAGATGGCAGATGGATGGTTGCATGGATGGATGGGTGGATGGATGGGTGGATGGACAGATGGTTGCATGGGTAGATGGATGGGTAGATGGACAGATGGTGGATGGATGATTGCATGGATGGGTGGTTGCATGGATGGATGAGTGGATGGTCAGATGGAGGATGAATGGTTGTGTGGATGAATGGGTGGATAGAAGAATAGTTAGGTCCCAGATCTCTGAAATCATAGGATTCCAGGGTTGAAAGGAACCTTAAGATTCATCTAATTCAAACTTCCATCCTGTCTGCTCACGTGGAAGCCAGTGTAGGTGTGTTTGTTGGTGTGTAGGGGGCAGTTGAATGGTGATTTGGAACACAGGAAATTATAAGTATCTGTCGAGGCCTGTTTTGGATGTCATCTCCTCCAGGGAATTATCTCAGATTGTCCTTCCCAGATGTCATCTCTCCATCCTTGGAACACTTTGCTTATGCCTCGCCTGTGGCACCCACTGCCCCCTGTGATCAGGTGAAGGAGCTGTGTATGTACCTCTTCACTTCTCTACATTATGAGCTCCTTGAGAGCGGGGCCTTGTTGGGAGCTGCAAGGTGCTTTCCTCTTTAGGTGGTCTGGCTGCTGAGGCCTGTAGCTGCGTCTGGGATTTCAGGGAAATGTGTGTCCTCTAAGTGTGCACAGGACACCACAACATCCCCTTAGAGGGGCCCTGAATAGGATTGTGGTACAGAGGGTGGGGCCCCCTAAGCTATTCAGACTTCTGTTCTCTCTGTTCTCATGACCTTAAATGATATGGATATAAATTGTTCTAAGACACATAGCCCTGACTGACCTTGCTGGACTTGAATCCACAACCTTGGCCTCTGGGTCCATCTCTTACCAACTCAACTGGCTGCCATGGCTTGTGGAAGGACTGCAGCTTTGGGGTCAGCTGTGCCATTGCCCAGCTAGACTTGTGCCAATCAAGTCCATTGACAGTGAGGCCAACCTTGTAGGTTTGAGAGAAGATACGTAAAGAGTCTGAAACATGGAGCCTGCTTAGCTGTGGAGACACTTGGGAAGAATGGGACAGCAGGGGCTGGAGAGCCACAGTGGTAGCACGGTTACCATATAAAAAGGGACACAAGAGGAAAAGAATCTCTGTCTCTGTCTTTCTCTGTGGAAAGTAGCTTTTCACTTCTCTCTGCCGTCAACAACCTCATTGCTAGGTTAGTAGCAGATGGTTGGAGTTGCCAATCTGTTGTGTTTGTATCTCTTTTTCACCAAACCCCCTCCGCATCCCCAAACAAACCAAAACAAACAAAACAAAAAAAAAGTAATTGGGAGTCCAGGCTGGGAATCCAATCCCAGGACCGATGAGGCAGCTGTGGGTTTTGTGCATGGAGAAGCCCTTTCATTTGTTCATGTGGGCACATCCTTCGTTCATTCGTGAATCCATTGTATGGATTAATGATTTCCTAGGGGAAACCACTGTGTTCACAGTTGGAGGAACGTGAAGATGACAAAGACAAGGTCCCCTCCTCTTTGATACGTAAAATCTGGTGGGGGAATCAGGACATGAATATAAATAACCCTAATATGAGGGAATATATTACAGGTGGCAAGCATAAACACTGTGGTTTAGGTGGTGAGGGTGGTGAATTATACTTTTGAGTAGGGAAGAGAGCTTCCAAGGAGAATGAACATTTGAAGGATAAACAGGAGGTCAAAAGGCAGGGAGGTCAAATCAGAAGTACAGAAGGGTCTAGAACAGGTGCTCTCAAACCAGAACGTGCATCAGAATCACCTTGTGAAGAACTCACTGCCGTGTCACTCCCACAGTTTCATTCAGTGGGTCTTCTTGTGGACTTGGGGTAAGGGGTTGTGGGGTTCATGATGGGGGAGAAGTGGGCAGGGCCCTGCAGGCCAGAGTAAGGCATTTGGATGGTACTCACTGTGCATCGGGAATCTATGGAATGCATCTTTTGGGGAGAAATGGAAAGCATTGAGGCCATGGGAAAGGAAGGTCTTGGGTGACATTCTCAGGACCTTGGGCCTTGTCCATGACTGCAGTGAGATCTGGTGGGAGAATGGCCCAAGCTTGGCTTGACAGAACCACTTCACACCTCTGAAGGGACTTTCTCTCAGCAAATCCTCACTTCTCTGTAGTCATCCCTTTATTCAACCCCAAACACACCTGGAAAATAGAAAGGATTAAGTATGGCTTTTTGCTGAGGGGGAGGAAAATTGGAAGAAGAAACGCCATGGAGAAACATTGACATCTTGCTTCCAAGATGGTAGCCACTGGTCAGTTACATGTGTCTATTTAAAGCTAAATTAATGAATATTAAATACAACTTTGAATTCAGCTCCTCAGTTACATGCAATAACCACATTTTAAGGATTCAACAGCCACATGTGACCTCTGGCTACCATCTTGGACAGCCCAGATATAGAACATTGCCACCACCACAGAAAGGTCTACTGGAAAGCGCTGGCTTAAGTGATTGGCTGAATGAGGAGAAAGCCAGATGGGAACCTGGTCTTCTGAGCAACTCCCAGCTCGGAACTCTTCTTGCTCTATGATTTCCCTTTGCTAATCCATGGTAGGCATGTGTGTGAGAGTCTCCCTGCTTGGAACTTTGTTTGCTTGCGATGCAAAACCTGGAAGCTCACGCCCCAACCCTGAGCCCCACCTGTCTGGTGAGTGTTCTCTTCTGAACACTGTTGCCAAGGTCCCAGGTGCAGCACAGAGACACACAAACATGCTTTTCCTTGCCCTGCAAAGCGGAGACTAGCATAAATCTACAAAGGATACTTTTGCCCTTCCCCCATTCGCGTCACCTATAGGAATAATCCTGGAATTTTTGAATGTAGAGTCACTCTGGAGAGCTACCATTTTTTAACCTCTCATTTAATGGATAGAAAAACGAGTCCGTGAGAGGTCCCACAGCAACTTAATTGCCGAGCAGGGAGTTGAATGCCGGGCCCCCCACTTTGATTTTAGTCTTTAGGACGTAGTGACGTTGTATGGTTCATCTTGGCTGGACCATTTTCTGGCTAACTTGAAAATTTCCAGCTCTATTTTGGGGTCAGAATCTTTTCCTGTGTGTGCGAAATTTACCAACTGGGGAAAAAAAATTCAAAATCGCTGATTTTTTTCAGGAACTGCTCCCTGATTTCCCATCCAAAGCTGCTCAGTATTGAGTGGGGGTCAGGGTGACCGTAATATTGAGAAGTTGGCAAAAATCCTTTACAGCCTTATAAAATAAAATGGAGAGGGATTACTGGATGCATTTATAGTCTTTGTGCTTCCTCCTAAAGAATTTTATGGATTCTCTTCATTCTGGGGTAAATTTCACGGCCAGTATTCCCTGCTCTGTTCTCTACCTCTCCCACTCAGATCTGCTTCGTATATACCTATGCCTCGTGTCCTTGGGGAGCCTGCATTTTCCATTGAGGCAGTCCTGCAATTTTTTAAAAAGATCTTATTTATTTATTTGTCAGAGAGAAAGAGAACACAAGCAGGGGAGGCAGCAAGCAGAGGGAGAAGCCCACTCTCCCTGCTGAGCAAGGAGGGATTCAATCCCAGGGCCCTGAGATCATAACCTGAGCCAAAACCAAGAGCTGGTTGTGAGTCACCGAGGCGCCCCTCTCCTTGTGCTTTTAATTCGGTGTATATACAGTATTATTCTGTTTGTGTGAATCTAGCAAATTTCAGCAATCACACACAGGGGATTTTGCATCATCTTTGCTTCCACTGACAACTGTAGTGCATTAAACATCACCAAGCAATATAAACTGTATTTATAAACTTGATATACAGGAATTTTTTTTGAAGTACTCCAACTGTTGATAGACAAGCCTTCCCAACTATTTACATAGCACATAGAAATCTAAAAAATCAAACATGAATATGCTGGGCCTTAAGCCACTTCCTAATAGTGGACATAAATTGAATACAATTTCAATGTCAAATGCACGTCTAAATCAGTTATTCAATGACATGTTTCAAACCAGAAAGGTGAATTCTTACTTTAACTGGACAAATGATTTAAAACCTTAAGAGAATAGAAAATAAATACTCCAAAGGCATGGACTCTTTCATGCAAATAATAATACTGTGGGTTTAATTATCTTAAATATGTCTATTATTCATTTTAGATTTTCCCAGAACTTAAAGGTGCTAACCCATTCAGGAAACTAGTTTGTCTCACACAATTCTAAGCTCAAATTCTAATGACATTTTTTTGGGGTTGAATTCTCTGTCTGACATCACATAATGACCCTGAGGGATGCTTTCTGAATTTTTTTTTTCCTGCTTTCTGGATTTTTGGTCAGTGGTGCCATAAGATGCGCTAACCCTGTTTATTCACTATGTTAAATATTCAGGTAATTTTAGTTCATTTTAATTTCCCTGTACATCATCAGATGTGCTGAGTGGCTGGTCTGTTGAGCTATGTGGCTCTGGACAGAACAGGCTTCTATAGTCAAAGTGAAGAAGTTGCCCCAAAGAGACTTACTTTTAGTGCATGTGTGTTCTGTGTTTTTTTCCCCTGGTGCATCTGGTCTTTATTTCTGGGGTCTTAGTTCTACTTTTCCTATAGTTCAGGCAGTGGGTAATAAGGCAACATATGCTTAGGGCAGACCCTCCACAGATGTTTTTGACTACTAATTGCGTCTAGCTTTGTCCCCCCAGCTGTCCAGGGAACACAGACATGGCACGCCAGAACTTCTGCCTGTTTCCTCCCCAGCTAGGCTTCCTCTAGTGCAATGCCTGCCCCTTCTTCCTCCCCCCCCTCCTTCCCCACCTCGTTCCAAAAAGGTTGGGAGTGGTTACACCTGTGCCCAGCCTAAATTTGCCTTAGGGGACCCTGCATCTTATTTTTCTCGCTGCTGCTTTGCCTCCTTTTTAGGGTTGTTGGTACTACATCCATCACTCGACACTGCCCTCTCTGGAATTTCAGCCCCTCAAGACTCATTAATTTAATCAGATCACCTAATTGGCACTGCAGTGGTAACGAGTGATAAAAAAACCCCGAAGCCAGTGGTTCTGGACTTTTTGCCTTTGTCAGAACTATCTGGGGACCTTGTTTAAAAGAAATGAGAAGCCCCCTTGTCCCCAAGTGTATTTGATTCCGCACGTGTGGGTTGGGGGAAGCAGGGGCTCAGCATGTGTATTTTTAACACCGTCCCGAGGGTGTTAAAAAGCTAAGTTGGACTACTTTAATGTGTGGTGTGGAAACAAGGAACGGGACAGGCTCGGGGGGCAATTTCGGGCCCTGCTTGTTTTCCATGTGACTTTCAGGCAGGTTGCGTTGTTCCTCTGTGCCTCCCCTTTCTCATCTTGATAATGGGGATAATTGGGCTGTTAGCCCATCGTGCGCATATGTGATAAAATATTAATGAAGCACTTAGCACAATGACTGGCACATAGTAAGTGCTCAGTAAAACTTAGCTATGATTATGTTTATGACTATATTATTATATAATAGTGTAGTGATAACAACATCATTAGTAACTTGATGAAATAGGCGTACGCTGGCATATAAGAAGTATCAACAAATGTCAGTTTTATCATTAGAAATATATACTATATAGTATACATACTATTATATTTCTGATTATATTATGTATTATCTGTCTATGAATTCCTATCTACGGTTTACGTCTGAATATATATTATACAGTATGTAAATATGCTACTGTATTCCAACATGTTTTGTTATAGCATAAATATTAAAATTATAATAATGGACTATGTGAGAAAGTTACCAGTGGGTCTGGCATCTAGTAAGTGCTCATTAAATCGGTGAAATCCCCCCCATTGTTTGTAATGTTCGTTAGCAATAGTAATGTAAAGAAAAGGAGAAGTGGCCAGCAGCCTTGAGGGCTTTTCCCCCAAGCCCTGTGCAGTGGGCATTTTTCCAAAGAGGGAGTTGGGCTTGGTTCCAGTATCCCTGGGGGACAGCCCAGACTGGTGGGTCCTGTCTGCTTTGGCCTGAGGGATGCCACCCTCACGGATCTGGGGTGGGGAGAGGAGGAAGGGTGCCATCTCCCAGGCCTCCAGCCCCCAGCAGGGAATTTGCCTGTGGATGCAAATCGGTCGGTTACTTGAGACGTGAGCGAGTCAAATCATTCTCTCCCCTGTCAGCTGGCCCCTCCGAGTGCCAGGGGATGTTATGACAATGGTCGCCCTGGCAACTGCGGGAAGGCGTCGGGCAGCTGGCTGGGCCCCACCACAGCCCTGGGAACTCAGAGCCTTGGCTGCAGAGCCGGAGCCCCGGTTCTGAACGAGCAGAGCCCGCTGGAAAAGGGGTTGGGACTTCCTGGGAGAGGCCTGGCCCTCCCCCCAACTCTGATGAGCCACCCAGAAAAATGTCCCGGGGACTGACTGCGTGCCAGGCACTGCTCTGCACGCTGGGGGCCAAGCCTGTGCTGCTCTTTGGAGCTGGCATTCTGATGGGTGTGTGTGTGTGTGTGATGGTGCTGATGGGGGGCGTAACCATGGAAACCAATCAACAGGATCATTTGTGGGCTAAGGATAAGTGCTACTGAGGAAAAAAGCAGGGTGGTGTGATGGTGACACAGGGAGGGGGAGAGCGGTTGGGAAGGGGTGGCACCCGAAGGGTAGGAAAGTGCCATTTGTGTCTGCAGCTGGAGGAGAGAGCTCTGGGCAGGAGGAAGAAGTGCAGAGGTGGGGGCGCTGTGGGTTCACGGCTTCAGCTCTGCTCCGAGCCCATGCCTGCCTGCCGGAAGGCAGGGTCGGTGGGGTGTTTGCCCACAGGCAGCCCTGAGGGGGGACAGGGCGCTGTGGAGTCTGCCTCTTCATCTGTAGGATTGTAAGGCTAGTTATGCCCCATTTCCGAGCCTCAGTTTCCTCATGTGTAGAATGGGTGGGAGGTGAGTCCCTCACAGGAGGGATGATTTGTGACACATCACTTAGAAGATCCTCAGTCTGCTCTGCCCTCCCTTCCAGCTTTCATACATTCTGCTTTAGCTTTTTTTTTTTTTTTTTTTTTTTTTTTTTTTAAATAGTATCTAAGGGACACCTGGCTGGCTCAGTTGGGAGAGCATGTGACGCTTGATCTTGGGTTGTGAGTTTGAGTCCCATGTTGGGTGTAGAGATTACTTAAAAAATTTAAACAAAACAAAATAGCACCTAAGCAGTGATGGTTTGGGGCTCAGCAAACTGGACCCCAGGGGCTTGCCCGTAAGTCTCAGGGTTTATCTTGGTTTGGATTTTCAGTGAAAAGTTCCCCATTTCACATTAGAGATTTCAGACATGATTATTTATAGTTCTGTCACATGTCTTGACTTTAAACATTTTTTTTGTTGTTTATGCTGCTAAATTTACCATCATGCTAATACGGAGTACAGTAATAAGGCACTGAGGATGCTCAGATCCAGGAGGGTCTGAAAAATTTTTCCATCTGTGGTGGAAGGTGCCAGGCTGCCCCCTGGTGTGCAGTTGGAGAACTACATATCTGGGTTCCTTCTCTCCCAAGACTCCTGGGATCCTTCCCACCCCAGGCCCAGAGACCTTGTTTTGCACCCGGGAACGGGCAAGGCAAGGGCAGGTGGGGGGCTCAGCATGGATGTGCTATTTCCAGGAGCCCTGCGTTTCTTCACTTGAAGGTGGAACCTTTGGACCTTTTGCAGTTCAGCTCTGCATGGACTTGAATTGAGGATGACCTAAAAATAAATTAGGACACCTGGCAGGGTGAGGACATACAAAGACCCATTTCCAATTGTGCTTCTCAACCTTGACCTCTAGGCCATTTGGACCCTGTGTTTCCGCAGAGAGCTATCGCGAAGAGGGCACATGACTGGGAACCAGACCCCGAGTTCAAATCCTGACCTGGTGCTGCGTTAGTCCTGTGACCTTGGCAGGATTCCAATGGCTCTGAGCCTCAGTTTCCCATCTGTAGCATGCCAGTACCAGTCTAACACCCACTTCAGCATTGCTGCAGTGCTCTTGTAAGGCAGTATCCTTGAAACCATTGTGGAAAGTAATTTATTTAGTGACGTAGGGGGATTCAGCTTCATCGCTGACATTCCCAGAGTGTGGTGGTCAGTGCCTTTCAAACCCTCTGGGGTGAAGAGCCAGCTTTTTTGTTTTCCTGGCACTTTGTAGCCATTGCTTTTCTGAAGTATGATAAAACGATTTAGTGGGAAAATGAAGGGGACCGAATATCCAAACAAAATACAAGCCTCACTTTGAAGATATTAGATTCAATGGACGGAAAAGCACTGTGTCAAATAGCTATCAGAGTAACTAAATGCTCTCGATTTCTGTACGAATCTGAAGGAGCCTGGCCTTCACGGCCTTCAGAGCACGTGTCTTCAGGCCACACTAGAATAACTGAACAGCCCTGCCCTGTGGCAGGGAGGATGTGTGATTGATTTTGTATAACTCGCTCTTGGTATTTAGACAGCACCTTGAAACACACACATATACATGAACACACGCAGAGTAAATGAATGAATGGCAGGTCTTGCTTCTCCTAGAATAAACACAGAACTCCCATCATTCTCATCCTGTGATCATGACAAGTTGCTCTCTATGAGACTGTTCTCTTAATTTTGCATCCTTGGTGCTTGTGCTGAAGTCTGGGTGCTCTTCTGTTCTGGCTCCTCTCCTCTGGCCTCGTGATTCGTGTCTGTATGTCTGTCTCGTCTGCCCCTCTGGGAGCCCCTGCAGGCCTGGATGGGTGCAGACTGCTCTTTGAGTTCCCAGGGCCCTGGACAGAGTCTTGTCCCTTGGAGCCACGCAGTGAGTGCCTGCCGCCCGCGGGAGCCCACCGGGAAGGGAGCCGCTCCCCCTAGTTCCAGAACTAGGTTTCTGTCCCGGTTTTATTGTCCAAGGATCACGATGCTTAAGCTTGTTGGAGAAAGAGGAAGCTTCTATGTAAAATTATCTGATACCTTGCAGAGCAGCTAAAGCTCTATGGCCCTCAGTCTCCTCATCTGTAAAATGGGGATATCTCTGGGGTTGCAAAGGTTAAATGAAATAATGTATATGAAATGTTTAGCAGAATACCTGATATTATATTTATATGTATATATATATACACACACACACCCACACACACACATATATACACACACACTATATACTTACTATATAAAATATATACTAAGTATAACATATATATAGTAATATATAGTTTAGTTATATATAATTATCAAATGTATAATATAGGATCATACATAAACTTTTATATACAAACTTATTTAATGAAATGGTTGACACTGTACATATATATATATATATGAGATATATATATCATGTATATATCAGGTATTGTTTAAGTGCTTTATATACATGATTTCATGTAATCTTCATATATGTGGTGTCTGTATGAACTGTTCACAGCTAGCATTGTTGCATGCATTAAAAATGAACTGCAGGGACGCCTGGGTGTCCTGTTGGTTAAGCGTCTGCCTTTGGCTCAGGTCATGATCTCAGGACTCTGGGATTGAGTCCTACAGTGGGCTCCTTGCTCAGCAGGGAGTGTGCTTCTCCCTCTGCCCCTCCCCCTGCTTGTGCTCTCTCTCTGACAAATAAATGCATAAAATCTTAAAAAAAAAATGAACTGCAGTAAAAATCTAGAACTTATTTTAATGAATTGGCTGACATTGGCCGTGTCCCACATGTCTTAGTTGTTGGTAAGTGTCTGAGTTTCATGAGGTTTGTAACTAATTATCCTATAAGTCATTCCAACTTAGAGAAAAATTATAAGATATATATGCACAGAAATAAGCAAATAAATCTCCCCTATGGTAACCCAGAGATGCACTTTAACTTTTAACTTTTTCTGAACTTTAAATGGGGGCAGTAGTTGGACCTACATCACAGTGTCGCTGTGCAGAGTGAATACACAATTGATCAAAAGTGTTTATCACAGTGTTTGGCTGGGGGAGAACCCCTGTTCGCTGCCAGCTGCGATTATTCGACGCCACTAGTGTTGGGCACCTGGTGGGGGAAGCCGCCGATTCCCGGGAGAATATGTCCCATTTGGGGAGTATTCCTCGATCTCTACCTAGTCCAGCTTCAGGGCAGTTTTCTGGTTTTTTCCCTGCTCAGATTAGCTGTGCTGTTGTCCTGAAAAGTGACTCTTGTTCTCTTTTTGTCTCGAGGGGAGCCCCGGTCCTGTGGCTTCCCTCCCTGCCTTTCTTCCTTACTCCATCTGCTTCTTGAACCCATCTCTCTCTCTCTCATCCTAATGCATCATAGTGGAGGTGCCCCTTGATTCTTGGTTCCTGGCAGATGTAGGTCCAGTCTCCGGGTGATGCTGGAAACACCTCCCGGAATTCAAGCATTCCCTCCACAGACAGTCAGGACACGGTGTTTGTGTCAGAGGAGGGCTCAGCCTGCCTTCTGCACAGACAGCATCTCCTGTGATGTCTCGGCAGGCCTGTGAGGAAAGGTGGTATATGCCCATTTTACAGATAAGAAAGTAGAGGCTCAGGGAGTGGATATAACCTGCCAAAGCCTTGAAACTGGGGTTTAGAAGCTCATTTCTCCCACAATACCTGGAAGCTTTCCCAGGATGAGGGAGGGGTCCACGCCCGACTTTGGCTTTCCCGCTCAGTGGGAAGGACGCGTGAGCACCTCAGTGCAGCATCCACAACTCCCAGGTGTGGAGGGAGTTTGGGCTCCTGCCCTGGCTCCCCAGCTTCAGTAGTTTTGTGGATCTGGGTACGTGATTTAACCTCTTGACACCTCAGTTTTCTTGTTCTCGGAATGGGCTCAGAGTAGCAGCCTCACAGCCAGCATTGTCGCGTGGATTAAAAACGAACGGACACATTCAAAGCACTCGTCCCACTGCCCCAGGCTCACGGCAAGTGTTTAGTAAATGGTGGCTGCTCTCGTGGCTATTATTCCTGAAAATGCTCGATCAGAGCCGACAAAGGCGCCCCCAGCAGCCATCACAGAATGGCTCACATCCTGGGCTTTTGACCCCGGTATCAAAGGAATCCCTCATGCAGAAGATTAAAAAGAATGAGTTAGATCTCTATGAACTATCAGGGAATGATGCCCGAGGCTTGCTACTGAGTGAAAGAAGTAAGATACAATTTATGTGAAAAAAACAACCCTGCACATCCTACTATGCTGCAGAGTTTACACACCCACACACATGCACACACGCGCACACAGGCACACACACACACGCATACACACGCACACACACATGTACACACACACATAGGTGTGGACATACACAGAGGCATAGAAAAAGGTCTGGAAATATGGACACCAAACTAGTCTCAGTGGTTACGTCCAGCATTAGAGGGAGTGGACCGAGGGAGCTTATCTGAAATGGTCGAGCTTTTTCCACAAGGAAAAGATATACATGTGCTTGTTAAATAATTAAGGTTAAAATAAAGTTACCTTTTCTGCAATATTGTGGCCTTGGAATCAGATTGGGATTGAATCTTAGCTCTCTCCTTACTAGCTGTGTGATTGTGAACAAATGGCTTAACTTCTCTGTGCCTAATTTCTCCATCCGTAGAATGTAGATCTTAACAGCACCTAGCCCCTGGGAATGTGTGGATACATGGACATGATGTGTGGTAGCCCTTCGGCCTGGGCTTGGCACGTGGAAGTGCTCAGTAATGGTACTTTTAATTCTACTCTTATTCTCATTTCATCGATGCTTCCAAATATAGAATTCCAATGTGTTTGTTATTAGCCAATTATAATGCAAGGAAAAAAACTGTGATAAATGTTATAATGGAGTAGGTAAAAAGAAAATGCCAGGGAAGATTTGATAAGGACTTGCTGGAGAAGGTGACGTTTGAGACGGACTTTGGAGAGAAAGTCAGACTTCTAGGAGTTGATGGGGTGGTCCATCAGTTAGCGGTGCATCTCAGTAATGCTGCATAACAAACGACCACAAACACCTTAGCTGCAGACAACATAAACATTTGTTGACCGTGCTATCTGGGGATCAGTTGCAGATTCCTGGCTCTTCTGATCTTGGCTGGGCTCACTCACCGCCAACAGCCGGGCAACACTTGGCCGTTGCCTGAGCTGAGCTGGCCGGCTTTGGGGATGTCTAGGAAGACTTCGCGTTGCTCCACATGGTCCCTCCTCCTTCAGTTGATTAACCCACTAGCCTGGACACATTCTCATGGACATGGCAGATCCCAGGCAGCAAGTAGAACCATGCAAAGCCTCTTTCTATTGGTTGTTGCAAGAAACTTCGCCAACTGATCGGAGGGTTGTGGGCACAGACTCTGCGTCATTTGTGAGTTGATTGTAAGGGCACATTGCAAAGGGTATGGAGGCAGGAGGCAGAAAGGAATCGGGGCATCTTTACAATCTACCACAGGTGGGTATAGAAATGACTTCTAGATGGGGGAGCCTGAGCAAAATCATAGAGGGGAGACATTTGAGGTGATGTGTTTAGTGAATCGCCTGGAAATGAAGGAGATATGGACTACAGCTGAGCCCCCATAATGTCTGAGTTTGAATGTTATTCTATAGAACAGTGTTTCCCCGACTCATTAGTTTGACACCACCATTGTGCTTTTTACTGTATCTGTGTATGTTCTTTTTTTTTTTTTTAAGTATTTTATTTATTCATTTGAGAGAGAGACAGAGAGAGCACGAGTAGGGGAGAGGCAGAGGGAGAGGGAGAAGCAGACTCCCCACTGAGCTGGGAGCCCAACCACGTGGGGCTTGAGCCCAGGACCTGGAGATCACGACCTAAGCCGAAGGCAGACACTTAACCATCTGAGCCACTCAGGCGCCCCCTGTGTATGTTCTTGAAACCAACTTAATCTTTAAAAACATACATGTATTCAAAAATAAACATTATACAACTATTGTAATGGAAAACTAGTATCACTTTGCCACGAATGGAAGGCAGTCAAGAAAATTAACACAATAAAAACAGTAGTATCATGGGATGCCTTTGGCTTAGTCTGGATCTCAGGGTCCTGGGATCAAGTCCCATGTCATTGGGCTCCTTGCTCAGCAGGGAGTCTGCTTTTCCCTCTGCCCTCTTTCGCTCCCTCTGCTTATGTTCTCTCTCTCCGACTAATAAAATCTTTAAAAAAAATCAAAAACTGTGGTGTCATTACATCGTGCTCACTGTTGTTACCTTCCCAAGGCTATGAGTCTGTGTCCTGCTCTCTGTTATAGAGATCAGAACATGCAAGGTGTTAAAGACATAGCATCACTGGACAGAGACTGTCTCCTTGATATATGGTCAGAGGGCTGAAGAGAGATTTGGAGGGAGAACAGGCTTACTATGTGACCCATTGTCACTCAATGCCATGCCTCAAGTTACGAGTGTGACCCCCACTTGGGAGATCTATTCAAGAATGGGTGTTTGAGCAGCGTTGTGGCTCCCTGGTTCCTGCCATTTAGCATCAGGGCTTAGTCTGGGTTTTCAATCTTCGGTGACAATGCAGCTTTAATTAAAAGTATGAGAGACTGGGGCACTTAGCTGGCTCAGTCAGGGGAACATGTGACTCTTGATCTCAGGGTTGTGAGTTCATGCCCCACGTTGGGTGTAGAGAGTACTTAAGTAAATAAAAACATAAAAAAAATAAAGGTATGAGAGACACGATGTTACTGGGTTTCTTTGACACTGCTTTCTTCGTTTCTTTAAGTCAAGAAACCACATTGTTTTTATGTCAAGAAACCACAGTCTTATTTCTTTTGCCGTATTTGAAATCCAACATGGGCATATATAGGCATAGAATAATAAGCAGTAAAACTTTATTTATTTAGGTGAAAAGCCCGAGGAAGACAGTAAAAATCCCAAAAATTATAGATATTGTAAATAAAATAAGCATGTATTACTTTTAAGCAATTTCTGTAGGTTGCTTAGATTTAAATCCTATGGTTTTTAGATTCAAGATTTAAATAATGAATTAGGAAGGCAGTTTTTAGTTTAATCCAACTAAAAGTACCTTTCTTTGCAGTATAACTTTGTACATTTTAAATGTTGGTGAAAGGATACATTTGCTCTTTAAAGAATATATATTTTGAAACATTAATTTTAATTTATCAGAAAGACTTTTTCTGGTACTGAGAGTTAGTAAACTTGGGGCATAACCCCTCCAAGGACACTGTGGCGAATGCTTGTGAGTTTATGGGGCATAAGTTCACTACTCAGCGTTCAGCACCACTTTGCATAATAATCCCTTTTAACTCTCCCCACAATCCTGTGAAGTAGGTACACTTTAACCTTCAGTTTCCAGGTGAGAAAACCGAGATTTAGAGCAGTTTTGAAACTTGCTTGAGGTCGTTCGGCTGCTGAGGAGTGCAGTGGGGATTGGAGCCCAGGTTAACCTGATTCTGGTGCCCAAGGTTCTAGCCCCTCTCTGTTGCCGCCTCTTACTCCAACATGCTGGCATGGATCAAAAAAAATTAAAGACTTATATAGTAGAGTCCTCTTTCTCTGGTTCTATATGTGTTCTTTTATTTTTTGCAATTACTGATAAGGCTTCAACTTAAATCAGTGCAAAGGAAGCAAGCCTGCTAGGCACGCTTACTGCCAGTAAGAGAAGGCATGATCTCGGGGTCTGAGAGATCCATTTTGCTGTTAATTGCAGAGGTTTCTTTTCTGCGTGGCGAAGAAAGTTATAATTCTGAGATCTCTTTTGTCCTGAAACTTACTAGAGTAGATAGAGTGGTAACTGTGGGAGACAGGATTCATATCTAAATCTACCTTGTTTTGGGACGTTGATATAGTATTCTGTCCTGCGGATGTGCTGTAATGCATTCATACTTAATTTTTTGGTTCATGTACCTTTTTATTTTTTTAAAGATTTTATTTATTTATTTGAGACAGAGAGAGAGCCAGGGGTTGGGGGCAGAAGGAGAGGGAGAAAGAGTCTTAAGCAGACTCCATGCTGAGCCCCCCATGGGGCTCAATCTCACCACCCTGAGATCCCCACCTGAGCTGAAGCCAATAGTCGGACACTTAACCCACTGCACCCCCCAGGCACCCCTCAGTGAATGTACCTTTTTTTTTTTTTTTTAAAGATTTTATTTATTTATTTGACAGAGACAGCCAGCGAGAGAGGGAACACAAGCAGGGGGAATGGGAGAGGAAGAAGCAGGCTCCTAGCAGAGGAGCCCGATGTGGAACTCGATCTTAGAACGCCGGGATCACTCCCTGAGCCGAAGGCAGATGCTTAACGACTGCACCACCCAGGCGTCCCCAGTGAATGTACCTTTTTAAACATTATTTTCCAGGGGCGCCTGGGTGGCACAGTGGTTAAGCGTCTGCCTTCGGCTCAGGGCGTGATCCCGGCGTTTTGGGATCGAGTCCCACATCGGGCTCCTCCGCTAGGAGCCTGCTTCTTCCTCTCCCACTCCCCCTGCTTGTGTTCCCTCTCTCGCTGGCTGTCTCTATCTCTGTCAAATAAATAAGTAAAATCTTTTAAAAAAAATAAACATTGTTTTCCAGATTTTATTTTTAAGTTGTCTCTGCACCCAACGTGGGGCTCAAACCCACAACCCCAAGATCAAGAGCCATGCACTCCCCCTCCTGAGCCAGACAGGCGCCCCAACACACATAGAGGTTTAAAAATATAAATATAATCATAGTATATGCTGTCTTCACAGATTGCTTTTTAACTGAATATGAAAATCTTGGAGATTTTCCCCAGTTAATATGTATCAATCTACCTTTTCGAGTTTTTAAAATTATTGTGCCACAGTAACGAGCCAGCCTTTATCCCATGTACATACATATATAAGTGTTTCTGTAGGGTGGCTTCCTAAAAGTGAGACTATTAAAATGTTGAGACAAAAATCAAATTGCCCTCGGGTGGTATTCTCAATGGTTTCTCTCATTCTTGCTGACGCTGGATAGTATTGGTGTGAAAGAAATGTTGCCAAGCCCATCTAAACATTTTTTCCATTAATAAGCAGGTAATAACATATACCTTGTATTTTCTAATTTTGCTGTAGAGAAGAAATAGAGAAAATCTCTATCAATGATCTTAATATTTATTAATAATCTCATTAATAATCTTAATAATTATTCATCCACCTAATCGTAATCACCTGTAATCTTACTATCAGAGATAGCCACTGCTCATATTTTGTTATATGCCCTCCCAAAGCTTTTTCTGTGCATCTATACACATACAGCTTTATAAATTTTTAATGCATTATTTGTACACTATAAATAATATACATATTTTATACATTATTTTTAATGATATGCCATCATACAGATATGCTGTAATGTACTTGCATCATCCCCTATTGTTGAAGAATTGGATTGTTTTCAATTTTTTGTGGCTACTTTCAATTTAGAGCAAAGCTTTGTAAATATTCTTAATTATTTCTTTAGGATAAAACCCTACAGCAGCACTGTCCTTAGAAACACATTGTAAGTGACAGATGGGTGCCAAATGCTGTTAGTTTTTACGGAACTAGTTTTCCTTTCTTGTGTCATGGCATCTCTTCATAGGATGAGTTCTTGTCCAACTCATTCTAAAAGTATTCATGAATTTGTGAATATTTGCATGTGAATTAAGATTCACATAGTACAAAAGGATTTCAATGAAATGTTTCTCTGCTGTACTTTTCATCTCTTTGACTTATTTATTTTATAACTGAAGTTTGTACCTCTTCTTCCCCTGAAAAGTACAGCATTGGGAATATAGGCAATACCATTGTAATAACTTTGTATGGTGACAAATGTCACTATGCTTATCTGCTTCTGGTAGTGAGCACTGCAAAATGTATATAATTGTTGAATCACTAGGTTGTACTCTTGACACTAATATAATATTGTATGTTGACTCTGCTTCAATTAAAAATAAAAAAAATAAAAACAAACAAAAAAATATTTCCTCCACCCCTCTTCCCCACCCCCCTCTTCCCTTCCCTAGAATATTAGAAATCCTCCCAGAGAGTGTCGGCCTTTACAAAGATACATAAACGTAGACATTGTGTGGGAGAGTATTTCTATGTATCAACACATCTCGGAGATCGTTCTGTGTCAGTACATAGCACGCTTCGGCGTTTTATTTTATAGCTGCGTAGAGTTCCCTTGTGTGTATGTACCTGCATTTATGAGTCTCCTGCTGATGGACCCTCAGGGTGTTTTCAATCTTTTGCCATTGCCACTAGAACTGTAGGAAATACTCTTTTACAGTCATCTTGCCCTGGACGGCACCTCTAGGTGAGTTCCTGGAAGTGGAATCCTTGGGTCCAAGGATCGGTGCAGTGGAAATATACATGATTGCAGCCAAAAGGCCCCCCAAGAAAGTGGCACCCCTGTGTACCCCTCCTCCCTGCAGTTAAACCAGTCTTTAAAATAGGGGTTGGTTGGGGTTCGGGCGGGGAGGGTGCCGTGGGGAGATGCTGGCTTATCCTCCCGTGGCCGTGCCTCTGAGACCCGCCCTGTGTCCTCATCTGTGTCTCCACAGAGCAAGCTGGTGAAGTACTTCAGCCGTCAGCTGTCCTGCAAAAAGAAGGTGGCCCTTCAGGAGCGCAACGCCGAGCTGGACGGCTTCCCCCAGCTCCGGCACTGGTTCCGGATCGTCGATGTGCGCAAGGAAGTCCTGGAGGTGACCGGAGATGGCCCCCTGCTCCCTGCCCCTAACCGGCCAGAAGCCAGCCCCTCGCACAGCGGGTTTTTGCCTATGCCCGGCACATAGTAGGCCCTCCATTAATATGTGTTGGATGCGGGCTCAGAGGATCTCTGATGCTGTCCAAGTGGGTTGTTAAGAGTACGGCTCTACTCTCGGTTGGACCCTCTTTCAGCTCTGCCACTCATTTAGCTCAGTCACCTTGGCCGAGTCACGCTACCTTTTAGACCGGGGCTGTCCAGCCGAACTTCTGCGATGATGGAAATATCTTATATTTATTCTGTCTGATGCAGAGGCTGCCAGCCCCAGGGAGCTCTTGAATGCTTGAATTGTGATTAGTGCATGCGACTGATGAACTGAATTATTAATTGTATTTAATGTTAATGCATGCGGCCAGTGGCCACCTTATGCGACACACTTACTGGGAGCATTAGTTTTCTCATCTGTTAAACGGGGGTAATGATTGTCTCCTCTTCTGAAGTAGCTAGAATGATACAATGAGATGGTCCATCTAAAATGTTCTGCTCACCTTTGGGCACCTAATAGCATTCAGCAAATGTCAGCTTGTAATTTTTGTTGAAAGCTTTGGAAGTAACAGGAGTGGACCACATCCTTAAAATCCCAAGGATAGTGAGGTTTTCCTACCCTCTTGGGTCCCAGGTCCCCACTGTTTGCAGTGACCAGTCCAGTCCTTCCTAACAACACCGGTCACTGAATATTCGGGGCCAGGAGTTGTCCTAAGGGCTTTACACCCAGGATCTCAACTGTTGAGACTATTCAGATGCTCACAATGGTCTTTTGAGGTGGGGACAATTACCCCATTGTGCAGAGCAAGAATCAGGCTCAGAGATGAAGGGACTTCCTTCCGCTGATAGTGAGTGGATGGAGCTGGCAGGAGAATGCAGCTCAGAAGGACTCTGGAGCAGGTGGGAAGCATTGTGCTTTCTCCTCCTTTTTCTGTTGCTGGGGACTCGCTGAGCTGGGTAGACAAGGGGGTGCCCCCTTGCCTGCAGGACCAAGTGCTGTTTCTCACGCTGCACCCTTCTTCTTGCTTGAAGAGGCCCGGAAGACCGTCTTCCACTTTTGTGTTTTTCAGACTTTGACCTCTATGTGAACTCGCCTGAACCCACCAGATCCTGAGCTAGACGGAGGACCCACCTGTTCCTCCATCCCCGCACCCCCACCCCATGTGTGCGCACTAGATGGTGTATGATTCTATGTTCATTTCATTCCCAGGATGGAGATTTCATGTGAATAGCCTCAAAATGAAAGGTCACATATAGCTACAGGCAGTATATTTTATTTGCACGGGCCAATCCACTTTTTAGAGGCTTTTGGGACCATTTATTTATCAAGCAGGGTGAATACATAGACACAATCTTCTCAGCCAGGGGTTGAAACCTGGTGGCCCCAAAGGTGTTCTGATGTATTTGATGCACAGACATTTTTTTTTGTCCGATATAGTATTTGCAAAACATTTTTTGAGCCAACATCTAAAAGCTTAAAGAGTGTGCATAAAAACCCCCCAGATCTCTGGCTTCTCTCTAAAAAGCCGAATTGCTGAACACCCTGAGCTGGATTCCCATCTGGTGGCAATGACCTGATTTCTGCTGCCCCTTCGGATCCTGCAGGCTCCTGCTAGTTAGCAGTTTTGCTCATTTTCCTGGCTTGCAGATGCCCCAGCTCTGGCTCTTACCTTAGTCTGTCAGAATCCTGAGTCCACCAACCAGGGGATGGGGAGGAACTGGGGTTCCAGCTCTCTGCCTGAAGTTCCCTCATGAGTCCACCAGAGGTCCCCTTTCTGAGGAGGAACCAGCAGTAGGGGGAAGGCTGCAAAGTGACAGCCTTGGTTCAAACTTACTTGCTGTGGGACCCTGGGCAAGTGAGCTAACCTCTCTGAACTTTAGTGTTCTAATTATCAACTAATGATGATGATGAAAGTACTACCCAAGAAAAGCGCTTAAAACAGTGTGCCATCCATTTCATTTCTCGTTTACTATTATCATTTTATTGAACGGAAGCACATCTGCTCGGTTAGTCTGGGTTTCTTCAGGCTTTGTCCATTTTTTATGTTGTTATTACTTTTGTGATTTTTTTCTGTGACCCCAAATTTCAGTGAAAATTTCAGTGGGGAGTAAATGATAGGATTAAAAGGCACAAGTAAACCCTGCAGCAAAGAGGGGAATTCTTTTAGGTTGTGAATGAGTTCCTCTAATGTGATTTGCTTTGTACCTTCTGATCCCGGACCATCTCTTTTCTTCAAGTGGGCTTTACGAGCCATGTGTCTCTATTTGAAAAAAGCTCTAAATGACTCAAGTATTGTTTTCTCCTGCTCCGTGCCCTAGTAAGTTGGAAAGGCACTGATTTGGCTTCCTGGCTTTTGCCCTGCATCTGTTTTGAGGTGGGGAAAGAAGTTTTCCTCCTTCTGGTTGCCAGTTTAATGTCTGTGTATTGGGGATTGTGGGGAGGGGGGAAGGTGTCTGATTTTGTTGTAATACACAGATATAGCCACAAGAGGGCAGAAGTATCCCACAATATTGTCCTAGAATCTCTAGGTATCTAGTATCTAAAATTCTTATTTAAATAATATATGTAAAAACACTGGATACCATTTAGCTGTTATAAATGAAGGCTCTCCGTTTTATATACATACATGGATGTAGATGCATAAATATGCATAAATGCATAAAGATGCATAAATATCAAAGTTTGACCAATTTCAAGGTGTATCTATATTATGGGGTCCAGGGACACATCGTTTTGGGAAAGGGGGTTGGTGGCTGCTGGTGGTGGTGAAGGGACATTTATAGCTGGAAATCCCACCTTTTCTGTTCTCAGCCCATCTCTCCAGAGGCGTCCCTGTCCCCACACCCTGCTATACCCCAGCCTTACCACTTGTCTTAGAAAGCACAGCCTTGCCCTGTGGGGCTCAGACACAAATCCAATTTCATTTCCAGCACTGCGCTACCCATAGGGTTCCAGCTTATCGCCCCTTAGGGTTCCTAAACCCCCAGTCTAGACTCTAGAATGTGTGGCTGGGGACGACAGCCATCAAGAGACTTGGGCTATCCAGTTTGCTCTGCTCCAAGTTCACCCTGTACTGGGGACAAGCCAAGCTAAGCAGGAGGCACAGAGGGCCATCCAAAGACGAGGAGAGTGGAGACTGCCCATAAGGAGTTCAGAAGGTACAAGGGGAACAGATAATTAACTACCACCATCCACTGAGCACTGGCTGTGCTAACAATAGGGGCTACCCTACAAAATATGTGCACTTAAGACTCCCATTGTACAGGTGAATAAAGTGAGGCTCAGAGAGGGTAAGTGACTTGCGTGAGGCAATGAGTGGCAAAGCTGAGATTCAAACCCGGGCCTGTTTGACCCGGGAGTCAGAGACCCAACAGGTCCGTCCAGCGGCCCTCCACACAGGGCCCGGTGTTCCGCTAAGTACCGCTAGAGGGCAGTGTGGAGGCTTAGCCCGCTCTCCTTCCCTCCGGGCCCCGGAGGTGTGTTTACCATCCTTTCTTCCCTCCTCTAGGAAATCACCCCCGGCCAGCTGAGTCTGGAGGACCTCTTGGAGATGACAGATGAGCAGGTGTGTGAGACCGTGGAGAAATACGGAGCCAACCGGGAGGAGTGCGCCCGTCTCAATGCCTCCCTGTCCTGTCTCCGGAACGTCCACATGTCAGGTGAGCAGGCCCTGGGGATGGAGACTTGTCCCCAACACATCGGCCTCGGTTCCTCCAGATTTCTGTGCCTGCGCTGCAGGCCAGGATGAGCCAGTCAGCTTTGGATGGTAAACACCGCTCACGAGCAGAGAAAAGAGGGGATTCGGGAGCCAGAAGTGGTGAGGGCCGCTCTTGGAAGCTTGTGCTCAAAGGAGTGCTGCGGTGTAGGGCATTTGGTTCTGGGTAATAAGGGCCCAGCTATGGAAATCCAAGTTGTGCCTGGGTGATCTTTGTACCTTAGACATTCTTAAATGCCTTTGCGTTTTGGGTCCACATCCAATTATATAAACAATAGACATTCATACCATTGTCGTTTTGGTAAGAAGTTTTGGTGTAATTCTTCCAGGCAAATGGGTATGTGCATCCTAGTTTTAAACAATAGAATTAGGATTATCCATGTGCATTTTGAGACTCCCCCCCCCCCCATCTAATTAAATAACCTCTGTGACTTGTTTTATCAGCTTGGGGTCCAAATTGTTACGAAAAACAAAATTCAACCAGATCAATTGGAGAGCAGTTGTGAATGGGGCGGAATCCCTTCTAACAGGGAGAGAAGTTGCACAGGAGAAGTTTTTTATAGGCAGGAGAGCGGGGCAAGGGAGTTATTAGCAAAACAAAAGAAAGGATTGTTTCCTGAGAGGTTAAAACTAATTAAGTCTGGGTTTGCTGTCTTGTGGGGGTGAATGACTCCATTTTGGGAATTATTTTTTTAGTAGGCCCCAGCGCGGGGCTTGAACTCACCACCCTGGGCCTGTTTTTTTTCTTTTTTCACATCATCTTTCTTTGATCTTTCCCAATAATTGCTCAAACTCCTGTTTGCCTTTATTAGCAGGACATCACATATCATCCTCTTGAGGCTGCCTGCTTCTCTCTAGCTTCATGATTTCCCCACAAATTCTGGGGCCTTTGTAGTCCGAAGGGATCAGCTCTGCAAACACACCAAACTATGGTCCCTCTGCATGGTTGTTTCAGTTTCCACCACAAGGTGTCACTGTAGAGCCCCAGTCTGAACAGTCAGGCGGCTGGGCTGTTAATCCGCAGAAGTCTTTGAGGGATTCAGCATGGGACATTCAACAAGTATTTACTGACTACCGTGTGCTGGGATACAGCAGGGAATGAAAGAGGACATATCTGAAACAGGTCATTGGCCCAGATCCCCAGTGCACTCCCTTTTGTATTCTTTCTTGCTAGCACATCCTTACCAAAGCTGTGGTCATCACCAAAAGGGACCCTGAGTCAGAGGCTGTCCTCTCACTGAAGGATACTTGGCAGCATCCCTGGCCTCAGTGATGAGGTATCAGTATCATCCTCTCTCCTCCCAGTTCTGGTCATGACAAACAGAAATGTCTCCAGATAGTCTGGTGAACATTACCATGTAGCTTTCTAGAAAGTTTGTATCAGTTTACGCCTCTCCTCGCTCCTCGACCCCTGCCTCCTACAATACATGAGAGTGAGCGTTGAGATTAGGTTCTTAATTGCTTTTCCGAGTTTACATCTTCCCATCAGAGTTTGGGGAAGTTCTTTTAAGTGGAGACAGGTGTTTCTGTCAAGCCTCCACAGGCTGAGCATGCATCCTTGGTGACATCCTGGGCTGGGTGAGACCTGGAGAGGGCCTCTAATCTGGTGTTTTTCAGTTTGACTCAAGTTGCACAGAAATGAATCGGATTTACATGTCAACTCTGCGCGCACACACACACACACACACACACACACACACACCGCTATGCACATACACACCTGAAATGAGTTTTGTGCAATAGAGAATTACCATCAAACTCATTCTTACTATGCGTGGAATTTTGCATTCTTTTCTATTTCATTCTGTGTCACTTACCCAATGCGGGTAATGACCCACCACTTTCATGTCACACCTCACTTATGGCTTGTGAGCCATGGTTTGAGAGACAATGATCTCTTTGATGCTGGTGGGGGAAAATTTTTTTCTCTCTACCCTTCTGGGTCCTAGGCTGAGACGGCCCCTATAATAAAAGATTAATAGGAGAAAACAGAGGTTTACTAACAGGATACCGCCTGTATATGTGGAAAAGCTTTGGGGAAACTGGGTAACTCCTCAGAGCAGCCCAGGACATCACCTTAAATCACATCTCTAACTAAAGACAGAAGAGAGGGTTAGGCGGGGGGAGGCAGTTACGAGAGGTGACCAGGAAAAGCACAATTAACAAGGGGAAGGTGGTTGTACAGAAGTCTCTGACTTCTCCACTGATAGAAGTTTCTAGAGATTTAAGAGTCACCCTTCTGATACCAAGTTGGAGACACCCTTATAGATGGAGGTTTCCTTTATCAATGTCAATGTCTTTTACAAAAGTGTAACTTCTACTCGGGTTTCAGAGCTTCCCGTTTGCTGTTTCTTCAAAATAATCAGCCTAAAATAACGCTTATGCCAAGGGACATATTTTGGGATAGCAACCTTCCTCCTCTTGCCTCTACCAACTCTTCCCAGGCAGCTCAGATTCCGTCTACAATGTCCTGCCTCCGATTCCAGCCTTATAGCCACTGGGACCTTGACAACAGTGCTGCACGTTTGCCCAAATCCTACGGCTCTTGGTGCTGCCATCAGCATGGGAGCAGCTCAACTCAGCTCCATGTGGGGTGCATTACACTGAACACAACCCAAGGAGGTGTTGGAAGCGAAGAACTTTGTATTACTGGTTACAAGGAAGGAGGCAGGGAGATAGCTCTCCAAGCACAGCCTCTGCCAACAACAGAATTGGGGGTGTCTTAAGCTGCAGATGCACGCGTATTCACGGAGGAGCTTGGCAAAGGGCGGTTCCGTCTAGAATTGGGGCAAAAGTCATCCTAAGGTGACAAGAGTCCAGGTCCTAGTTGGTTGAAGTCATGGGCCAGCCTGGGTTGGCATCGTCAGTGCTCTGGCCCCAGTTAGTCCTGTGTTTGTACGCTCAAAGGGGTTTAAATCCTGCAAAAATGACACAAGAGTGGGCATTAGGTCACTCTTGACTTGTGAAAAAGCACTGGGAGTTTTATCGCTGATTTATTGTCTCTGCTGTGGTCAGACTATGTCCTGGCTTGGTAGTGGCTGTTTGTTTTTTACGTTCTTTTGTTCCCTGAAAATCATTAACTGCCGAGGTCTGTTTTGTTTTGTTTTGCTTGCAATTTTAATGCACCCTGGGAAGTTCTGCGAGAACCGTCCTTGTGTGAGTAGTGCTGGTCAGACATCGATCACAAAATGGGTCAGGGTCCTCACATGACTTCTCTGATGTTAAGAAAGCTGTATCTCATCTTTGCTTTTCTGGGGACCCCTAACTCCGTCTTGTCTACACACCCAGCTCCTAATTCCTTTGTGTCATACTTTACTTCTGTTCTTCCTGTGTACAGCAGGGCTGCTCATCACATTTTAATTTAAATTTTAATCTTTTGGGGGGAGTGATTTTTTAAAAGACACGGATGCCTGTCTCCCCACCAGACCGTAAGCTGCTAAAGGGCAGGGATTGGACCTCTTTTTGCTCATCATTTTATTCCCAGGCCTGATATCAATGATCTGGTACACTGTAGGTACTTAGTAAATATTTCTGTATTAAATGAAATTTTTAAAAAGATTATTTATTTATTAGAGAGAGAGAGTGCACAAGCAGGGGGAGCCGCAGAGGGAGAGGGAGAAGCAGACTCCCTGCTGAGCAGGGAACCCATTGCAGGGCTTGATCCCAGGACCCTGGAATCATGACCCAAGCTGAAGACAGACGCTTAATGACTGAGCCACGCAGGGGCCCCAGTATTTCTGAATTAATGCATCTTTTTCCACATGTAGCCCATGCAAATCACCAGTAGCTTAAAGTACATGGATGGCAAAGAAAGCTCAGGATTTGGTGTCTGTTTGGAACCACAACAGTGCACATTTCCCCCTCGAGCCTTAACTGTTGGATAGGTCTATATTAGTTACTTAGAGCTTTCTGGATCAGGCATGGATTTCACATCTTGCTACTAGCACCACTGCCTCGAATTCCCTTTCTCTTTGTTTTCCCAGTGAATCCCTGCTTATTCTCAAGCCCAACTCCTGCCTCAGAGCCTCTGCACTTTGTTGAATGAATGAAGCTTCTGCACTAACCGACCATGCCTTACCGTGGTTGTCGTTTTCCCAGCCTCCCTCCCTCATCTGACTGTGACCTCCAGAGGGCAGGTGCAGTTACAAGTCTAGCTGTTGGCTACGGGTGTTCCTGTTGGGGGAAGGCTCCGGAAGCTGTTTGATGTGCTTGCTACTGCTCTCCACCAGGGGGAAGCAGCGAGCCATCCTTGACCCGTCCTCCTTCTAAATCTTTCCTCAAATATGATCATTGGTTCCTAGAAGCTTCTAACTATCTTGGGAGCTGGATGATTCCATCATTTCCTGCCCTTCACTTTAACCAAAAATGTTATCCCAAACTAGGGAACAAAGTAGTGTCTTTCCCACGAGACTTGTTCTTAAGCGTCATCCCATCTTTATTCGCCCCGGTAGCCCCAGCTCTCAGCTGGAGGGCTGGCGTCTTTTACAGCGATGAAGTCAGATATTTTAAATTCTGGTGTGTACTGGTGACTCAACACATGTTTGTGAAATGGCTGTAGGAATACAAGTTGTATTGAGAAACTCACAGAAACAGATGGAGACAAGTAAGCTTTGTGCCTGGCCCAGAGTGTGCTCCCTGCCTGTCTGTCTCTTCTCTTAGAACATTGGGGCAGCTTTATTTTAGACGTGTGACTCTAATCTTAGTTTTCTGCTTGGGTTTTGGGGGTATCTTTGTTTCCCAGTGTCCAAGAACCCCCCAAGATAGGAAAGAACGGACCCCTCTTCCCTTCTCAGTGCGTGTTAGATCTGCCTAAGCCTGAAACCAAAGACCCCTCACTTGTCTTTTCAACAAGCTCAGGGGACCCCAAAGCCATGATACCTTAGTCTTTTCTTGTCATATCAGATGTGGCCTGAAACCAAAAAAAATTCATACCTTCAACAAAATTTGTCGAATGCCTGCAATACGTCAGGCATGGTTCTGATCTCTGAAAATGCATGCTTAGAGGTCTGTCCCCAGGGCTTTCCATTCTAGCGGGGAGTGGGGAGACGGCGTGTTATATCGTACTAAGCAAGTGCATTGCGAAGTATGTTGAATAAGTGCAGTGGGGGGAAGAAAAAGAAAAGTGAGCAGTCTCAGGGGGTTGGCAGTGCCCTCCGGGAATAGGGGGCAGGTTGTCCTATTAAATAGTGAGATCAGAGAAGGCCTCCGTCCTCTTCTGTTTTCCTTTCTGCTTTCCCCCTCTCAGGCCTTCACTATTTGCTAACAGTATGGAATCTGGACAAACTCTGGTTCTGCCCAATTTTGGGTCTGTCACCTACCAGCTACATGATTTTCAGGATGGCATCTCAGGATTCAGAGCTTAGTTTCCTAAGTAGTGCGATAAAGATGATCATTTCCACCCGTTGGTTGTTGGAAGGATCACATGAGATGGTTGGTACAGGCAAAGCACGGGGCCTGGCTTGGATTAGGTCATGATGAGCCTTATTGTTACCATTATTGTCATCGTCATCATTAGCACCATCCCCGTCCCTGTCCTACACCCACCATCACCACCATCTCCACTGAGGTTCTACCACCATCACTACCGATCACCACCATCATATCATCACCATCGCCATCACCATCATCACCACCATCCTCACCACCACCACTGTCATCATCAGCATCATCAGCACCATCACCACCACCACCGTCATCACCACCATCATATCATTACCATCACTGTCACCACCACCATCACCACCACCACCACCATCATCATCACCATCATCAGCACCATCATCATCACCATCATCAGCCCCATCATCATCACCATCACCATCCCCATCACCACCAACATCATCACCACCACCACCACTATCATCATCACCATCATCAGCCCCATCACCACCACCACCACCATCATCATCACCATCATCAGCACCATCATCATCACCATCACCACCAACATCATTACCACCACCACCACCAACATCACCATCATCAGCACCATCACCATCACACCACCACCATCATCACCATCACCATCCATACCATCACCATCCACACCATCACCATTTCCACTGAAGTTCTACCACCATCACCACCCATCACCACCATCATATCATCACCATCGCCATCACCACCACCATCATCACCACCATCACCACCACCACCATCATCATCACCACCACGACCACCATCACCACCACCATCACCACCACCACCATCATCATTACCATAACCACCATCATCATCGTCATCATCACCATCACCACCAACATCATTACCATCACCACCACCACCACCATCACCACCACCACCATCATCATTACCATAACCATCATCATCATTGTCATCATCACCATCACCACCACCATCACCACTACCACCATCATTACCATAACCATCATCATCATTGTCATCATCATCACCACCACCATCACCACCACCACCATCATCATTACCATAACCATCATCATCATTGTCATCATCACCACCACCATCATCATCACTATCATCATCACCATCACCACCATCATCACCACCACCACCACCACCATCATCACCACCACCATCATCACCACCACCACCATCATCATTGCCATCACCATCACCCTCTCTCCTTTCTCTGCCCCCAACTCTCTTCCCTCTACCTTCTTGACATCCTCCTCTCTTTATTTCTCCAAAGGGCCCCTGGCCTTCAGTTTTCTAATTATGTGTCTCATTCTTTGTATCTCTGATTTCCCTTCCCTCTGAGCCACTGTCTCCCTCAACATTGCTGCTTCTTTAGAACCTATTCCTCCTCCTCTGTTTGACTTGATTATTCTCTAGAGGGGGCCCACCTTTCCCCTGGCCAAAAACATTAAAGCCCAAGCAATTTTTCCATGGCACCCAGCCCCATTTTCTCCATCATGGTCAGTATGGAGCTGAGGTCCTAGGGTGAATTGGATTTGTTGCTGGAAGAGTGTGTTCCTGCCATTTGCTCCCCCTCCAGCCCCAGACTGGAGGCCTCAGGCCTGAAAACCACAGGCTGGCTCCTTGAACTTTCCTCTCTGGATCACAGCTGCTTATCAGAGAAGAGCCTGGAGGGGACAAGGCTCAGAGATCAGAGTACAGATGCTGTGCTTTTCTTTCTCTTCTGTTTCCTCTTTGTTCCTACTCTTCTTGGGCTTTTGGCTGTTTTCAGACCAATAATGGGCAGTCATTTGCATCTTCTCTTTCCCAAGGAAAAAACCCAGGTCCCAGATCATGGAAGACCTTGCTTTTCTCTTTCCTTTTCTTTCCTTCCTTCCTTCCTTCCTTCCTTCCTTCCTTCCTTCCTTCCTTCCTTCCACACTTCTTTATCATGCTTCGGTATGTATCAGGCACTGTGCTAGATTCCAGGGCTTGGGGACTTTCTCAGGGCTTCAGGGTGGAGCTGAGACCCAAAGCAGGAGGAGGAGTTCTCCTAATGACTGGGGGGTGGTGGGAGCACTTGGAGTGCCTTGTGGCAGGAGGCAGAGGGTAGCGTGCTAGGCACAGAGAGACCGGTGTGACCGTGGGTGCTGAGGAGGGCTGGCGTCCACCGTGGACCATGGCACGGAGCTGGCATCGCAGGGAGTGGAGCAGGAGACACATGGATCGCTGTCCAGTTTTCAAGGAAACATTCTGGCTGTAGAATGGGGGAGTGGCTTGGAGCGAGTTTCCAGGAGTGCAGGATGAGGCTTGGGGACCAGCAGGGGTGGAAGGCCTGTTGAGCGCAAAGGTCAAGAAAGAATTCTCGAGATGTTGTAGGGTGCAACCTAGTAGGTTTATTTAAGTAGCACAGGGACAGGGCCTGTGGGCAGAAAAAGCGGCCCTTTTTGCTGTATGAAGCGGATGACTATATGCTTTGTGCTCAAGGGGGAAGGGACGTGCTGGGGGTAGATAATAAACATTTTCGAATTTCTACCAAATTCTTTCCCAAGATTTTTCTAGTGCTCATCATTGAGCTTGACATTAATTATCAGGGCCATGTCCAGGCAGTCAGGAGGCCCTTGAAGAATGTAGCAGCCAGCACGTATTCGATCCTTATCGGAGCTCTGCAGGCTGTAGGCCAGCCTTCTGGGCTAAAGGTGAACATTTTTCTGCTTCTATCCCTCATCTCAGAGAGAGCGAGGAGGCCAGGGTGCCATCGGCACGCAGGTACCCCCGGACCCCCGTGGCTTACTTTGTCCGACCCCCTCCGGCTCCTCCTCCTGCATGTCCAGGGGGAAGACTGGCAGCGAGGAGAAAAAACAGGATGCAGAATGGCCCCAAAATAGGCAGCCTCAGATGCTCTCTTGCTCCTTCCCAGTTTGGGCATTGAACGAAGCCCACTAGAACCCTGCCTTCACCGCAGCCTTCCCTTTGACTAGAACAAAGAGGAAGAGCGGTCTTGATTGCCCTATTGTCCCAGTTGCTTCTAACTTTGGGATGGCTGGGCTGGCCGAGGGAGAGGGGCCCCTCCCAAAGCCGGCAGTGTCTGGTGTGTTCCAGAGCTGACGTCCTCTCTTTCCCTCCTGGTACACTCTCCAGCCCTGAGCTGTGGGTTCTCAGGAACCCCTTACACACGTGGAGCACACGTTGGGTCTCTTGAGGGCAAGTGATAGAAACTTAAGGCAGCCTTACACACAAATGGCTCATTCATTCTCTCGGTGAATACCAGTTGAACTTCTGTCTCAGTCACTGCGGGGGACTAGGGACATAGTGAGAGCTGGACCAGCTTCCAGCTCCCATGGACCTTATATTCTAGACCCGCGCTGTCCAATCGAGCATCCTCTGGGTTCACGTGGTGAGTGAAACGTATATGCATTAAGATGAAATAAAATAAAAAATTCACTTCTTCCGTCTCACCAGCTACCTTCTAGTGATCCAGAGCTGCACGTGGCTAGGACCTATGGGAGAAGCCGAGTTCTGGGACATTCCCATCACTGCGGAAGGTTCTATTGGACGATGCCGCTGTTAGAATATATTGAGAAAAATGATAAAGAAGAAAAATGACAAATGGTGATTGGTTTTATGCGGAGAATTAAAATAGGGTGACATGAGGGTGACCAGGTACCTCGCTTTGATGGGGTGGCCACAGTGGGGGTGTCAGTCAGAGCTTACCAGTGAAGCAGAACCAGGAGGATAAATATATTAAGAGATTAGTGCAAGGGATCGCCTTATGCGATTGTTGGGGCAGGTGGGGCAGGCCATCAGGAAGGGCTGGCTGGTGTGGAGTGGCTGTCTGCCTTTGTTCTGCTCTTAATGCCTTTTGAAGGATTGAATCAGGCCCATCCAAATTAATGAGGATAATCCTCCTGACTTAAAGTCAGCTGATTACGGACTTTAATCACATCCACAAAATACCTGCACAGCAACACCCAGATTAGTGTTGGATTGAGTACCTGGGGGACTCCGGCTTAGCCACGTCAACCCATTGAGAAGACCGTCACAGCGGGCCTCTCTGAGAAGGTGACATTTAAACTAAGCCTTGAATGACAAGAAGATTTACCAGACATGAGAAGATGGGGGAAAGCACATTTTGAGAAGAGCAAATGGGTTATGCAAATCTCCAAAGCATTTTGAAGAAGCAGAAAGAAGGCCCTCGTGGCTGAACCACGGCACGTGCTCTGGTGACTCTTTGCTGTGTGTGACTCCAAAACTTAGTGGCTTAAAACAACACCTGCTTTGTTATCTCTCATGATTCTCTGGGTTGCCTGAGCTCAGCGGGGTAGTTCTTTAGCTCCATGCATTATGGCTTGACTGGGCTGGACCATTCAAGATGGCACTTGTACACAGACGGCCGTTGGCCCTGGATGTTGGCTGGGAGTCAGTTTGGGCTGTCTTCTGGGGCACCCATATATTGTCTTTCCATGTGGCTTGGGTTTCTTATAGCAGGAATAAGCGTTCTAAGAAGGAGGAAGGGGAAGCTGTCAGGTATCTTAGAAACTAGTTCTGGAACGGGTACAGGGTTCCTTCTGCTCGTAACTGTATCAGTGAGGGTCAACTGGAGAGTAGAGCCACTGTGAGTATAATGGAAAAATGAATTTATCATAGAAGTACAGACCTTATACAACTGTAGGAAGAACTGGGGAAGTAAAAGTTCATAAGAGGAGACTAAAGCTTCGGAGAAAGGTCTCTAACCTGTCCTGATGTGGGTAAGCCGGCCTGGGTTGTTGGAGACCTCTGGAAGCCAGCATGTCCATCTGTGGCAGGGGAACCAAGAAGAGGGACTGGAGTTGACGCCTGTGGAAGGTTATTGGTTCTTTGGAGCTGTTGCCTCTGTGAGTTTGCAGGGAAGCATCTGGTGTTGGATTTGAGGTCACTGTTGGTCACCGGGGCCCACTTTCAGGATGAAGAGTTGGCCATGGAGTGGGAACAAAGAAGGATAAACTAGACCAGCACCTCTGAAAATGTCTCCTGTTGTCCCTAACCCACGTCTCAGAGCATCATAGCTGCTGCTTCTTGCACCTCCCACATTTTGTACCATGTTGGCCAACTCTAACCTGGGATCCTACAGAGAAGGGGATTCTGGAAACGTGGGTGCCAGCATCTAGCCAAGTTGACAATACACTAGTGAAGAGCAGGGAGCAGGTGCAGCAGGATGGAAGGTACAAGGAAGGGGAGACAGGTGGGGACCAACTCCTCAGGGGCCTCGGAGCCCTGGCAAGAAGCTTAGATTTCTTTGAAATAGACTAGGAGGCTGTTGGAGGGGTTTTAAGAAGGGAATTGTCTTGATTTGATTTCATTCAACTCATAAGTCAAGGATGAATGGAGCTGGTTTGGGGCAAGTTTCAATCCATTGGTCAGTCTCCCTTCTTCCTTCTTCATGCCTTAGTCCTGCTTGTCTTGGGCTTGGCCTCAACTTTCCGTGTTGAACTCCACCTTACTTTTCTCATCTGTAAAATGGGGATGCTGGTAGTATCTTCTTTATGGTGTTGTTGCCAGAAAAGAAAGGAGTTAATATAAATAAACCCTTAGCCTGATGTCTGGCAAATTGCATGCCTATTACATGGTCGGCTATGATTATCTTTACTATTATTTTTTTTAAGTCAGTCCCCCGCCCATCCTGCCCCTGGCCTTTGTCTTACAGCCAGAGAAGCAGAACCCCAGCTGAGAAACCTTGTCCAGGGCTTCATTTGCCCTTCCCGATATAGCTGCTACTTTTACTTTCTTGCAGGCCACCTTTGGCCCCTCTCTTGAGCCCCCTGCCACTTCATGCGGTCAGCTCTGGCTTTTGTAGGAACCCCCAGTGAGAACAAAGAGACCGTGGCTCCCGGCTGTCCTCTCTGATCCGAGCCACGGTCCTCCCTCTCTGTATTCCTTGCACCTGGGAGGTAACAGAGCAGAAGAATTGGGCACAGAACTGAGACTGAACTTGTACTGTGTAGTCTGCAGGGGCTGTACTGTTTGAGGATTGTGGTTCCGTGTCCACTAAACCAGATGAGCTGAATCAGACCCAAACGGACTGTTACATCTGAGGATCAGACCCCAGCTCCTTCCCCCAGGCTCCCAGTTGGTTCATCTCCAGATGTCTTCATTAGCTTATCGCACCAGCTACCCTGACCTAATTGCTTTTCTTTGAAAAGCCTGCCTCAGGGCCTTTGCACAGGTCATCCTTTCTGCCTGGAATGTTGTCCGTGGCTGCTTCCTTGTCATTTTGGTCTTGGCTCAAATGCTACCTTCCTGGAGTGTCCCACGTCCATCTTAGCCACTCACAATCTCCTTACTCTGTTTTATTTTATTCATGGTTCTTATTTGTTTATTTATTTGTTTGTTTCTCTACTCCTCGCCAGAACAGTGGTTCTTTTTTTTTTTTAATAATTTTTATTTTGTTATATTAGTCACCATACAGTACATCCCCAGTTTTGGATGCAATGTTCTATGATTCATTATTTGCATATAACACCCAGTGCACCATGCAATATGTGCCCTCCTTAATACCCATCACCGGCCTATCCCAATCCCCCACCACCCTCCCCTCTGAAGCCCTCAGTTTGTTTCCCAGAGTCCACAGTCTCTCATGGTTCATTCCCCCTTCTGTTTACCCCCCTTCATTCTTCCCTTCCTTCTTCTACCAATCTTCCAGAACAGTGGTTCTAATAGGGCTTCTGGACTTGCTGTTTTGGCTGGTCTGGGGAAGTGCCCAGTCACCTGCATTTTTAAGAAGTTCCCAGGTTCTTGTGCTGCTGCGAGTCTGGGGATACCACTTGGAGAATTACCATGCCAGCACTGTTCCAGAGCCTGGCTCAGAACTGTCGAGTAACAAGCAGTCATTGAGTGATTAAGTGAATGATGGTGGCCCATGATAATAGTAAGAGCAGATACTGGTTGGGTTCTTACTGAGAGAAGTGATATGCTGGACAATTGACAGTCCTCCCTGGCTCATTTAATCCTTTCAACAACCTCATGAGGTTTATATGCTTATTTTTTCTATTTACTGGTAAGAAAACTGAGGCCCAGAGAGGTAGCCTCCTTGGCCAGTGTCACACAGCAGTGTGTCAGAGCCAGGGCTGGAACCTGGGTTACAGGTGGGGATGGCTTTCTCCTTAACCCTTGGCGGGGGGGTGGGTGTCCATGTATTACCATTTGCTCAGCTGGAGTGTGCAGGCCTCTGGGGGCTTGCAGGGGTGGAGCAACTGAAACCAGAAATGAGAGAAAAAGACATGATTTAAGCATTAATACTAAATAAATACTAAATAGCAATCACATTGCACATTCACAGAACACGTTCAGTTTTAAGAAGCCCCTGCCTGCAGATGACCTTATTTGATCCTCACAGATGTATGAGTGGTGGGCAGACCAGGATGAGCGCCCATTTCACAGGTGGGAAAACTGAGGCCACCAGCAGAAGGCCACTCCGGCTTGCCGCAGAGCTGGGGTCGGAACGGCAGCACCTGTTCCTGCTGCTCAGTGCCGAGCCCTTTCTCCTGTGGGGTGTTTGGGGGTGCTCGTGGGGAGCCACATTGCCCCTCCAGGTTGAACCCCAGAGCTGCAGAGCTGGGACACTGCCCTGAGGTGGGTGTGGCTGGGAAGGTCCGAAGTCCCCGGAGCCTCCTCGGAGCCCTGGGAGGCTCCCCGTTCTCAAGGGTTAGTCCCCCTATCTTAGCAATGGTTCTGGGAGAGAGTGGGTATCTGATCCTTGGGTGTGTGGTTATATTTGAAAAGTTCAGTGAAGGTGCGGGAGGAAGCGGGGAGGGCAGGGGGAGTGGAGAGAAGGGTTCTCAGGTGCTAGTATTATTTGGAACCAAATTTGCCGCCCTACCCTCCTGTTCCCCCCCTGCTCTCCCCCTCCCCAATGTCCCAGTATTCTGACATAGCACTACTGGAAACAAGGAGATGGTTCCAGTTCATTATAGTCCTGTTTTGCACTCAGGTGGCCTTTTGTGTTGTTTAATTATTTTCCTGAATATAGATTTAGAGTCCTGTATGACAAGTGCCCAAGCTACTGTTCGGGGAAGAGGGAAGAAAAGGCAGTTTTGTTTTGTTTAATATTTTATGTATTTATTTTGAGAGAGAGAGTGCGAGAAAGTGAGCAGGGGGAGGGACAGAGGGAGAGAGAGTCCTCACGCAGACTCCCTGCTGAGCACAGAGCCTGACACTGCTTGATCCCAGGACCCTGAGATCATGACCTAAGCTGAAACCAAGAGTCAGACGCTTAACCGACTGAGCCACCCAGGCGCCCTATTAAACACCTTCTTTGCATCTGTTCAAAAGAGAAAACCTCCTGGCTGCATGTTTTGAAGTAAACCTTTCCATGGCTTAGCAATTTCTAATGATGCCTCAAGACACAACTTAAATGCCACCACTGCCAGGAAGCCTGCCTTGATTGCCCCATGCTCTCATCTTGGCAGTTATCTTGCAGTTGTTTTGATATATAAACCTCCCAAATCAGATTACAAATTCCTAACGTCGCAGGCGCCATCTCTTAGTAACAACAAAAATAATAACAATAAATGATTAAAAGCATATTAAGTATCAGGTATTATCCTAAGCTGATTTTAAGGAAAACTTCACTTATGTTTCAGAACTTTCCCAGGAGAGGTGCACCTAGGTGGCTCAGTCAGTTGGGTGTCCTACTCTTGGTTTTGGCTCAGGCGGTGATCTCGGGGTCGTGATCTCAGGATCATGAGATGGAGGCTGGTGTCGGGCTCTATGCTTAGCAAGGAGTCTGCTTGGGATTCTCTCTCCCTCTCCCTCTGCCCCTCTCCCTGCTTGCATGCGCGTGCATGCTCTCTCTAAAATAAATAAGTAAATACTAAAAAAAAAAAAAAAGAAAAAAGAAAAAAGAAAATGATAGAAAAAAGGCACAGGGAGGGGAACCTAGTGATCCAAGGTCACACGGCCATCCAGCAGCAGAGGCCAGGCCCTGAGCTCCGCCGACCACACACCCCACACAAACACAGTGCTGCTTTAGTTTTCTATAAAGTACTCATCACAGTAGCAAAAGTATCGTCAAATGAATCAACAAACAAATGAACTGGCATAATTTAATCATGGAAACTGTGCCCTTGGCGCGGAAGTTTGAAGCATTTTTAGATTTGCCTTGAGAGAGAGAAGTGAGCGGAAGACAGTTTCTATCTCTATGTCAGTGACGGGTTCACGGGCTAGAGATGAGCAGATAACGAGAGCGGACTCTGTCTACGACGGGGTGGGCAAACAGCCCACAGCCAAATTCCACCCTCTGTCTGCTTTTGTAAATAAAGCTTTATTGGAACACCGCCATGCCCCTTTGTTTACATACGGTCTAGGGCTGTTTTCACACTACGCTATGACAGAGTATGGCCCAGAAAACCTAAAATACTGGCTCTCTGACTTTTTACAGAAACAGTTTGGTAACCTTTGCTATAAAAGACCAGGTGAGAGATGAGTGTCAGCTCAAACAAATGCACACATGGTCCGAAAGCAGAAGAAATCTCAGTCTGATGGCAAGAGGGAGGAGGGGAGTAAGTAAGCAAAGGGGTCCCGGGGGAGGGGGGGCATTGTCCATGGCGAACTCAATGGTGAGGGTGAATTACTGTTTGCACAGCAGTACAACGTGTGCATGGAGCTGCCCTTTATTGATTCCTTACAATACTATGTGCTTAGGGGAAGGAATGAAGGGCACAAAGGGTGTGCATGCCCAGAGATGTTAAGTAACTTGCCCAGGGTCACACAGCCACGACATGGTAGAGTCTACCTGCTCTCAAACCTGTGCCAGTCTCACCCAAAAGAGGCACTTTCATCACACACTGTCCTGTGTGCCGCCGACTTTTCTGGTCTGTCCCTGCCAGACTGCGGGTTCTCTGGGGGCGGGGACCACAGCCCATTATCTCTGGAGGGGCCGTTCAGCCAGTATTTTGCGAAGTGTCCCACTGCCCCAATGGGATTCTGAGCTTGGGGGAGCCTCACACTCCCGAGCTCCCTCTTGACTTCACCCCTCACTTGGAAAAGGAAACCTGAAATGGCCTCCCTTCCCCCAGCCACACGGAGGACCTGTTGCCACCTCCAACCTCCGCATCCGCCCTGACCTTGGGCCCGGAGCTCAGTTTAGTTCTATCATCTGATCATTTTCTTTCTTCAGCGCTTTTGCTTTTTCCCTTCTCTGTCTGGTACTTTGTGGAGGAGAAATGAGGCGGACAGGCTCTGTAATCGGTTACCAGGACGCCCTCGGTGACTGAGGCTGACATTGTTTTTCAGGCTCTCCCTTCCAAAGAACTTCAGCCTTCATTGTCATGGGGGGTAGAGGGGGTGAGAGGCAGGGCTGTAGTTTTGCTCTGCACCCGAGAAGTTAGCGTCCAATAGCTGGTCAGCTGCAAACACTTGGCTACCGTTTCCTCCCTGTGTGTATTGCCCTGGACACGCCGTCCCACCGCGGGTTCGCGGTGATGACTTCTGACGGCCGCCAGGGGGTGCTGCCTGAGCATCTTCCTTCCGCCGAGCCTCCGAGGAATTTGCTCCGGTGCCACCGAGAAAGATCTACATTAATGCGCCCGCGGCAAGGAACCTTGGTCTCATCCTCTCAACTTTCAAATAAGGAAAAACTGCGTCCCAGAGAGGAGACAGGCAGGGCCCAGCCCCGGCGGGAAGCAAGTGTGGGCTTACACCCTGTGTATCGTCCAGAGAGCATTCCAGGCAGGCTGGAAGCAGGTGGGTGGGGGGCACCTTTCGCCTCTTTTTCCAGCGGCAGGGCCTCAGAGCAGGCTCGAGGTTCCCGCCTGCCTCTGGTTGGCTCAGACGGGGTCTTGCTGCCACTAACCTCCCTGCAAGGCTCATGTCCTTGTCGATCTCTCGTTGGTCTCCCTGCCAGGCTGCAAGACCAATTAAGAGAAGAGTATGAGCAACCTTCAAAGCAGGCTCCAAATAGTAGCTGGCGGGATGCAAAGGTAGCTCAAAGAGACAGTGGCTTCCTTTCCTCGGGAGACAGCTCGAAAGAGCTTGGGGCCAGACTTGGGGTGACTCCTGCGGTCGGAGCTTCCTGGAGCCTGTTGATAGAAAGGCGAAGAAGAGAAGCAGCCAGATTTAAAATCAACCTCTTCCCCTTTGCACAGGCCCGCCACTGGGGCACATACATAAGAGAGACATGGCCATGCTTGGCACGGGAGACCCCATGCGGTAGGGAATCTGCTCCAGTCCCCTTTCCCCATCAGAGCCTGTCTTTGAAACAGGCATCAAAATTCCTAACCATTTGGTGTTGTCACGAGGAATAAGTGAAATGACGTAGGCTTTCGTCTCTGTCTGGGGCTGCTTCCCCCTGTGTGAGCAGGACCTGACTTTGGTTCTTTTGGCTGGAATGAGTTGGAAATCCTATGACCCAAATGAATGGGCCAAGTCAAAGGTTTCTCTCCCTGTTCTCCTGTTCTGCCTCCAGCCTTCGTCACGGAGGCAGGTTCCTCGGGGGCTGGATGGCCACGGGGCCCCAGAGCCGGGGAGCATGCTCTGGGATGGGTGGGAGCAGCTGAGGGTTTTGCCGCGACTTCGTCGGGCTGAGCCCATGAGTTTGACAGTGCTGGTGCTCCATGGATTGGGGGCTTTGCAACCTTTTTAGAATTTTGGAGCAGAAAAATGGTCACAATCACCGTCTTCCTTTAACATATTTGGGACGTTGGACAAGTTCCCATTGTCTTTTACAGAACCACGGAGCTATATTTATCCCCCCCAAAGTGAGCAAGGTTCTAGACTAAGGGGCTTTTAGGCAGGGGATCTGTGGGTTTACATGTGGTCCTTCCTCACTGAGCACGGTCTCAAGGCTGTGGGGTGGGGCAGCCGGGCTTAAGAATGTGATCATTGTCTGTTAATGACATTGGACCTCACCAGATCTCTGGTCCCTGGTAGGAGATATTGGGGATCATAGCATGTAAAGGGCTGGCTCGGGGTTTCTCAGCCTGGGCACCATTGACATGTGGGGATGGGTAATTCTTCGTGGCGGGGGCTGTCCTGTGCATTACAGGCAGCACCCCTGGCCTCTCCCCGCCAGATGTCAGTAGTATCCACCCCCCTACTCTTCAGCTGTGAAATCAGAAATGCCTCTAGATGTTGTCGAAAGTTCCCGGCTGAGAGCCACTGCCTTGACGACGCTCTGGCTCTGATGATGACAACTTAAGTATTCTGAGGCCAGACGAAAGCCAGGAGATTTTGCGGACGGAGGGTCTGTAAAAGCACAGAAAACCATAATTGAGTTGAGAGTTGGACTTTAGCTTATCAAGCCCAGAGCAAGATTTTCCCAGGGGTCCTCAGTCACATTTACAGGAACCAGATGAAAGCTAGGAGCTTTGATGTGGCTCCCTCACACACGCGCACACACACACACACACACACTCTCTCTCTCTCTCTCTCCCCCTCTCTTCCCAGGGACCTTGTTACAACTTGAGTTTTGCGGGTAAACAGCTCCCAACATCTTTTTCCTTGAGGAAAGATTCCGTGAAAGGGGACAATAGTGGACATTGCTCCGGGCGGGAGGCCAGATGCTTGGATTAGCCCTGCCCTGACTTCTCAAGCTATGGGAGTCTGGATGAGCCACATGGCCTGGCTGAGCCTGGTGTCCTGGTCTGTAAGATGCCCAGGGACAGGAAGGATGGTCAATAAAATCCTTCCCCAGTGATTCTGTGTCTGAGGTTTGACCTTCACACCGGGCCGGCGAACGGACAGCGGTAACCATGCCCCATCTTCATAGACAGCTCTTCGGCCCACACTGCGCCTTCCAGATGGTATTATGGTCCATTATTATGGCATCGAGCCTCGATATCAACTCAGTGGCACTTTCTTTGGATTTTTTGAACATAAGAAACTACTCTGCACTTTTGCTTTTGTTCCTCTGCTTGCAACAGAGGCTATGGGCTGGCTCCTTCTTCCTAGTCTCAGCTCGGATGCCGTAGGGAGAATTCGACATATGGTAGTAGTATGATTATTTGTCATAGACAGGGGCACACGGGGGCTGAGAGCGCCCAGGGGAGGGCCCAAATGCAGCCAAGCACGTTCAGGGCACTTTCCAGAGGAAGGACCGGCTACGTTTGGTTCCGGGGGGACAGGCTGTGTTTGGACTTCTTGCTTGCTTCCTGGGCTGATTATATTGTTTCCTTGCCCACCAAGTGCCAAACCTCAAATCTGCCACATGAGCTTTCTTTCAAATGATCATAGCTTGAAAATTCTTTTTTATCCCCCCCCCCGCCCGCAATATCTTTCTGGACTTTTTTTTTTTTCACGCAATATCTTTTTGGACCATTTTGTGTTGTAAAAGCTGTCTGCAGACTTTCAGCACTGAAGTCCTTAACGTACACATTCCAGGGGAAAGCATGCCTATCTCTTTTTTTCTTTCCTCTTTTTTTTTTCTTTTGGAAGAAGGAGTTAGTGTGTAGAGAAAATGCCAGAACATTACCCAACTACATCCGCTTTCCTTTGATCCTTGTACCAAAGACCAGAATGTAAAAGAGGAATTTAAATGGAATTCCTTGTAACCCCTGACCTCGGGCTTCATTCAGCAGCATCCTTTGGGGTCCTGGCTTATGTCACTTCTATGACAAGACGCTAAGATTTGGGCACAGGGGCATTACGACATCACGATGGGGCCAGACGTGTTGGAGTGGAGGAGATTGGGGGTTTCCTTATGAAGGGAGGGCTTCGTGTCCAGTGGATTTTTCTAAATAGTCATGGTGCCAATGCATGTGGAAAGGAGGATTTACCCCCTCCCTGCCCCCATCTTTTGTGGGTCTCTCTCTGCACGGAAGCGTCTTGTTCCTGCTGTGTACGAGGCATTGCTCCACGTTTGTGATGCTAGACACATTGTGTGCAAGGACTGTCCACGCGTGGCCTCCTTCTATGCTAATCATGACTCTGTAAGGTTGGGGCGGCCCTGTTCTTATAGAAAGGGAGGAGGCGGTCTTCAGAGAGGTGGATGGATTTGCACAAGGGTGCACAGCTTAGACAAGTCCTGAAGTCAGCTTCGCCCTCAGGTTTGGGGGGGTTTGGCGGGTGACTGCTGGTTTACCCCACACCCCAAGGCTCTGAAGGTGAGAAAGGAAGGGGGTAGCATTTATTGATAACCCAGGTGCTCTGCAGAAGTCACCTGAGGTCTGCTGAAAGAAAGCCCGTGGGCTTCACAACTTAGACGCGACTTGGAGGAACACAAGCCACTGGGTGGTGGCGACAGGCAGGCCCACGTCCAGGTGATACTGGTGTATAGTTAGTAGACTGGACCAGAGCAACTCAGCAGGTGGGTCTGGAGGGAGAGGTAGGTGAGGAGGAGGGGAGGTGGGGTGCAGGCAGGAGGAGGTGGGGCCGAGGCCTGGAGTCTGAAGGAGAGCCCTGCTCCGTGATTTCAGGTGGCTGTTGCCCTGACCTTGGCTCTCTAATCAAAAGAGAATAATGGTCCCTGTCTTTTCCTTGAAAGGCGGGGTTGAGGATGCCGTGAGGCGGTGCACGTGAGAGGGGTCCACGCAGTGAGGTGGCCGCTCTTGTCTGTGCAGCATGATAGTTTCCCTTCCCAGGGAGCTGAGTTAAATTCACAGCCAGTTTTGAGGTCTGAGGGCTTTGTGCCTCAGTGTCGGCAAGCAGAGGTGAGCCCAGGTACGTGCTGAGAGTTTGGGGTGGGCGCCACTGAGTGGGAGAGAGGAAGGAAGAAAGGGTCAGACTATCCCACAAAGCAAGCATCGTCCCACTAAGTGCCAGCAGTGCTGTCGCACGGCCCTGGTCTCCAACTCTGGGCTCCTGCATCTGACCTGCTTGTAACCTTGGGAAGTCCGTGTGCTCCTCCAGCCCTTGGTGTCCCCATTGGCACAATGGGGATGAGGCTGGGCATTTGGGTGAAGCTGTGGAGGAAGGACTGTGTGAGCGGGGAGCACAGGATGGTTAGCGAGCTGGAGAAGGCGCAGCCAGCCAGGCAGGGGACACGGGTCACGGTGCCAGAAGATCAAGATGAGCAGGGACAGAGGTCAGCATGGATACCACTGGCCACCTGCTCTGCATTTTGTGCCTGGCTTCTTGCGGCCACAGAATGTTCCTGGATTCTACGGCCACCAGCCGCTTCTCTCTCTGACCCACCAGCCTCCTCGCAGACTGGGGCTGAGGGGACATTTTCCCATCCCCTTGGCGGAAAAACGGCTCAAGATGGAGAGGCCTTGGATTTGGGCCTGAAACCCACCTTGAATCCCTTGTGCCCACTTCCCCGGGTCACCAAAGGAAGTTACATCGCTCGAGCTCTGGTTTCTCCCTTTAAAAAAGAGAATCGAAATCCTTGTTTTCTTTTCCTGCCGTGACCTTGATGAGGACCGAACAAAGTGAGGTCCCGGACGGGCTTTGCCAGCTGTCAAGGGCCGAGAGTTGGAAGGGGCCGTGACGGCTGTCTCTGCGGCCTCAGCATCATCTGGGGCCGTTAGGAAAGAAGAGGCGGAGTCTGTGGGTTGAAATAAAGTCCTTGAACCTCTGGTTGCCAGGGAGCCGTCTAGAGAGGTTGCGGCCATCAAGAGACAATGATATTTTAGTGTGCAGCTCACATGGGCACTCAGCTTTAACCAGCATTTATTAAACACCTACTGTCTTCCCAGCCTTGTGCGAGAGGGCCCAGCTTTGTGGCCCCGGGCGAGTCCCAGATCTCTTTGCGACGTCATTCCTGGAGTGAGAATTTGTAGTAATCTCTTCCTACTTCTTGGCTTGCTGTGAGGACGAAATGAGATAAAATCTGCGAAGTGCAGTGCCTGGCACGGAGTTATGGTGGCTGCTGGGGACTGAGCTACAATTATTGTTACTGTTCGGTGTCTTCACCCGTCTGATCTCATTTAATGCTTCCGGCTGTCCTGCAAGGATGGCTGGCCTTCTCTTTCGATGCCACTTCATTTCTGCATGCTGTCTTCCACGTGAATGAAGTGCCTGGCATTCACGGCCCCAATTTATAGACGAAGAAAGGAATACAGCCGCCAGAGCTCCATGCCCCGATCTCAGGGAGGCAGAGAAGAGGGGGTCCCTCGCCTGTCTCTAGTGAGAAGCACCAGGTGGGGGTGTGATGCTGGCACCACACTTCCCGTCTAAGAAGGAAATAGCCAAGTGTTGGTGGAGAGAGATCATCAGCCCAAAAGTAGGATGGGAGAGGAAGGAGCTACGGAATAACGCCAGCTTTCTCTCCAAGCGCATTTGTTGGGAAGGGAAAGAAAGAGCAAAACAAAACAAGTTCTCTGTCTGGGCAGACGTGATTTAACGCGGCCCAGGGCATATTGGCAATAATATCAGGGAGTTTCTTGCTCTGGGGCAAGTATTTGGGTTTTTCATGCTCCACTGGTTCCCCTAGAGACAGGGGCATGCACCGGAGGAAGTTGGATTTGGGGACATGTCACATCTCTTTTCTTTTACAGTCAAGAAATCTATTTGTTTAATTAAATTTCCTTCGAGTTTGGTTTTTCCCTTGAGCTAATTTTCTCTTCTGTTTTCTTTCTTTCCTAAGCCACCGGTCAGGGCAGAATTTATCAATGGGAATGACAGTATTAATAATAACAGAAAAACACGGTAATAAAGCCCACACGGCACCCATGTCCTCTATCATCCAAAGCCTGTGAAGTCACCTTTGTCTCTTTGGAGGAATCTGTCGTTAGCTCGTAGCTTATTTAGATCTTATTTTCATGGCTGCCTCAAGCGTTTGAAGCTTGAGGTCTAAGGGAGTTCTGAGAAAATCTTTTTAATCATCCAGAAACTATTCAGGCTTTCTTAGGAGCTGGCAAACCCTCCTTCCTTCCTTCCCTCCTTCCTTCCTTCCCTCCCTCCCTCCTTCCGTTCCTTCGCTCCCTCCCTCCCTCCCTCCTAGTCTTCCTCCCTCCCTCCCTTCCTCCCTCCCTCCTTTCCTTCGTTTCCTTCTTCCTTCCTTTCCTTCTTCCAGCCTGGCCCAGATCTCTTTGAAAGAGAGAATGACTTGCTAAGGATGGGCTATCTCCTTTATGCTGCTTTGAGACGTAGTAAATAATCTAATATATTAATTAAATAATCTAATCCAGGGGTTGACAAAACTGTGTCCTACAGGCCAAATCTGGTCTGCTGCCTGCTTTTTAAAATAAACTTTTATTGGGACACAGCTCTACCGCCTCATTTCCGTGCTGTCTGTGGCCGCTGTTGCTCTATGATGGCAAAGTCAAGTTGGAACAGAGGCCATTTGGCTCACACGTTGAAAGGATTACTGTCTTGTCCTATACAGAGGACGTTTGTCAGCCTCTGTTCTAGTCCTTGGCTGTGGTCCGCTATTGTTCTTCTGCTGCTGTTGCTGGTAAACAAATAGGTTCTTTCACTTATTCATTCATCACGCGTTTGGGAAACACTTTCTTTGTGCCAAGCTCCATGTTACGTACAAGGAGCATTACTTGGCTTTGAGGAATTATTGCAAAGCAGTAGGGCACAGAGGACCATGCTGATTGCAGTGGTGACTTAAAGGAGGAAGCAGGCAGTGTTTGGGTGGTTGAGTGCAGGAGAAAGCTGGAGGAGCCTTCATAGAGGAAGAGACATTTGAGATGGGTATAAAAATGGGAAGTCACCTGGAAGCTCGGGGGCCACGACCTCCCAGGTATGGGAATAGGCAGTAGTAAGGTGTGTAGTTGTGATAAAACAAGACCAGCTCAGGGAGTGGAAGTCAACCTGGAGGAGGGCCTGGGGAATGAGGGAAGGAGAGGAGCTTAGTGGCATAGGTGAAGGGCCACGTAAAGAGCACTTTATGAACAGGAATGGTGACTTCGGCTTTGTTAGTTCCATGGTGATTTGCTCCAAGCCACAGCTTAGGGGCAGTGTGTAGTGGATGGGATTCGTTAGACTGGGGGGCACCCCAAGGTCACTTCATCTGCAGGTAGCTTTGGAGCTGATCTGTGCTTCCTCATCTGCCAAGGGGGGACACTTGTAACACTCACTTCTTGGGGTTCTTTTAAGAATTCAATGAATTGTAATATATAAAGCAAGTGCTTGGTATATAGTAGACACTCAATAATGTGGTTTAGTAATTAAATACCTGTCCAGGGACACATTTTCTAAATGATATGAGGGGTTTTGCTTTAAAAAACCCAAATCAAACAGGTTTCTTTCCTGTGGGCTTCTTGTTGTAGTTAGTATGTTGCCATGTGCTATGATTTTACTTTCAACATCATGATTCCACTTGGACTTGCCTGTGGCGTCCTCGTTCCCCTGTGCATATGTTGAGACAAGGGTCTTATGAAGCAGACTTTGGGAAATGCTGTTTAAGGCAACTGTTGGTAGGGGGGTGATACCTCCTGAGGACTTCCTCTGTGCCAGGCACTGTGCTAGGCTCTGGGAACACAGGAGTGAACACAGACCTGGCCTCGTGGACTTTGGCGATAGCTCGTAGAGTTAACGCTCGAGTCCTGAGCTGCTCTGCTCCTCAGTGTTAGAGTCTGTAAATTGGGAACCGTATGAAGCCCTGTGGCATTTTATCTCACCAGGAGGTTGGAAAGATCATGTGAGACACTGGCTGAGGAGGGGTTAATGAAACTGGGCTGTGGAAGGGTCATCCATAAGCATAATGTAGGAGCTAAGAGCATAGACCCTGGCACCAGTCAGCTGAGGTTGGAGAATGAGCTCTGCCCCCTACCAGCTGTGTGACCTTGTGCAAGTATCTTAACCTGTCTGTGTCTCCATCTTTTCTTCTATGAAATGAGGAGAGTACTCCTAGTACCTCGTAGGGTAGTTATGAGGATTTAATGAGTTATAAGGCACTGACATATACCAAGTGCCTTGTAAATATTATGATAATATTAATAACAGCCAAGATTGACCAACTACAGCACTTTACATGGATTGTCTAATTTACTGCTCATAATGACTTTATGTGGTAAGTATTATTATTATCCCCATTTAACAGATGAGAATACTGAGGCTTACAGTTAAGCCACTGCCAGGGGTCTGTAACTAAGACACTAAATGTCGAAGCTGGTTCACAGACTCCAGTGCCTGAGATCATAATTACTGTCCCCAGGCCTGTGTGGTTGAACTTACTTTGAAGGCAGGATGTGGTCACCAGTTAGAGGTCCAGCTTCCAGGGGGGTAAGGAGAGGAGAGCCCAGGAGCTGCTGAAGGGGCTGGCTGCATTCAGTCGAGCAATTCTGAGGTTACCCAGGTCCGGTGTTCAGACTTCTGGGAAGAAGTACACCTTCTCCTTTCTCTCTTTTGCAAATGCAGACTTGATTCTCTTTCTTCCTCATCTAGCCTTTGTAATGGCTTTTTGAAGTCAGAAGTAGAGTTCAGGGATCCTGAGAACAGATCTGTAAAAGAGAGAGCTACTTCCATTAGAAAATGTGAGCCCTAGTACTTTAATCAGTTCTGTGTGTGTGCGTGTGTGTGTGTGTGTGTGTGTGTGTGTATTTAAAAAGATCTTGCCAAATGCTAATACCTGCTTCTGCTAATGTCAGGCAGTGATTCACAGAGGTCCCCCTTTAGATTTTATGTGTCTCACGCTTGTCATTTTCTGAATATTTTTGAGAGTGGGGCGCTTGACCCCCTCCCTAAAAAGCAGTGTATTTTAAAAATGTTTTTGTTGTTGTTTGTTTGCCTATTAGAGTGGTTTTTTTTTTCCCTCCTTGTCTCTTAAAATCTCCCTTTTTCCTCCTTCCCAGTGCCTGATAGCCTGACACTGCCTTGCTTATATGTGACAGTGAGACAGGAGCAAGCTAATGTCAACCCCCCAGGGATGGGATGTTGCCCCAGCTCTGGCTGAGGCTGCAGAGCAGAATTGCCATGGCCTTTGCACAGAGAGACTGTAAGTCCTTTAGCACCTGGAAGAGTTGTGCATCTTCTCTGAGAGCACGGTGGGCTTTGTCAGCAGGTGGGTGAGCACAGGCAAAGAGAGACCAGGCCAAGGGGGCAGGTGTCCTGAGCATAGGTTGGAAGGGAGTGGGATGCATTCATTCATTTACTTATTCATCCATTCTTCCTCCCTCCTTCACCCATCTTCCTTTCTTCTGTCCTCTCCTTTGCTCCATCCATCCACTCATCCATCCGTCTATTTACTCACCCACCCATCTTCCATCCACCCACTCATCTGCCTCTTCGCCCACCTGTGCACTCACCTGCTCGTCCGTTTGTCCACCCTCATCTATTTTATGGGCACAGAGGTCCTTCTATGCACCACGTGCTCTGCTGAGTGCTGGAGATTTAGAAATTATGAACAAGGCCCCTGCCGTTGTGGACCAAACTGTCTACTGAGGGAGGCCGACCATTAAACAAAGAAATGAGATGGTTTGAAAACCTGATAAACACTTTGAAGAAAGTAGTGAGAGAGCCATGTTAGCTAGAGTAGTCAGAGAAGGTCTCTCTGAGGAAGTAACACTTGAACTGAGCTTTGAAGAATGTGAAGGGGAGAGGAAGTGGCATAAAGAGTTCTCTAGACTGAGGGAATGATTGCATGAAGAGGGGAAGGGTTCCTGCTTGAGGAATAACTAGAATTCTCTGTGGCTGGGGCTGCTACATCCATGCCCTCTCCACGTACCTATCCATCCATAAGCATACCCCTGCATCTATACATTCATCTGTTCATCTGCACGTATCCATCCATGTACCCAACCGTCTATGCACCCATCCATTCATCTGTGTGAACATCCATGCGCCCATCCATCTATCCATCTGTCCATCCATGCATCCATCTATCCGTGCAGAAATCCACGTACCCATGCACCCCTTCACATGTACGTCTGTCCATCTATGTACTCATCCCCCTGTCTGTGCATCTAACGGACATTCACTGACAACTGATTGTAAGTCAGACACATCTGTTTTCTCTTACATGACCTCCTAGCAGCATAAACAACTGACCACTTTTTCCTTTTGGAAACTTTCTCTCCCCACAGGTACCAGGAAAGCATGCTCTTCTGGTTTTACTCCTACCTTATCTGGCCCCTACCTGCATAAAACTGAATTGACTTATCTTCTAGAACCCAGAATGGATCTTCCACTGGATTTTTTCTTCTTAGTAAAGGACGGCGCCATCTTTCTAGTTGGTTAAGCTACAGATCTGGGAGTCACTCTGCCTCCAGCCTATTCCCCTCTCCTCACGTGCTGCTTGTCCCCAGGTTATGTTAATTCTGTCTTTGAAATGTATGTCAAATCGGCCTGCTTCTCATGGCCAGGGCTCTAGTCTTGCCTGGGAGACTGCAGCGGCCTGTCTGGTTTCCTTGCTTTCATACTGGCTCCCCTCCACTGCCTTCTCCACTTGGAACCAGATTCATCTCCTAAAATCCCAAATCGAGTCATGTGATTTCCCTGCTTAAAACCCTCCACCAGCTGCCTACCTCAACGGTTTCATCTCCTATTTTCTCTCTTACTCAAAACCATTCAGTCACACTGACCTTATTTTGCAGTTCTTTGAATGCTTTTCTCCCCTCAGGGCCTTTGCATATGCTGTGCACTCCATCTGGAGCATTCTCTCCCTTTTTTTTCCCTAGCTGCCTCCTCCTGGACTTCTACTTTCTGGCTTACAAATTTTTCCCTCTGCAGAGTCTTCCCATCCCTCCCAACTCAAAAGAGCACCTCCATTTTCTTTTGGGATACCAAGTTGCTTTTCTTTGTAACACATGTCCAAATTTTTGATTACATATATATTTGTATGCGTATTTGTTTAATATCTGTTTCATAATACTGTAGAGCGCCCTGAGGCCAAAAACCATCTCTGCTTTGTTCACCATTGTGTCCCTATCACTTCTTCCAGAGATGGGCTCCCACTTAATAGTTATTCAAATGAAATAAAAATGTTCTCAGGGAGCTTATATTATATAAGGATATTGTCTGTTCACCTAAAAATATCCTAGGTAGTAGGAAGTTCTATAAACATAATTCAGACATGCATTACTCTGTGTCAGCATGGTGTAAACGTGTTGTCTATGTCTCATTTAAACAGACGGCACTCACGATGAGGTAGGTTGTCTTACTATCCCCATTTTACAGATGAAGAGACTGAAGCACGGGAACCTGAGCCTGTTCTAGCTCTCACACACAGTTCTTGGCCTGGCTGGGATCTGGACCTAGATCTCTCTGATTCTTGAGATTTTGCCCCTTCATCTCAGCTCTATCGGGCTTTAAACATACAGAAGCTCAGTACAAGTTTTCAGACCGGGAAAGGGGTGGTTTTGGCTGAGAACTTGAAAGTTCTTTTGCTTTGAGGCAGGGAGGTAGACCAGATGAACCACACCTGGAACTCCAGCACTGGCATTCTTCAGAAGGTTTTATGTTGTGGGTAGCACCATGATGTATTCTTGCACTTACTCCGACTGCTGTCAAGTTTTGTTGCAAATTTGAGGGCAGTCTGCAGTTGATGGACATCTGGTTTGGTGGGGGTGGGGGCGTTGTGCTTCTCTGCCTTTCGCGTTGGGTGGTCGAGGATAGGAATGTGACCTTGCTCTCTACCCAAAGCCCTTCCATTTCTTCCTATTCCTCCTGCCCCTGGGATCTGGACCCAGAGCCTGGTTTTCAAATTGCAAGATAACGATTTGATTTAGTGATTTATCTGATTAGATTTAAATGTATTTATTACATGCTTAAACATATTCCAGGGAGCTCTGAAAACGAACCGCAGGACTGTCCTGGGCTGAATTTCCGGGACCCACTGGAGCAAGTTCAAGAAAAGCGTAATCTACTTAGAGGGAAACAGAAGCAGGCCCTAATCCAATCGGCATCTGTGTCAGGCAGCACAGGCCCTACCTCCTGCCCACAACCTCTGTGCCCCCTAAACCTCCGCCTGGAGGTTAGAAGGGGTAGTAGGGATTGGTCTTCAGGATTCTTCCTCCCTGAGAACTTGTGTAGAGAGAAGACTTTACCTACCCTCTATTTATTATTTTAAAGTAATCTTTATTTCCCTTTTTGATACGAAAATCATTTTTATTTACAAAAATTCTGGAAAAAAGAAGTATAAAAAAAAGAAAACCAAAATCACCCATAATCTTGCCCAGATTCACATTCTATGGTGAGTCCTTTCAATATTCAAAAATGCTTTCAAAATTACCCAAGTAACACAGGATTCCATTCTGTGATAATACCCAGGCTTCTTTTTTAATGCATTTTTAACGAAATCGAAACAGTATCAAATTATATAGATTCTCTTATATCCTTTTTCCTTCACTCTTTTTTTTTTGAGGAGGGGTCATGCCATTAATTAGCTTTTGAAAACATCACATTTAATAGGCACACCCTGTTTCTTCCTGGGGATGTGGTGAATTTGTGTAATCATTGGTTTTTGGTTATGTCCTGCTTTCTGGTTATGTTCACCACCCTGCACGTCTTTGTATCGTGGTATCCTTATATCTTTCACTGCCGTTCCACTTTTTAAAAAGATGGTCTATTTTTTTAAAGTTCTATTAATTTTTTTAGTAATCTCTACACCCAATGTGGGGCTTGAACTCATGACCCCAACATCAGGAGTCTCATGCTCTACCAACTGAACCCGCCAGGCGTGAAAGATGGTCTGTTTTTTTTGAAGATTTTATTTATTTATTTGGCAGACAGAGAGTGAGCAAGAGCAGCAGAGGGAGAGGGAGAAGCAGAGGGAGGGGGAGAAGCAGACTCCCCGCTGAGCAGGGAGCCCAATGTGGGGCTCTATCCCAGGACCCTGGGATCATGACGTAAGCTAAAGGCAGACACTTAACCGACTGAGCCACCCAGGCGCCCAAGATGATCTATTTTTTACGAGCTTCACTGAGATATTATCAGCATGTAATGAACTGCACAAAGTGTACAATTTAATGAGTTTTAACCTATGATACACAAGGGAAACCATCATCATGAACCAAGATAGAGAACGTACCTGCCTCCCCCAAACTGTCCGTGAGTCCCTTTGTCCTCATTGCATTTAAAATGACCTCCCGTGGTCTAGAATGTTCTCAGCAACTCTGGATCCCCTCCAGGCGCCTGTGACAAATGCTAGGGCACATCCTGCACATAGAAGATGACTTGTTGGGTGCTTTCTCCATGCATGCAGGTTAAACCCCTGCTTGGTGTCGGAGCTACTTGCCATGAATGCCTGCAGAGACAGGGAGCTCACTCCCAGATCCGTCAGCCCCCCGCCTCGGCTGGCTTGTTGTGCACAGTCCATCCTTGAGCATCTCAAACCTCCTCGCACATCTTTCAGCCTCTGGTAATTCTGTCCCCCAGACTCCACACGGTGTCCCTCTACCTCCCTTCCCTGCCCTTCCCTCTCCCTCCCTCTCGCTCCCGATTGCTGCTCCTCTCCTGTTCATCTTTCCGCTGGGCTGATGCGAAATAGCCTGACCACACTGGTGGATGGGACACACTGGGTCCCTGCCTTCACAGAGCTCAGTTTGGCGGGGGAGATGGGCATTCAGCGGCTAACTGTGTCAATAATGATTAAACCCCGGTGTGAGCTATGAGAGCTTATAATAGGGATCTGGCCTTTCTGGGGGTGGGGGTGGGGGCTGCCATGGTCAGGGAGGACCTCCATGGAAAGTGACTCTTTTTTTTTTTTTTTAAGATTTTATTTATTTATTCGACAGAGATAGAGACAGCCAGCGAGAGAGAGAACACAAGCAGGGGGAGTGGGAGAGGAAGAAGCAGGCTCATAGCGGAGGAGCCTGATGTGGGGCTCGATCCCACAGCGCCGGGATCACGCCCTGAGCCGAAGGCAGATGCTTAACCGCTGTGCCACCCAGGCACCCCGGAAAGTGACTCTTAATGTGCCTTTTGCTTATTGGAAGATAGAATCTTACATGCTTCTTTTCAGTTCCCTTCTCTAGACTAAACATTTTCAGTCTCTTGGGCCATTCTCAGTGGGCAGGACCTTCGGATCTCTCAATCCCCTGCCTGCTCTTTGTTATCTTTGTGTCCCGTGCCCAGAGGACACCGAGAGCCCACTTCTGAGGACATGATCTGCCTAATCGTTTGCCAGTCTCCCTGCTTTAATGTTTCCTCTTCCAGCCATGGGATGTTTTCAGCAGGATCAAAGGCTGGCTCAGAAGCGACAGTAACTGCAACGAAGCAACATTTGTCAGATGCTTCTCTTCCCTGCGCTAAGCGCTTCCAGGCACGTTCCCCTCATTTTCCCACTAACGACATAAGAGCCAACCCTTTACGGCCTGTGGGGTGTGAAGACTCTTGTGTGAGTGGTTTATGCATCGTAGCTCACTTAATTCTTACAGCACCCTTATGAGGTAGGTATTTTTATGATTCCCACTTTACAGATGGGGAAGTTGAAGCGGACAGATTAAGCAGCTTGCCCTAGGCCACACAGCCAGGCTCAAACCCTCAAGGTCAGTGGTCGGAGCCATTGAAGCCCTTTGTTGCCTCTGCGATGGTTCCTGGTTTCCAGGGGAGGAAGTTAAGTTTCGGTGGGTGTCGAAGCTTCCACAGCCAAATGGAGATACTGGGATTTGGCCCCAGCAATGTGACTCCAGAGGTCACCCTTAATCCCTGTTCCGTTTGACCTCCTCCTTGCAGGAACATCTGGAGGAAAGGAGGTTAGGTGGGTGAGATCCCAGCCTCTACAGGGAGCAGGTGTCTTTCTTCATCCATCGGCACAGTCCTTGGGGGCCACTCTCGGCTTTGTGGGCAGCATCAGTGTTGGCACATGGACAAGGGAGTTTGGGGGAGAGCCATTAACAAGAACCCCAGCTCAGATCTGGAATGCGGCGCCTTTAAAGACCAAGGAGCCTGCTGTGGGGAGGGAACTCTTTAGGAGCCGAAACGTGTATCTGTGATCTAGAGTGAGTGTCATGCCGACTTCTTCCCTTTTTCTCTATTTATTGAGTCATTAATTAGAGCTGTCTAATTTCCCATGCCATTCGTCTTTGGGAACGTGAGGAGGGTGTCTGAGGGAGGGAGAAATCAGATCATTATCTCCCATGCCACGCTCAGAGTCTAATGAAGTTTTGCTAGAATGGTTTAGAATTTCAGATGTGAAGGGACGGTAGGTCTTAAGGGACTTCTCTTTGTCAGCAAACTTTCTTTTCCACGGGAAGAGAAACTTCTATGGAAAGACTCTGAAATTTCTTCCGTGGCTTATCAAAACTTGCACACATAGGAGTTGAACATGGTTGAAAGCTGAGTTTTGGGATTCCTGGGAACTTTTAGCAAAGGGGCATTCTGCCCCATGGCCCATCCGTCAGGGGCAGTAATGTATCCATCTGGCCGTTCGTTTTTCCTGAGGCTCCTTTGTGTTGCATTGGGTAATGGTTCAGAGTGTAGGTTACCGTGAAGATTGAGAAAAGACAAAACCAGTTCATAGACACTTGTGCCATGTTCCTGCTCCGTAACAAATGACTCCGAACTTGGTGTGAAACCATTTTATTGTGTGGATGGACTTTGAGGGTCAGGAACCGGGACAGGGCACAGTGAGGAGGGCTTGTCTCCGCTCCGTGCTGTCTGGGGCTGGAAACATCTCAAAGCTGACCCAGACACGCTTGCGTGTCTGGAGGTGGAGGCTGGCTATGGACAGAAAGCTCAGCTGGGTCCTCCGTGGGATTTCCACACGTGGCCTTGCCACATGGCTGCACACGCTTCCTCACGGCACACCACCAGTGCAGTTTTTTTCTAGAAGCCACATTAAAAAAGGAAAAAAGAAACAGGTGACAATTTTTTTCCAGCCTGTTGACCTGTCATTGGCCTGTGGCACCATGTAAGTTTAAGGTGTATGATGTGATGATTTAATTTGCAAATTTTTTATGAAACGATGACCATAGTAAGGCTAGTTAGCACCTCCCTCACCTCCCGTAGTCACCATTTGTTGTCGTTGTTGTTGCTATGGTGACAACATCACAGCTCTGCTCTCATAGCAACTGCCAAGGATACAATACGGCGTTGTTAACTATAGTCACCACGCTGTGCATTACATGTCTGAAACTTAGTCATTTGTACCTGGAAGTTTGTATCCTTGACCAGCCTCTCCCCATTGCCCCTACCCCCAAGCCCCTGGCAACCACCACTCGACTCCCTGTTCCTGACTTTGATGTGTCTAGATTCCACCAAACAGTGAGATCAGATGGTATTCAGTTTTTGTCTTTCTCTGTCTGGCTTCGTTCACTTAGCATAATGCCCTCAAGGTTCACCCATGTTGTTGCAAATGACAGGATTTCCTCTTTGTTGTGGCTGAATAATATTCTATCTATCTCCCTATCGATCTCATTTTCTTTATCCGTTAATTGGTGAACGCTTAGGTTAACTTGGCTGTTGTGAAAAATGCTACAGTGAACATGGGGGTGCAGATATCTCTTTGAGAGAATGGTTTCATCTCCTTTGGATAAATACCTAGAGATGGGATTGCTGACTCCTAGGGTAATTCCATTTTAATTTTTTGAGGGACCTCCATACTGTTTTTCACAGTGACCACACCAATTTCCATTCCCACCAATAGAGCTCAAGGGTCCCTTTTCTCCACGTCCTGGCCAATATTTCTTACCTCTTGTCTTTTTTTTTTTTTTTTTTTTTTGGTAATATTCATTCTAACAGGTGTGAGGTGATATCTTCCTGTAGTTTTGATTCACATTTCCTAGACAATAAGTGATGTTGAACACCCTTTCCTGTACTTGTTGGCCAGCTTCTGTGTTGGCTTTGGAAAAATGTCTGTTCTAGTCGTCTGCCCATTTTATTTATTTATTTATTTATTTATTTATTTATTTATTTATTTATTTATTTTAAAGGTTTTATTTATCTATTTAGAGCGAGAGTGAGCACAAACAGTGGGGAGTAGCAGAAGGAGAGGGAGAAGCACTTTCCCCGCTGAGCAGGGAGCCAGACTCGGGGCTCAGTCCTAGGACCACAGGACCATGACCTGAGCCGAAGGCAGACGTTTAACTTACTGAGCCACCGAGGCGCCACCCCTGCCCATTTTTATTTTTTAAAAATTTTATTTATTTATTTGTTCTGCCCATTTTTATTTTTTTATTTTATTTTTATTTTTATTTTATTTTTTTAAAGATTTTATTTATTTATTCAACAGAGATAGAGACAGCCAGCGAGAGGGGGAACACAAGCAGGGGGAGTGGGAGAGGAAGAAGCAGGCTCATAGCGGAGGATCCTGATGTGGGGCTCGATCCTGGAACGCCGGGATCACGCCCTGAGCCGAAGGCAGACACTTAATCGCTGTGCCACCCAGGTGCCCCTCTGCCCATTTTTAAATCAGATTTTTTATTTTTTTGCTATTGAGTTACAGGAGTTCCTTATATATTTTGGTTTGCAAGTATTTTCTCCTGTTTCTTTTGCTGTATAGAAGATTTTTAGTTTGATGTAATCTTCCTTGTTGATTTTGCTTTTGTTGCTTGTGGTTTTGGTGCAATGTCAAAAAAAGTCATTGCCAAGACCAATGTCAAGGGACTTTTTCCTTATGTTTTTTTTTTTTTCTAGGAGTCTTATGGTTTTGTGGCTTACATTTAAATCCTTCATCCATTTATAGTTAATTTTTGTGATAGGTGTCAGACAGGAATCCAGTTTCATTCTTTTGCATGTGGATATCCAGTTTTCCCAACACCATGTATCGAGGAGACTATCCTTTCTCTATTGTGTGTTCTTGGTTCCCTTTGTCAAATAAACCCACCATATATATGTGGGTTTATTTCTAGGCTCTCGATTCTGTTTCATTGCTCTGTTTTTAATGTCAGTATAATACTATTTTGATTACTATCATTTTGTGGTATAATTTTGTAGTATTTTTTAAAAAAGATTTCATTTATTTATTTGAGGGAGAGAAAGAACTAGCAGGGAGAAGGGTAGAGAAAGAGACAGAAGCAGGCTCCCTGCTGAGTAAGGAGCCTGATGTGGGGCTTGATCCCAGGACCCTGGGATCATGACCTAAGCTGAAGGCAGATGTTTTATCAACGGAGCCACCCAGGCACCCCATGGTATAATTTGAAATCAGGAAACATGATGGCTCCAGCTTTGTTCTTTCTCAAGACTACTTTGACTATTTGGGGTCTTTTGTGATTTCAAATAAATTTTAGGATTTTTTAATCTATTTTTTAATTAAAAAAATTTTTAAAGATTTTTTATTTATTTGACAGAGGGACAGCCAGTGAGAGAGGGAACACAGGCAGGGGGAGTGGGAGAGAAAGAAGCAGGCTCCAAGCAGAGGAGCCCGACGGGCTCGATCCCAGAACGCCAGGACCACGCCCTGAGCCGAAGGCAGACGCTCAAGGACTGTGCCACCCAGGCGCCCCTATTTTTAAAATTCTTTTACAGTGAGAGAATGCAGGGGGGACGGGCAGAGGGAGAGGAGAGAGAATCTTAAGCAGGCTCCGTGCTCAGCTTGGAGCCCGATGTGGGGCTTGATCTCACAACTCTGAGATCATGACCCAAGTTGAAATCAAGAGCGGAATGCTTAATCGACTGAGCCACTCAGGCACCCCTTCTATTTTTTTTTTTTTAAAGAACACGTTCGAGGGGCGCCTGGGTGGCACAGCGGTTAAGCGCCTGCCTTCGGCTCAGGGCGTGATCCCGGCGTTGTGGGATCGAGCCCCACATCAGGCTCCTCCACTATGAGCCTGCTTCTTCCTCTCCCACTCCCCCTGCTTGTGTTCCCTCTCTCGCTGGCTATCTCTGTTAAATAAATAAATAAAATCTTCAAAAAAAAAAAATGCATTCAAGGGCACCTGGGTGGCTCAGTTGGTTAAGTGTCTGCCTTCAGCTCAGGTCATGATCCCGGGGTCCTGGGATCGAGCCCCATATCAGGCTCCCTGCTCAGCGGGGAGCCTGCTTATTCCTCTGCCTCTCCACCCTGCTCGTGCTCTCTCTCTCTCTCAAATAGATGGATAAAATCTTAAAAAAAAAAAGTACTTTAAAAAAATGCATTCAAATTTTGATACGGATTGCACCGAATCTCTAGACAGGTAACATTAAAGTGTTTTATTTAACCCGGTACATGCAAGGTGAATTATTGCAATAGATCAAGATAAAAAAATTATTGAGACACTTTACATTCTTTTATTTCATGTTAAGTCTTTGCCATGTGCTGTCTATTTATACTTATAGCCCATCTCAATTCAACGAACTACATTTCAAGTGCTCTGTGGCCATGTGTGGCTGGTGGTTTCCCTATTGGACGGGGAGCCTCTAGAACTCTCACAGGTAGATCGTTGATGAAAAGGAACAAGAAACTCCTCACACTTGGGACTCTAAGCTATTCCAGACGGAATTCTGCCTGCTCCCTGGACCCAGGTTCAGTGCTCTGATCCCCGGCAGGGACTTTCATGTGGCATCCTCAGCTGAGGAGGGGGACCAGGATAACCAGGTCCTTTTCTGAGTTCCAGGCGGGGCTGAGAACCTCGGTATGCTGCCCAGAAGGTGCTCTGAGCTCCTGGAGCATCTCCAAAGCATTTCCTTTTCCAATCAGGCAAACGTAAGAAGACCTCCACCAAATTAGGACCCGCCCTCTCTGTAGCTACCAAACCCCTTAGCAAACAGGTGCTCCTTTTACAGACCTCCTTCCTAGGCGCCAGGCACGGAGTTAACCCTGTCACAGACCCTATGTCACTGATTCCTCCCAAACACCCTGTGATGTGGCTACTTCCCTCCCCCATTTAATAGAGGAGGAACTGAGGCAGAGAGCGGTTAAAGGAACTTGCTAAGAGCTGTCTTAGTGTAAAGCAGTGGTTTTCAAACTTAAGCATGCCTCAGAATCCCCAGGAGGGCCTCTAAGAAACATGGGTTCCTGGCCTCACCCTCAGGATTCCTGACTCTGCAAGTAAATCTGGGGCGGGGCCTGGGATTTTGCATTTTTGACAAGCTCGCAGATGATGCCGATGCTGCTGGTCTGGGGGCTAGGGTTTGAGAGGCACCCAGCTACAGTTATGCCTTCTTCCAAGTATTTCCCTTGCAGAAAAGTCTAAGGCAATAAAGATATTTATTCCGGAGCAGAAGCAGGTAGGGACACGGTCAGTACCCCACTGTCACATAGGAGAAGGGCTGTCACAGGGCAGGGGTGCTGTGTGTGTGTGTAGAGGGCACCACAGGAGCAGGAGGGTGGAAGTCACCTTACCTGGAGTTGGGTTCCGTGAAAGGAAGAACTTTCTATTCACCAGGCCTGCCCTCCGTATGAGGGACTTCTAAAGTACCGTGACCAAGAGGTTTGAGGCTGAGATCTGGCGTGGGTTGGAGAGCAGGAGAAAAAAAATCCCTTCTTTGGTGGATTCTATCAAGACTCATCAATTTATCAAGTTTGATGCTCTTTAAAAAAATATCCCAGCCCGTTTTAATTTTGACTTAATTTTATTTTGTTTCACAACATTATTCCCATTCATTTATTTTTAGCTTTGTTCTTATAAGCTCATTAACTTTACGTGTGTGTGTGTGTGTGTGTGTGTGTGTGTGTTTTCCTGTTTTCTCTTTTCTAAAAGCAACCAAAACTAATTCCCCACAAACAAAACAAAAAGCCAAGACGAGCTGAAGGTCTGGGATGGTTAAGCGCGGTTTACGCACCCCCACAGTGTCCTTCCTTTCTTCTGCATCTTAGCTGGGGGTGGCCAAGGTGTGATAGTTGAATTGCCAGTCAGGTATCATGTCCAAAATTGAGAGAGGATTCATTTTATATTAAACTGGTGTTTGGTAGAGAAACTGCAGGTCCGGATTAACAGAGTTCTAGCTCGGGAATGATGGGGAGTCTTCGTCATTCAACCAACTGCAGGGAGGCGAAAGCCCAGGTGGGTTTGTTGGCTCCGGTTGGCCAGTAGCTCCCTGGTGGTCAGGCCCTGAGGGGCGGTGGCCTCGGTGGAGACTCAGTCTGGACACTTCTTCCTTCCAGCTGCTGTTGACAGAGCTACAGGGACCAAACCTCACAAATGCCCCATGACCGACAACATGCTGTTTATTCTTTCTTCCCAGCTGCTTGAATCAGAGCACCTTGTGCTTCGTGAATCACCGAGTGAATAGGGGTCAAACCTTGGGCTCTTTCCCCTGAGTTCCAATCCTCCCATCCCAGTCCATTGGCCATCCTGGTGTCCTATTCCCCTGTCATTCCTTCAGCAAATATTTACTGAGTCCCTACTGGGTGCTGGGCTAGCGTGAGGGATAAAGTACAGAACAGGATGGGCAGGGCTCAGGTGGGGCTTAGGTTGGAACTGGGCAGAGAGACTGCAAACAAGTAAACTGAGGAACAGCTAATTCCAGCGAGGGGCATGTTTTATGAACGACAACCAACAAGCAGGGGGAGGGATCGGAGGGGGATGCAGATGATGTGAGGGGAGAATTTGCGGGTGGGGGGTTGGGGATGTGCTTTCTGAGAAGGCAGCAGTGCCTCACCTGAGGACTCCCCGTTGCATACTTGGCAGTCATGGGACGCATTTTTGGTTGTCACAGTTCGGGGATGGGAGAGGTCCTGGTCATCAGTGGGTACAGGCCTGGGGTGTTGCTGGTCAGCGAACGTCCTATGCACAGGATGCCCCCACCCTAAAGTATTACCCAGCCCAAAAAGTCAACAGTGCTATGGTTGGGAAACCCTGGTAAGAGCTAGGAATAACAACCAGCAGCCAGGGGTGCCTGGATGGCTCAGTTGTTAAGCGTCTGCCTTCGGCTCAGGTCATGATCCCAGGGTCCTGGGATCAAGCCCCGCATCGGGCACCCTGCTCAGTGGGTAGTCTGCTTCTCCCTCTCCTGCTCCCCCTGCTTGTGTTCCCTCTCTCAGTCAAATAAATAAATAAAATCTTTAAAAAAAAAGAAAAAACAAGCAGCCAGACATGCAACGTCTACAAAATCCTGGAAGAAATTTCCAGAAAGTGGGAACAAGCCTAAACCCCTAAGGTGATGTCTTAGTTAAGGCAATGCTTGTTACTGTCAAACGTAAGCCTCCAAGTCTCAGCAGCTAAACAGAGTCGCAGTTTATTTCTAAGTCCCGTAAAGTCCGAAATGGATGCTTGTGCTTGGAGCGGGGGGCAGGTGCTGGGCTCCAAAGACTCATTCAGAGCTGGAGATCCGGGTGCCACTGCCCTCAACACCAAGGCTGCCCTGGATATTGGCACCCAGAGGGTAGGGAGGAGGGTAGGGACGAGGGTGGGGGGGAGTGGGGGGGTCCCTTTGGAGGTTTTGAGGGACCAGGCCTCGTTTCTGTCCCTGTTGCCTTGGCCGGAGCACTAACTGCAAAGGAGGCTGGGAACTGCTGTGTAATGTGCGTCCCACAGGAAACGCACAGAGAGGAGCTCTTCTGTGTTCAGCCAGCCGGGGTGGGGATGAGCTGGTGTGCGGGAAGCTCAGGAAGTTGTTCCCTGAAATGGGGTGAGGGGAGAGGGGATATGGGCAGGAGCCTCAGTTCAAGATGCAGTGAGAGACGTGCTCTGTTTTCTTAGTGATACTGACCAGTGAGAGGTAGCAGGGGTCGGACCTCAGATGTGCACCCAGCTCTGGGCTCAGCCTCTTTCAATTAGAAGTTCGCTGGATCCTCGCGCCAACTTTCTGAGGTCAATACTGTTTGAAAACCCATTTCAGAGGTGAGGTAAACTGAGGTTTAGAGAGGTTGTATAACTTGCCCATGGTCACACAGCAAATGAAGGTTGGATCTGGGATTTAATCCCGGGCTCTTGGAGGCAGTGGTGGAGACCATAGGCTAGTGGTTTTCAAACTGGAGTGTGCTTCAGAATCATCTAGAAGGCTTGCGAAAGCGCAGATGTCTGGGCCACCTCTGTGGTTCTGCATTGATGGGTCTGGGGGGCCCTGGGAGAGGGCCATCTGTGTAAGATAGGCTTCCAGAACACCTTCTTTGGGCTGCACACAAGGGGAGTCGGGAGGGAGAAAACAGAGACTCTTTACTTTCCCAAAAGAGTTCACAATGTGGCAGAGAAAACAAGACATAAAACAGGGAACGTTAACAACCCAAGAGATTATGAAATCTCAGCATAATTATCTGGGTGCTGTTGCAAGCAGAGCACAATTAATTACCTCCCGAATGGTGCCAGCCGTAAATATTGTAGGAGCTAAAAGATGGAGCCGTCACCCCTGATTGGAGGTGAATAAAGAGATCTTTGAGGCAGACACCAAAAGAGTGGATTTCAGGTGTTGTTATTCTGGTTTATTTATTTCCTTATATATTATCTGTCTTTCCTTACTAGAATGGAATCTCTTTCTAGTGTAAGATTGTAACCATCTTTTCACCACCACATCTTTAATCCTTCGAATCTTGCCCAGCATTTGTTAAACAAAGAATTCAATATGTGCAGGGACTCCTAAGATGCATTTATCAATGAGGGTCCCCCCACACACAGAAAGATTGCCTTGATCAGAAGCATTAAATAGAATGAGTATGTTTTCTTTCTTGCAGGACTTGTCAGAGCCTTTAATTTGCAAACTTGCTTGGGGAATCTCTTCCAAGGGGAGAGCTGATATACAGTGATATTCAAACTTATTAGAGCTTCAGATCTGTCTTTCCCTTAGCACCTGTTGATGCATTGTGGAGCAGTATTATCTGGCGGAGTCCAGTTTGGAGAATGTTCTACAGTGACAGTGGTTTTATTGTGCATCTTCTCTCCCTGTCTCTCTTGCTTCTTCTATATCCCACTCAGGCCCTCCCTCTATGGTCTTCAGGTGGCCAAGGGACATCCTGGTGGTCGGGTGGAATTGGGAGGAGGGTTTCTAACATACAGGGCAGCCACGAGTTTCCCGAGAGACCCAGGAAACATCTGCTTCATTTTCTCCTCACTTGGTTTCTGGAGTCTGCGTGTGAGAATGATCAGCTGTCAGTTTCATCAGGGCCTTGGAGCCTCCCCGTGGCACTGCGCGTTCCCCACCATGAAAAGGAAGTGTCACAGTTGCTCTGGCCGAGTCTGAGTGGGGCTTGAGCAGGACAGGTTTGCGTGACCTGCGTCCCCCCGTACCACTTCCCCCCCGTAATGGATCCTGACAGGGAGGGGTACTGTGGGAAGGCTGGTGACAGGCGTGGGGGGCCAGTCCATTCTGTTCTTGAGGCCCGGCCTATGTCTTTCAGCCTCCGCAGGGATTAATTTGAGTTTCGATTCACGGAACACTAGAGCCTGGCTATGATTTAGAAGCAGTAAATTGCTGACACTTGCCATACAATGTGGGGGAGTCTTAGAAGCAGTAGCCGAGTGAACAGAGCTGGTCACAAAAGTACACGTCTTGTATGATGCCATTTCTGGGGAAAGTCCAGAAGAGGTGCACACACAGAGGCAGAAAGCAGATCGGTGGTTGCCAGGGGCTGGGGAAGGGGCTTGGGGAGTGGCTGCTACTGGGTAGGATGCCTCCTTCGGGGTGATGGAAATGTTTTGGACCTGGAGAGAGATGTTGGTTGCACAGCATTGTGAATATAAATAACACCAACGTGTATACATGAAAATGAATTGTTATGGTGAATTTCACCCTCAATTTAAAAAAAAAAAAGTCCTTAGTCTGACTCTGTCCATGTAGAGTGTGGGACATGGAACCTGACGGGGATTTTGGGATCCGGTCAGGACTGGAACGGGGCGTCTCACCCCAGGCTCCAGTTATAATGACCTGGGGAGCCTTTAAAACTCTGGCTGCCTGAGCTCCACCCTCAGAGCTGATGTAATTGGTCTTTGGTGGGGTCTGGGCAGCAGGAAGCAGGGATTGGAAAATGTGGCAGGTTAAACAGCAAAACCAGGGCTGGAGCAAGCGTCTCCTGAATCCCACCCTCTCATCCCACGTTCTTTCTTTATACCCACGTCGGTCCTGAGTTTCAACTGTCAGGAAATGCCAGACATTTAAAACAGTGCTTTTCATGTTCTGATGTGCATGTGAATCCCAAACAGGGAAGGGTCGGCTTCTGCTCCTAAGTGATGCCTCCTGCCCCTGGGTCCCAGGGCCACGCTTAGCCAGGTCTGAAATGCAAAGAAATCAACACAGTTACAATTCAGGCGCAGAGATCTTTTTTAAGCCCACCTAGCACCAGGCTGTCATTGAGTATGAAGCTCTCTAGTATGCCCTCTGGTCATTTAAACTCATTTAATCCTGACACCAGTTGTATGAAATAAGTATTTCATAAGTATTTCAACTGTCCCTGTTTAGCAGATGAGGACACTGAGGCTCCGGCAGGGGTAACTTGCCCACACTTGCACAACTAGCAAGTGGCAGAGCTGGGAGTCTGCACTTTCAACGTCTACCCATCTCTGCCCCCAGAGGAGTGACTGGGGAGGGCCAGCCCTGCACATCCTGGCCCAAGATGGTTCCAGGATGGCTCTCTGATATGCAGAGTCCAAATTGAGCACAGCCTAGCTAGTCCCTCCAAAGGCGTGTGTGGGTTAGGATTCAACAAGTAGGTTCCTAAATTAAGAGCTCTGTGGTTGGCTTCCTCGGGGCTTCCCACCTGTTTCTGATGAGGTGAACTCCAGATATCTCAGGCTGAGGATGACCAGCTCATTCTGGTTTGCCTGGGATTTTCCTGGTTTTAGCGTAGAGAGTCCTAAGTCCCTGGAGATCACCTCCCCACCTCCACCCCATTCTTGGCTAACCAAGATGACTGATCCCCAACTTAGAGTTTAGGAGTTCATTCCCAGCTTCAGAGGATGCTAGGTTGGCCAAGGCCAGGGGGGCCGGATGTCTGAAGATGCCCCTGACTACTCCCACTGGTCCTACTAAATAGCTCTCACCCTTTCTAACTACGTGCCTTTGGACCTCCCTGGCCTTGGTCTGTGATGGGAAGGAGAGCAGCTTAACATTTTTGGAAGCGTCTGTTGAAGGACACAGCTGTGATTTGAGTTCCCGGTAAGAAGCCAGAAACAGTGAAAGTCTTAAAATATTGCTAAATATGTTGAAGGATCTTATGACTGACTGCAGGAAACACAGCACTTATTATCTTGAAGGCTGGCTCCTTGATGGGATGGTGGGAGAGATTTTTCTTTCTTGGGGAGGTAGTGGTGGCAGGAGCGGCACAATGATGACTGTGATAATGGGACCAAGACAGCAGTCATGATGGTAACGATGACTTTGGCCATTGTTTACTGAGCACGCAGTGAAGGGTCTCCAGACAGACTGTCCGCAAGCCTTTTCTTCAGACCAGGCAGGAAATATTTTAGGTTTTCCAAGCCGTATGGTCTCTGTTGCGGCTCCTCCCCTCTGCCCTCCTAGGGTGAAATCAGCCATAAACAAAACATTAAGGAACAAATGTGATGCTGTTCTAGAAACATCAAATCTACAACAATAGGTGGTCTGCCCTCAGGCTGCAGTTGGCCAATCGCTGGGATGGTGGAAAGAGCACTGTCTTTGGGAGCCAAACCTAGGTTTGGGATACAGCTCTGCCCCTTCCTAGCAGTGGGACCTTGGCCTTTCTGCACCCCCGCGTGCTCATCTGTAAAATGGGGACAGGGATGGGCTCCCTATCAGAGATTTGCAGAGAGGATTAATGCATGTCTGGAGGGCTTACATGGTAGCAAATACTTACATATAAGCTCCCCAGCGTGGGGCGGGTACACAGGAGGCAACAGGCACCTGTTTCCAAACCATGGCAACAGGACGATGATCTTTGTTGTCCCAACTCTCTCCCCAGCCTGGCCTGCGGACACTACCTCTCCCCCGACGTGCGCTCCCAGCTCTGGGGAGGGACGCCTTGTTCCTTCCTCCAGGTGTTGTTTAATGAAGGAGAAGCTCGAGTCCTTCCCTCCTTGTTTCATACCCAATAAATCACCCTGACAAGGGCTCGTTATTACTTAACTCTGTACATTGTTTCCGCGGTTGCTGGTGGGAGTGGGGAGGGGCGCGGAGAAAGGCATCGTTTTGCCTGGAATTGCTTCGGGAATGGAAATATTTTTTTTGTGAATTAATATTCATCAGACAGATCAGGTAAACATCCAGTAATGTCAATGTACAGGCGGTTTATCAATCCCATCTTCACAATGCGATTATCAGTCAAATGGCACCGAGACACTGGAATGAAGCCTGCCTAGAAAATCCCATTTGCTCCCAGATCGGAGGGTGTGAAGATCCATTTGTCACTTTTATATGAAGAATGATACCCTCTTGTCAGTGCTGGGGCTGGGAGTCAAATGCTTCTCCCTCCTGAGCCTCAGACCTGAATTCAGAGATGCAATGGGCCTCCTGGGGTTTTCTGGGAAACAGTGGGGGGAGAAAAAGGGAAGACGGGGCCCGCACTCACGCCCCCCACCTGCTATTTCAGCCGCCGTGCTCAGAGATCATCCTGTTCCCACTTTCGTCCTCACACAAACCCGGGACATTGGTGCTATTATTACTGTTACTGTCATCCCCATTTGACAGGTGAGAAAACAGAGTCTCAGTGTGGAGAAGGTGCTTGCTTGCTGTGGTAGCAGAATAATGGCCCCCAGAGATGTCCACGTCCTAATCCCTGGAACCTGCAAATATGGTACTTTGCAGGGCAAAGGGACCTCGCGGATGGGATTAGGTTAAGGATCTTGAGATGCAGAGATTATCCTGGGTTATCCGGTGGGCCCCGTGTCATCCCAAGGGTCCCTGTAAGAGGGAGAGGAAGGCAGGAGGGTCAGAGTCAGAGAGCCGGACTGCAAGGTGGACGCCGTTGGTATAGAAAGTGAAGGAAGGGGAGGGGGTAAGCCGAGCAGCACAGGGTCCTCAGGGAGCTGGGAAAGTAGTGAACGTGTGCTGCCTTGAGCCGCTGAGTTTATGGTGATTGTCACGGCAGCAATGCACGGTCTGAGGTGACCTGGCTGGCAACACCCCTTCTGCAAGCATATCCAACACGCCTTCTAGTACCTTCTGTTACCCTTTCCTCTGGGGCAATTTCCATGTGAGAAACTCAGATTGGGTAAAATTCTTCCACCCCAGGGCCCCTCAGGAGCCCCACACAGGTGCCTGATGGCCTTTCCTCAGCTAGAGGCACTTCCTGCTCCCCAGACCCTCCCCGGCTCCTCCTCACTCCTTCTCCACCCGGTTGGATCTGCTTTTCTCCAGCTGAGTGGCCAGTGGGGCTCGGCCACCCCAGCTCCGCAGGGCTCAGGGGCCGCGCACCCAGGCTTCTGTGGCTCTTGGTGGTTTTATGCTTTGGTCATCAGGTGAGGAAGCATCGACAGGACAGGAACTCACCCTCAGAGCTCCTCGCCCCCCAGGGCCGGGCCCATAATGCCACTGGAGCAGCCGTCTTGGTTCCTAGTTTCTGTGACCCTCCGACGGGGTATCCCCGCTTTATTCCTGCCTCTGCCCGAGCTGAGCTGTCGGCCCCCCAGGGCTGTGTAATCCAGGGTGGTGCCTGGGAGCCTGGGATGCCTGAGGCCCTTCAGAAGGGCTGTGCCAGTGTACAGTGCCTGGGAGATGGCCTCGGGCTGTTTCTCCTATGTCTCCAGGTAGAGCCAGCTGTGGGGGGTGGACAAGAAGTTTGCTGCCTCTTAGAGGCTCCCCAGGCTCTTAATAACCATCACTGCTTATTGAACGCTAAGAGCCAGGCATCATGGTTGGGATCCGTGTTGACAACAACCCTCAGCCCTGGGTACGATTATAGGTTAGAAAACAGGCTCAGAGACATCAAGTGCTTTGTCCAAGGTCACACAGCTTGGAGGTGGCTGTGTGGAGCAGCAAACCCTGATCTGCTTGATTCCTGATATCAACCAACCCTCTGAATTTCGCTTTTAGGACAAATGAGGCCAATGACGGCTCATCAGGTACGATTTTTTTTTTTTTTACATTTGTTTCTCATGGCAAAATAAGCATCATGTAAAGTTAACATCTTTGCCACTTTTAAGTGTACAGTTCAGTGACATTAGGGACATTCACGGTGTTATGCATCCATCCCCACTGTTTTTCCCCAAAACTTTAGTATCCCCCTGAAGAGAAACTCTGTACCCAGTAGGCAGTAACTTCCCATTCTTCCCCTCCCCCCCGGCTAATCTACTGTACTTTCCATGTCTGCGCATTTGCCTCTTCTGGCTGCCTCATGTGCCTTTTGGCGACGGGCTTATTACACTTAGTATCATGTCTTGCACGTTCTCCTGTCTGGAGGCGCGTGTCAGTGCTTTGCTCTTTTCTGTGGCTGAGTCATAGTGCGTGGCATGGACACTGCATGTTACTTACCCAGTCACCCCGGATGGAAATTTGGGTCCGCCTTCCAGCTCCCGTGAATAAAGCCACCAGGAACAATGGCGTACTGCCTCACGCTGCCCACAGCGCCTCATGCCTTCCACGCGCTTACTCTGTTATATATAATTCAGTCTTTTCATGAATCACGATTGTGGTGAAATTCACCTAACATGAAATTAACTGTTTAAAGTGAACGATTCAGTGGTATTTAGTACATTCACGATATTGTACCACCGTCACCCCTATCTAGTTCCAGAACATTCTTATCACTCCAAATAAAACCCCACACCCGTTAAGCAGTGATGGCCCATTTCCTCATCCCGCCCCCCCCAGCCCCTGGCAGCTACCAGTCCTCTTTCTATCTCTGTAGATTTGCCTCTTCTGGACATGTCACGTAAGTGGAATTATACAGTATTTTCGTTTTGTGTCTGGCTTCTTTCACTTAGCGTGTTTTCAAGGTTCATCCATGTTGTGGCAGGTGCAGTGATTCATGCGTTTGTATGGCTGAGTCACACTCCATTGTGTGGCTAGACCACATCTCATTTATCCATTCATTCATCGATGGAGGCCCCCCCCCCCCCCGTGTTGGCAATTATGAATATGCTGCCACGAGCTTTTGTGGCATCGTGTGACTACCTGCTTTCAAGTTTTGGTTTCATACCTAGCAGTGAAATTGCTAAGTCATGTGGCAATTCTATGTTTAACTTTTCGAGGAACCACAATCCAGTCTTTGCGTGATGATTTCTTTCACTAATGCAGTTTGTCCTGAGAGAGCACAACGGGCTGCCTTGGTTCTTTTTGTTCGTTTGTTTGTTTTAAGATTTTATTTTTTGGAGAGAGAGAGAAAGCATGAGCAAGGCGGGGGAGGGACAGAAGGAGAGGGTTAAGCAGACTCCTTGCTGAGCAGAGAGCCTGACACAGAACTCGATCCCAGGACCCTGGGATCATGACCTGAGCTGAAGGCAGACACCTAACCAACTGAGCCACCCGGGCGCCCTGGGGCCATCTTGGTTCACAACTCTCTGCTGTGTTCCCAGCCTCTGGTTCCGAACTTGACACACAGAAAGCACTTAGCAAATGCTGTCCAGTGAGTGAGAGCGGTGAATAAAGTGACCGTAGGCTGACCTTCCTGTGCAGAGGAATTCTGCACTTTGGAGGCTGAGCAGTGGATCTGTGACCCCAGATGCCATCGGCTCTATTGGCAAGTGGCTTGGATTGGAGATCTGTGGAGGGGGTCAGGGTGAGTGAAGGGGGGTGGTCAGCTAGGCGATACAGACTCCATTTTATAACTGAAGAAACCGAGGCTTGGAGTTAGGAGCACATGCCTGGTGAGCGGCACGGCTGGGGTTTGAACCCAGGTCTGTTGGACTCTGAAGGCTGCTGCGCTCTTTGCCCAACACAATGTGCTCTTTCGGGTAAACAGCTTCCCTCCTGGGAATATAACACAGGTCTAGAAATTTGCAGACGGCTTATATCCCTTACATGTCTCATCAGAAATGAAGAGGATGATCCCTCTGTCCTTAGTGTGTGGTCCTGAGTGATCCCCTTGCATTATGTGATTGAATTGTTACTCATCACCATACTGGGTAGATATCATTCACCCCAATTTACAGACAAGTACACTGAGGCTCACACAATCCCTTGCTCTCAAAGACCTAACTAGCCAGAGGCAGAGCTTGTATTTGTACGTGGGCTTCCGACTCGGATCTCCATTCATCCTAAACCCACGTTCTCCCCACGGCAGACTGGTGTGGCCTCTTTCTTGCATCTGAAGGCCGGTGTTTTTCTTTAGGTGCCAGGGGGCATCTTTGAAGATTCTGGATCACTCTCAGAGAGTCCAAACTCTCTGGAAATCCAAACCTTGTCACGCCTTCCCAGTTGTTCCAGCCTGTTGCACTAGGTGCATGGATCTCTGTGTGAAAATGTGATGTCGTCTTCCAGGGTGGGTGTCGCCTGGAGGCAAGGGGGGTGGTGACGTCGCTGGAAAGATGACACCCCAGACAAGTTGGACCTCATCTATTTTCTAAAAAGTTTAGCCCAGAGTTTTTAAAACCTTGTGCCCATAGCCCCTGGAGTGTACAGGAGAGAAGCAAACGGTCCCAGTCTCCCAGGCACTTTCAACAGCAAGGGATGGATTTCCGGCCACTGAAGAATGATGAGTCGGTGTCCCTTTGCAGTGCAAGTTAGGATGACATGTCTGGGGGGCATTTCTCTGCTAAAGCAAGGAAGCATGATGCCAGCTTAGAATCAGGGACGCTCTTGTGGCAAATGAAGTCTGGGGAGGTTGGTAGAGCTGGAAATCGGTGCTTCGCCGCAGCCTGGGGACAGCTGTTTGCCGGCGGTGTTCTCTGGTACTGAGGGTAGGCTGCCTCATTCTGTCCCCTTTCGGCTGCCTCCTGACAAGAGCCCTCTAGTAAAACGTCACCATCCCCAGCTCACAGTGAGAATGATAAAGGAGGAGAGGACTTCTGCCCCTTGACTGAAGTTGGTGTGTTTTCCCATCGCATTTAAAGTGACTCTCATGTGCGTGTCTCGTGTGTGTGTGTGTGTGTGTGTGTGTGTGTGTGTGAGTGTGAGTGTGCATGTGCCTGATGAAACCCAACATTCGCCGTGGCGCCTTCACTTCCAAGACATCCGGTTATTTTTAGGGATGACGCACCCGACATCAAAATAACCGGTTATTTTTACTATTGGGCACATCAATCACATTATGACATATCCCAGCTCTGGAGAAACAGCAGCCAACCAGCAGCGAAGACCTGGGAAAGATACAGAATGAGTCAGACACCGGGGGACAGGGCCAGGGGCCGTGGGGCCACAAGGGGCAGCTGATCTGACTTAAGGGACCGGGGTTCCTAACCAAAGCTTCCGTGGTGGGGGCTTGCTCTGCGCCCGGCCCAGCGCCTAGCACTCCACATGTCAGTTCCCAAGGACTCAGAGCGTCCTCTGGGATGGGGGCTCCCGTTATCCCTGTGGCCGGCGTGACCACTGGGACACAGAGTTCGGCACCTGCCGAGGGGCTGCCTGGAGTGTCACCAGCTCCTTCTGACTCCAGACCCCCGTTCTTAACCACTGCTTCTCCTCACGTCTTACTGCGGGAAGCCGGTCCTTCCCCCTTGATAACATCCACACACCTATAGAACGGTTACTCTCTGTGGACACAGAACTGTGCAGGTTATCTCTTGGGGGTGGAGAGAAGTACAGAGAGGGACATGGAGAAGGCGTGTCTGGTTTATCTATAGGGAGCCGTCTAGCCAGGGGACAAAATGCTGATGGGTGCTTGGACACGCTTTGTGCCTCTGGGCAGAGCGGTGGGACGGACTGCTGGCATTTCGATTGGTGAGGCTCCCTTTCCTGCCTCCTCCACACCCGTCGGTCACACGTCCTGCCCAGATGTCCCTTGAGTTGATGTGCGTCCCTCTGCGCCCACAACCGCAGCTGGTCTGGCTGCCCTGGCCTCTCTGCTGGATTCCCTGCCGGTCTCCAGAAGGATCTTCCTTCTGTCAAGTCTGCCCTTCCTCCCCGCCGTCTGCCAACAGTCCATTTGATGGGAGACTAGACTAGATCCATGTTTCCCAAACTGTGTGCCATGGAGTATGAGCTCTGCAAATACATTTGGGAAAGATGCAGACTACTCCCCTCCCTCCAGTATCAGTCCAATTTCCCATCAAATGGATTTGTGGTTTTGTTTTGTTTTGTTTTGGCCTCTCACTCACTCGTTCAGTAGATATTTGAGGACTTATTATGTGCCAAGCTCAGTTCTAGGTGGAAAAACAGTAAACAAGCTCAAGTTCCTGCTTTTATAGAGCTTACATTCCAGTTGGGGGAGACAGACAGTAAATGAATAAACCGAAAAATATCAGAGAATGACTCAGTGCTTTGAAGAAAATACAACTTTGATATAATGTGGAGTGAGTGGGAGGAGAGGGGAGACCGCCCTGAGAAGGCGACATGTAAGCTAATGAATGACCTTCAGGACAGGGAGCCAGTTCCTGCAGGATCTGGGGGAAGAGCTTTCCAAATAGGGACGAGCAAGTGCAAAGGCCCTGAGGTGAGTCGGTATATTCGAAGGAAAGAAGGAAGGCCAGTGTGGCAGGAGGCAAGAGGGTGGAGGAGGAGGCAGGGATGAAGAAGGGAGATGTGCTGTGCCCTGATGAGGGAGAGTCTTGTAGGCACGCCAGGAAGGAATTCAAATTCTAAGAGAAATAGGGAGCCATTGAGGTTTATAGTCGAGGAGTGAGGGTCCCTTATAGGACTGTACCAGATGAGTTGTTGGAGAGTGGGTTGTAGAGGAGCTGGAGGGGAGGCAGGGAGGCCAGCCAGGAGGCATGAGGTGATGGTACCTTGGACCAGCCAATGGCAAAGGTGACAGAGGGAGCAGGATTCGGGATGTGGATAGAGGTAGCATGAGGTCTACAGAGGGGCAGGAGGGACAGAGGTGGATCAAGATGAAGCCTAGGTTTTGGCCCCAGGTGGCTGAGTGATTGGCAGTGCCGTGTATGGAGTTGGGGAGTTGTAGGGAGGTATGGCAGTGGTCCAGGGTGACATTCTAGGGGTCCACCCCCAGATAACTCCCTCCCTTCCAAGATTCAGCTAAGATGCCATCTCCTCCCAGAAACCCCGTCTGAGCCTCCAGACGTGCCACATGTCTATGTGTGGACGAGGCATCGCACACTCTGTGACAGTTGTCTGTCTGCATGACTTTGACCCCAGCAGGGATGGGCACCTCATCTGTCTTCCTCACGGCTGTGTCTCCAGGTACTTGATGCTCAGTAGTTCTCCATGAAAGTGAGCAGAATTGATTACAGGAGAAGTCAGTGGAAGGGAGGGACTTCCTCAAGAATATAATCCTGATATAAAGACAAGGATTGGAGGATAGGAAAAAGGAGGGCATCCTACTGGCGAGAAGAGAGCCACGTAGTAGGAAGAGTTCCAAACATGGTCTCAAGTGATCTGGGTTCAAACCCCAGTTCCTCATCTTTCTACTGTGTGACCTTGGCCAACCACTTTAGCTCCTGCAGCTTAGTTTCACCACCAGTAAGAAGGGCATCCGTAGCTGCTGGGGTAAATGAGATCGCGTGAGTGAAAGCATCTACACAGTGTCTGGGAATGAATAAATATGTGATTGCATTAGAACCTGAGAGGTCTGAGCACGGGCTGGCTGTGACTGACCTCCCCAATAATGCCATCTGGGTTTTCTCTGGCTGGGAGGGCTTCGCAGACCGTGTTTACATCCTTAAGGATCCGATTCCTTTTTTGCCTTCCCTCTCGACCTCCCATGAAGGAACGAATTATAGGCTCGGAGACTAATTCCAGAGTGAGATGTATGAAGGTTTCTGCCTTCAGGTTGGTTGAGACACTGCAAGGTCTTAAGCTCAAGGTCTGGATAAATGGTTTCTAAAGGAAAGTCCCTGGACCAGTAGCATTGGTGCCATCTGGGAACTCGTTGGAGGTGCAAAGTCTCAGACTCTACCCCAGACTGAAGGCATCAGAAGCCTGGGGGTGGGCCCCACAGTAAGTGTTTTAACAACCCTCCAGGAGATCTGGATACATGCTCAAGTGTGAGATCCACTGGCCTAGAGCTTCCAGCCTCCAATACTTCTTTCCCTGTAATGGGGAGAAGATCAGAATGTTCAAATTGAGATCAGAGTTATCTTCTAGTCCAAGTCATTTGAAATGTGCTCTATAGAGCATTCGTTTCACCCACATGTGGTGGAAATGAGGTGATTTGGGTTCCATGATCAAATAAGTTTGAAAGATGCAGAGTGCAAGTCATTTGAAATGTGCTCTATAGAGCATTCGTTTCACCCACACGTGGTGGAAATGAGGTGATTTGGGTTCCATGATCAAATAAGTTTGAAAGATGCAGAGCACAAGTCCTATCCTGCAGGACTTATCAGAGCCTTTAATATGCTAATATGCTTTGTGAATCTCCAGTGGAGGGGTATAGCATGCAGTCTTTCTCAAATGTACTTTCAGGACTCATATTCTGTGCTCCCGCCAGAATATTATTATTTTTTTTACAGGGACTGTTAGTAACTGTTGGCATTTGCCTTAGACTAAGCCAAATCTGCCTGCCTTTAATTTCCTCCTGTGCGCTTTAGCATTGAGCCCTGGAACCACCTAGCATGGGGCTAATTCCTCTTCTGCGGAACAGCAGCGGAAAGACCCCTGTGGATCCACTGTGCCTTCCTGAAACTCCTTTCTTATGGTTCCCATCCCACAACATGGTCTGACTTTTGAAGCGAGTGAAGTATTGGGAAATTGCTTCTTTCAAATGGCTTCTTAGCTGTGTGTGGCTTCACAGAAGTGATTACAAAGCACAAACATGTATCACTGAGCTGAGAGGTATTTTAAGAATCTTCTGTTGTAGTTTATCCCCATTCCATCTATTTGAGACAGATAATGGTCCAGCCTATTACTAAAGATCTGGGGAGATCACAGCCTTTCTCATTATGAAGTCCAGAAGTTTGGCTTATCTTAAAGCTCCTCATGACTAACCATGTGGTTGACTTACCCTTCTTGCACTTCACTTTGACTTATGAAACAGTTGATTGGAGTGACTTCCTTTTTTTCATTTGCCCATTTATTCCTTTATTCCAGCATCTTTGCATGCCCACCCTATGCCAAGCCTCTACTAGGTGCTTCGGAGCCAAAGCTGAACAAGACCGATTAGGTGTGCATGGACCTTAGCCTCGAGGGAGAAGAATGATGATAAAATTTTTAAAAAACCCATAAATAACATCTTTTGAATTTGTGCTAAGTGGGAAGGCAGGCAATGAGAAGAATCACAAGGGGGTGGAGATCAACCCAGATAAGGTGGTTAGGGACGGATGCTTGATGTTGGAACTGAGAGCTGATATAATTGTAACCCATTGCTTTGCTTTCTTTCTTTCTTTCTTTCTTTTTTTTTTTTTTAAGATTATTTTATTTATTTGACACACACACACACAGAGGACACAAGCAGGGGGAGCAGCAGGCAGAGGGGAGGGAGAAGCAGGCTCCCCGCTGAGCAGAGAGCCAGATAGATGGATGCAGGGCTCCATCCCAGGACCCTGGGATCATGACCTGAGCCTAAGGCAGGCGCTTCACGGACTGAGCCACCCAGGCGCCCCTGCTTTTGGTTTCTTAATTCTGTTTGATTGTATCATTATAATCGGGCTTAGATCATAAGGCCCCAGAGGGTGGGGACTAGTTTTTCATATTGTGCTTTGTATAAAGAGAGCCACTGTGGTTTTCACTCCCCTTCACATTATAGCTGTCTTATGTATTATATCAATACACACTGGAGTAGTTTGGAGTCTCTCCTGGACGTTTGAAATATCTGTTGCGAGATTCTGAGTCTCCTCTGGAGAATACTGATTTTTGTCTGTTTTGTGTTGATTTTCTTAAGCAACCAGTCTGTTCGGTTCAGGCTGCACGTTCTGTCTTGCCTTCTGTGGGTGGTGGTCCGGTGCCAGGGCATTTCTCAAAGTTTTTGCGATGCTTCTTTGGGTTTGTTCTAAGTGCATACGGTGTTTTACACACACAATTAGGGAGCTCTTTCCACTCTCCAGCTCTTTCCTTTTGGGGACCTCTTCCACACTCTCTGGCTCCCAGGGGCTTCTTCCTCCCAGCTCTTCTGGCCACAAGTTTTAGCCTCCTGCCCTGCTGCACGATTCTGAATGACTTGACCCTGTCCTCGTGGTGAAATGGCGAGAGAGAACACAGAGAGAGAAAAGCCCCATGGCTTCTCCCTCCCATGATTCACAAAACATTCGTCCCTGTTCCCGTTCCTCTCTCCAAAGGGATGGGTTTTCTCTTGGGGGCTTAGCTCTCTGTGCTGTTTCTGTGTCACATGAGTGGAGTTTTATGGCTCAGTTGACCTGGGGCAGGGCTGGGAGAGGGAAAAGAAAAAAGATTCCCTTTACATTCTTGTGTATGCGGGGCCTCATTTTTCGGTCCTCTGCAGGAAAAGCGAGGCTGCTCTGGAATGTTGGCTCCCCACACCCACCCAGCACAGCGTTCCCAGACTGCCCACTTTCAAGGCAGAGCTAGGCATTGTGGGAAACGCACCACTGCTGTACTATTGGTCGTTCTTCCCTATTGCCCTGCTGTTACTTATGTTCTTTGAACCCTCAGGCAGCTGCTTTTGTGTTTTTCCTCGAGTTTTTGGCTGTCCCCAGGGGGGAGATAGTCTTCTAGGATGGGCCTACTCAGATGATGCCGAAGCCAGAATTGGGGTGGGTATTTTAGACATCTTGGCTCACTAGACGCTCAGAATAATCCTGGGAGGTAGGTGATACCATCCCCATTTTACAGGGGTGAAAACAGAGGCCAAGGGAGATGAAGTCAGAATCTAAACCATCGTCATGCCACCTGGTGTCTTGCGTAAAGCATCTGCATGGCGTCGAAGCTGCTTCCCTGGGCACCTTGCCTCCCCTTCCCTGCGAGGGGACCCCAGGGGTCCGGGGCCCCATCCCCCCATCCTTCATGTACAGGATGGGGAAAATCTTAGCATCCCCCTCGTGGCACCATTGCAAGGACTGGGTTAGGAAATCTAAGTATTGGGAGTAGTAGTATCTGGCACAGAGGAGTTGACTCTGCCTGAAGGTCATTGTCTTATCACTCGTTCCGTGTATAGTGAGCACTGAGCAGCATGGCCGCATACGGTAGCACTCAGTCAACATTTATTGAAATATTTATTGAGTTCAGTCATTTGAGAAGCCATTTTACCCTTAAACAGTGGATTTTACTCTGTCATTTCTATCTCAGAAATATGTTAGCATTTTTTTTTTTTTTGGCCATTACCCCTTTTGCTTCCCCAACTGCTGACATTGCCCATATAGGGTGCCCCCAGGGGGTCTGGGGACTGGGTCCCATTTCTGCGCTTTCCCCAGTTTTCTGCCTATTTATTTATTTAGGTCAATTGAACTTCTCCTTCTTCTTCCTTATGCCTCTCCACCACAAGAGGGGTAAGGAGGCGCTCTCGGTCCATATTTTGGCTTTTTCGCATCATAGCTATATAGCTTAGACCAAGTAAAACTTAAGGACCCCCCCACACACACACCCCCAGTCTCATCTGTACCTTGTGAATGATCGTTTCTACCTCACAATGTTGCTATGAGAAATAAAAAGAGATAGTACGAGCAAGGTGTCTACACGGCTCCTGGTGCATAGTAGGTCCTTAAAAAAATGTTAGTTTCCTGATGAACCGTGTTAATGATTGTGTGAACGGTAGCCAGAAGTTCCTGCTGCAGTGGGAGAGCAGGTATTCCAGATCTGAGACAGGCGTTCTGGTCCAGATACAGCTGGCTGGAAGCTGACCGAGACTTCCAGCACCTCCCCGTTCACGCTCTCTCCGTTGTAAGCGCTCCACAAATGTTTGTGGGATGAATAAACAACTGGACGGCTCCAGCTTGGTCCTTGTCTGTCAGCATCAGACTGTCCCCCTGGGGGTCGTCACTGGGGGTAGAAGGCTGTTACTCTGAGCATCTGCATTGCTAATATCTAGCCACACTTGTTTTCCTCTTGGTCTGTGATTTTTATCAGTGTAGAAGGTTTAATTACTGTTTAGACCTGGGGGGACATTTTTAGTTTTGCATTTGCTCTTTATCTCTGGGCTTGGCAGCATCTGCTTTCAGAAATATCCTTTGGAAGCACCGTCAACATGGTGTTTGGGCTCCAGGGGCAGGCTGGGTGCAGGGGAAATGTTAGGTGCTAGGACGACGGACCCACGTATGTTGGCCTCTTCCAGATCAAGCCTGCAAACATTTATTGGTGCCAGTGTTGTGCCCGAGGCTGAGATGGAAGGTACCAGATGTGGCCTCTAGAAGTTCATGGTTGAACTGCAGACATGACAGATTTGCTACTCAAGTGTGGTGGGCTCGGCTTCTGAGGGGTGGTCTGCAGGGCTGTGGGAGCCCAGAAGGCATTTACTCTGGATAAATCCTCAAATCCCCACCTTGGCCCATAGGTCCCTGCCCACCTCCCTGGCTCAGTTTCCACCCACCCTGGCCACCCTGGCCCTTCGAGTTTCCTCCAGTGGGTCCCCTCCTTGCACACCTGCTGGTTCTGGCGGGGATACTTGCCCTGTTTCTTTGCTGCTTCACCACCGCACATCCGTCAGACCCCAGCTCAAAGATTCCTCCTTGGAAACCTCTCCCCAGCCCTCAGTTCCTTCTGTTCTGTCATAACTAAATGATTGAAATGTGATTCTGCATTTAGTGCTTCCCTCCTCTTCTAAACCCGCGTGGGATATTGTATGTCTCGGGAAGATAAGGCAAGCCGTGTATGTAATCTAACATTCTTCTGGTTACCATTTTAAAACACATACAAAGAGGGGCGCCTGGGTGGCTCAGACAGTTAAGCATCTGCCTTCCCCTCGGGTCACGATCCCGAGGTCCTGGGATCAAGCCCCGCATCGGGCTCTCTGCTCAGCAGAGAGTCTGCTTCTCCCTCTGCCTCTCCCTCTCTGTGCACTCTCTCTCTCTCAAATAAATAAAATCTTTTTAAAAAATTAAACACATACAAAGAAACAGGTGGAAGTAATTTTTTTATTGTGTTAAATGCACACAGCAGAAAATCTACCAGTTTAACTGTGTTAAAAGTGGCTTTAAGTACATTCACAGTGTTGTACAATCACCACCACCGTCCCTCCCTCGATCTTGCTTTAATCATTTCAAACTGCAACTCGACCCATGAAGCAACCCCAGCCCCTGCTAACATCTGTTCTGCTTCTGAAGTTCACTACTCTGGATACCACATTTAAGGGGAAAACATGAACAATATGTGTCCTTTTGGTGTCTGGTTTGGTTCACTTAGCAGAATGTTCAAGGTTCATGAGTGTCAAGGTTCATTCAGGTGGTCGCATGTATCAGAATGTCCTTCCCTTTATGGCTGAATGCTGTTCCCCTGCATGGGTATACTACATTTTGTTGATCCTTTCATCCATCATGGACACTTGAGTTGTGTCTGTCTTCTGGGTATTGTGATGAACGCTGCCGTGAACACGGGTATACAAGTGTCTGTTTGAGGTCCTGCTTTCTGTTCTTACGGGTTTATACCTAGAACTGGAATTGCTGGATCGTGGGGTAATTCTATGTTTAACCTTTTGAGGAGTGACATGAAATTTTATAACATATTTTATGGAACCCAGTATTTCCAAAAAGGGACCATTTCAATGTGTAATCAATATAAAAATTATTAATGAGCAATTTTGCTTTACTTTCCTGTGAAGTCTTCATTTTAATGTGGTGTGTGGGGTGTGAGCCCTGTGTGGCTGGAGAAACCATCCATCCTGTGAATCCAAGTGCCTTGTACACAGTGGGTGTCTAATCTAGAGGTGTAGACATAGCTTCCTGCTGCCAGGAACAGATTCCTGTTAACAGTAACAATGACAGTAACAGTGATGGCAGGCTGACTGTTCGCAAGGCACTTTATTCATGAATTCTCCAAACAACCCTGTAAAGTGGGTACTTTTATCGTTCAGTTGTAGATGTACAAATGGCAGCTCACAGAGGTCAAGCAACAGACCTCAGGTCACACAGCTAGTGAGTGGTAGAGCTGGGATTCATACCCAGCAGGGTTCTGTTGTCCTGTGGCAAGCAGTTATCTCAGGAACTGCTTAACCTGGAAGTCTTGGAGAAGCCTCCCAGTGCCCAGGGAGGTGTCTACCTTTGCTAACAGGGGTGAAGGATAATAAAAGTTTACGCAACACCCTTTTCCCTGGAGGCATCTGCATTTCTCTCTGCCTCTGGGTCAAGACTGTGAGTATAACCTGAAAATATTTACCTCCTGCTGTAGCAGGCTGCAAACCTTCACCAGCATTGTCCCTGGAGAGGGCAATGGGGAGAGAAAGCAAGGCAGATGCTGGCCCTGCTGGATCCATGTGGTGAGGGAGAAAACAGAAGGATTGGGAAAAGCTGCTCCCCAGCTCAGTTGTCTGGAGATAAAAATAAGGTGCTTTGCAGCACGTAAGGTGATCTAATGCTGCTTTCAGCTTTCTTGAATTTGCCAACACAAGCGGTTAGAAAACTAATATCATGCCTGTCACTCAAAGGGAAGTGAGTTCTGGAATTAGAAGAGTCTCAGAGGTCATCTCTTCGAATGTGGCTTCTCGTGGTGTGGACTCTTTCCTGCCATATCCCCCAGAGCTGTTCTGAGCCAGATGGGCCTCCCCAGCTCCTACCTCCTTCTTCAGAGGCCCATGGGTGGGGCAGCCCATTCTTTTGCAGGGAGCTGTGGGCGGGGGGACATAGGCATGCTATTTCTCAGAGGATGTAGAGCCAAAGGGAGACAAGATCGAGATAAGGACATCTTCCTACCTGCGTTCTTGGGTCACCAGACCTTTATTTCTCAAGACTTTATCTACCCAGGACAACCCCAGGCATGAATGGAATTTTGGCCAGGGCAAGGCATTTCCCACCTCATTTCTTGCCTGAGTTCAGGATGGGTGGTACAAATAATAGCATCATCATAGCAGTTAGGATTTATGAGTGTTCAAGCATTGATTCATTCTCCCAATATGTAGTGAAGCAAAATATCATTTATGCCCCATGACAAAACATCTGTATTTATTAAGTTTGTTTCTAGCTTCATTGAACTATAATTGACAAATAACATTGCATAGGTTTAAAGTGTACCATGTGATGATTTGATATACATATATGTTGTAAAAAAAATATATATCTGTATTAGTTTATTGCCAGGCACTGTGCTTGGTGCTGAGCAAATACAGGGGTAAGAAAGCCTGGGTCCCTGCCTTCCCAGACCTTGTATTTTAGCGGTGAAGACAGATGACAAATAAACTGATAAATCCAGTCAATCCTCATCATTCTTGAATTCCACATTTGCAAATTCTCCTACTTGCTAAAATGTGTTTGTAACCCTGCTCCCCAAATCAATACTCGCATGTGCAGATTGGTGAAAAATTTAAGTCATCTGATGCTTAACGTCCTCAGCTGAGGTCCAACAGGGTGACATTCTGCCTTCTTGTTTCGGCTTTCATAGTACTGACACGAGTCCTATTGGTGGTCTTGAATTTAGTGCCACGTTTTTCACAGTTTCTTTGTTTTTTTTGGTTGGTGATTTCACTGTTTAAGATGACCCCTGAGCACGGGGCTGAGGGGCTGTCTGGTGTTCCTGAGCACAAGAAGGCTGCCATTTGCCTTATGGAGAAAAATACAATGTTACATAAGTTTTGTTCCAGCTTCATATCACAAGGGGTAGCGCTGCTGGCCACGAGTTTGCTGTTAATGAATCAACCATCTATATTAAACAAGTGTCTTTAAACAAAAATCCACATAAAACAAGATGACCTACGGATCTATTGACAAAAATGGGACAGAGGCTTGTAGGAACCTAACCTCCTATTTCCATGAGGAACAAAGGTTCAGTGTTTGTGGCATCTTTGCAGAACGTGATAACCATGAATAACAAGAATTGACTTTATAACAAAATAATCCCACTGAGTGGGGAGGGTGTGACAACATGGAACGGGAGGAAGGAAAGACAGGGAGAAGGAGGCTGGAGGTGGTGACTGACGATGATGAGCGCTGGGCATTGGGGGGGGCATGCCTGAGCCTGTGTGGATTCCCAGGAATCCTGAGGTTGGTCTGGTGCACTCTGCAGTCTCCTGGGCTCGCCGTCCACGTCGGGCTGTTTAGAGCTGCCTTGTGATGCAGACAGTCAGTGAGGTTCAGAACCACAGTTCCAATGAGACTGCAACATCCAGTGCCAGACCCCGTTCCTACCAACAGCGTGGATGTTGACGATGGTACCCTGAAGAATACTCCCTCTCTCCTTGAGCCCCTAAATCTGGACTCGTGTGAATTGGGGCTTCAACACTTACAGGACTTGCTGCTCACTGCTCTACCAAACTCCCTAACCACAAGATTCTCTGGGATGTGTTTTATTGCAAAATTCTCCATGTAGATTCTAACTGTGATATTAACCAGGAGGGCTTGTTTTCAGTTTAAAATGCCCATCAGGGGGGGCGCCTGGGTGGCTCAGTCATTAAGCGTCTGCCTTTGGCTCAGGGCATGATCCTGGTGTTCTGGGATCGAGCCCCACATCAGGCTCCTCTGCTAGGAGCCTGCTTCTTCCTCTCCCACTCCCCCTGCTGTGTTCCCTCTCTTGCTGGCTGTCTCTCTCTCTGTCGAATGAATAAATAAAATCTAATAAGTAAGTAAGTAAGTAAGTAAATAAATAAATAAATAAATAAATAAAATGCCCATCAGATGGTCACAGTTGCTCTGTTCATTCTAGAGGCAGGAAGCAGCCCAGTCACAATTTTAATTGTTCTTGACAATGAAAACACTGAATATTGTCAAAGTGGAGGCAAAACACCATGGGGTCTGGAGTGGGATAGACCTGGAACTTTTTAGATGGGTGGGTATAGGGAAAGTCCCTGCTCTTCTCTGAGACTCAGTTTCTCCATCCGAAAGATGGGGCTGATAATACACCTTCCCCCACGTGGCTGTGACGATTAATTCAGATGTGCCGTATGTCATGTAGCAGCCAAGAGAACGTGCTCTGGGGTCAGACTGCCAGAGTTTAGATCTTGGCCTTGGGCAAGTGTTTCAACTTTTCCAAGCCCCGATTTCCTCACCAACCTCACAGCGTTGTTGAAGAGAATTAAATGCAAAAAGGCATGAGGATGAGAGGGTCACAATGGTCACAATGAGTGCTCGGTGAATGTCAGCTATGGCCATTATGAAAAGTGCTTTGTTAAATGCTCACTGGAATAGCCATCATCATCATCAAGGAAAAATAACAAGAGTTGCCAAGGATGTGCTGATATCAGAGCCCTTGTACATTGCTAGTGGGAATGTGAAATGGTATAGTTGCTGTAGAAAAGTTTGGTGGTTTCTCAGAAGGTTAAACAGAGAATTACCACAAGACCCCGCCAACTCCACTCCTGGCATATCCTCCAAAAAACTGAAAAGCAGCTGTTCAGACAAATACTTGTAATGCAGATGTTCATAGCAGCACGGTTCCTAATAGCCAAAAGCCAATAAATGTCCATCAGCTGGTGAACAGTTAAATGATATGTGGTCTAGCCTTACAATGGAATATTATTCAGCCACAAAAAGGAATAAGATTCCAATACACGCTACACCATGGATGAACCTTGAAAATACTGTGCGAAGTGGAAGAAGCCAGTCACGCAAGATCATGTATCGTATGGCTCCATTTATATGAAAGAGCCAGAACTGGTAAATCCAGACAGACAGACAGAAGACAGATTAATGGTTGGCAGGGCCTGGGAGAAGGGGGGCGGGGAGGAGGACTGGCTGCTTCATGGGCATGGGATTCTCTTTTGGGGTGATGACAAACTTTTGGAATTGATAGAGCCAACATTGTGAAATGTACCAAATGCCATTGAATTCTGTACTTTAAAATGGTTCATGTGAAGTGCGCCCTGGTTTTAGGGAAAAAAAGAACTTTGTTAGAGCAGGAAAGCTCCCTTGAACTTCATGACTGAAGGTTGACCTCGCTGGATCTTTTGGTGGGTAATAAACTTGCACATGCTGTAGAGAGCAGGGCCTGAGAAGCATTACTGGGTCAGAGCCCGAGCTCCCAGCCCCATGCATTCTCCTAAATGACCTGCACGGGCTGGAGTCAGTGCATTTGTTTCTTTCTACTTGGGGACGCCAGTGTTGGGGAGAACAGTGCCCAGCGGGGCCCACGGCTTGGCCAGATGCCAAGCTCATTAATGAGGTCTTAGATTAAGATTCTTGCCAGTGTTGAATTGCTTTGGCAACTGTGTTTTTCCTTTGTCCTTATTTGCTTCTTTTTGGAAGTATTACTAGAAACTTGAAATTCTTCCTGGGTTTCAGGTTTCCCTCTTTAAGGAATTGTGCCTAAAACAAGTGTTGTATTTGATTTTTGGAGGGTGAGACAGCATTGCTCCCGGTGCTGATCTGGAAGGTCTGTGTAAAATGGTTCCACCTTTCGAGGGCTTTCTGGATGGTGTTCTCATTTCTGGAGGGTGTCATCGAAAGCCATGAAGGTGAGGGATGCAGACCTGGACTGGAAATCCCACTCTGCCGCTTACTAGCTGTGTGATCTTGGGCAACTCCATCTCTCAGATCATTTTCCACTTCCTCCACTGTGAAATGGAGACAAGAGCAGAATTTTCTTCCCCGGGTCTAATGAGGATAATGTAAAGTTATGCATATAAAATACTTAGAACACTATCTGACACATAGTGCTCAATAAATAGTAACTGTCATTAGTGTGAATAATGATTGTTGTTACTTTTTTTCCTTTACCAATGACTCCAGTGAAACATTTTCAACCAACATCTAAAAGTTTTGTTTCTTGCCACAAACTTAGGAAGATTAAAGTAAAAACTTTTTGGCTGTTCCCCCAATGACTTCAATCTAATCTATTCAGCCAACATCTGAAAGTTGTATTTCTCTTAAGAAGTTGTAAGGATTCAACTAACAACTGCTTTGACATAGTCACGAAAATTACAAGCAGCAGTGATGCTGAAATTTCAGATTTTCCGCTCTGCCTCTGACGGGCTAAAGCATCTCTGCATTCTGATGCTGGCTTGGAAATTCAGACAAGTTCGAAGTCGCACGTTTGCCTGTTTATGAAATTTTAATGGGAAGGGACAAAGAAGTTAGACACTTGCCTAGACTTTCTGAAATCATTTTCTCCCTTGAGAATGGCTTTTATTTCTCTTAGTCCCTTATCGGAGAATGTCAAAAGAAAAACCCTTACACCTTGAAATGTCTTTAATCAATCCTCAGACCTTTCATTTCTTAAAACCTATTCCCTTCTCCCCGCCCATTTCAAGACTTGAAATAAAATGATTTTCCAGAAACGGATGACAAGATAGCAAGAGCCACGATTAATAACCCCCAGAGCACCTTGGTACCACACCTTCCCTATTTAAAATGAAAAATTACCTTTTTCCCTCAGACTTTATTAAAAAGAGGATCAAAAGAGAGAGGGAAGAGTTGATATAATACAGCCCATCAGTGAAAGCACTTCTAAGGCCTCAGCAGAGAGAAGCCGAATCCCTGTCAATGGAGCAGCTGGCAATTTGGATAATGAAATGAGGCACTTGGCTTCTTCATCCCCAAACTTCTGATTTTGAAATGTAGGGGTAGAGAGGAAGAGTAATTGATGGAGAGGGGAATCTGGCAGGGGTAAAGCTGTGTACACTCTCTTTTCATCTCTTAGACTTAAAACAACTTTAGGGCAAGAATTCTTGGGGGGGGGCACCTCGATGCTTCCTTGAACCTGGTGGGGGTAGGGGTGTGTGTGTGTGTGTGTGTGTGTGTGTGTGTGTAGGAACTTTTAGGCTTTGGCGGTGGTGGGCATGGGCAGTGGGTCCCAGCTCAATGGCAGGACGCGGTGTGACAAAGAGGGAAGAGGAAGGTATAGGTTCATTACCCACTATGGGACGTTAGCCCCATCCTGTCACTCACCCAGAGCTCATTTAGAAAATGGGTCACTAACACCTATCTTGCAGGGCTGGTAAGATGAGCACTGATTCCCCTGAGCCTGGCGGGTGCCCTCCAAATGCTAACTTTCATGTCGTGACTCCCCAGCCTGTAGTCTGTAAGTGTCCTTGGCTCCTGGCTGAGGGCTGTCTTCATGTCCTAGGGCTGCTCCAACAAAGTCACCACAAAGTAGGTTTAAACAGCAGAAATGTATTTTCTCACAGTTCTGGGGGCTCCATGTTTCAAACCAACATACGGGCCGGGCAGGGCAAGGCTCCATCAGAAGGCTCTGGGCCAGAAGGTGTGCCAGGCCTCTCCCCTAGCTCCTGGGGCTTGCGGGTGATCTCTGGCGTTCCTTGGTTAGTATCTGCATTTCTTTACTCTCTGCCTCTGTCTTCACATGGTCTCTCCTTTGGGTCCTCCTTTTCTTATAAGGACACCAATCATTGCGTTTAGCAACCCCATACCCTCATCCGGGGTTCCCTCATCTTAACTTGATTACATCTGCGAAGAACCTTTTAGCAAATAAGGTCCCATTCATGGGTCCTGAGGGTTAGGACTTCGGTATGTCTTTTTGGTGGATACGGTGTAACTGCAGTAAGGACTCATTCATTGGCTCTTGCTTCATGGGTTTGCTTTCTATAGGGCAAGGTCAGGGATGTAGTCACTGAATGCGAGTCGTTCTATATGCTTATCTCATTTAATCCTCCCCGGTATCGTGTGAAATTGATGCTTTTATTCCCATTTTACATGAACATTTATGCAACATTGGCTGCGTGCCAAAGATACGCTAACTGCTCTCCTTGCATTGTCTTATTTAATCTTCAGAACAGTCCTGGGGGAAAGCTCTGCTGTGACTCCTGTTTTACATTTGAAGCAGCTGAGTCACAGAGAGGCAAGGTCAGAGCAAGTTAACTTCTAAGCATCATGTTGCAAAGTTCAGGTGTTTGGTGCATATGAAAACTGCTGCTTCCTTGCTCGATGTTTGCTTAGAATCAATTCTTGTTCTTTCTGTTCAGAAAGCGAGTCTTCCACACACAGAGCTGTCTCTCTTCCTTCTGAGGGAGCCAGGCAGTGGGTGATGTGCTCCTTACCTCCCCCTCCCTGACCTGTAATTTAGGGCCATGGGTTGGATGTCTGCTCTGGAGACTCAGGGATCCAAATGGGAGAGGAGACAGAGGTGACTCTTGGATAGACTCGGGAGGTTTTAGGATCTCAAGCACCATTTTCTCAGTCTAGAAAAATAACTTCTTCCTGAGGACTGATCTCAGGACTCCCAGGGAGAGGAAGGAGCTATGGGGGAAGTTCTCCTGTATCCCGGGCATCTCCTGCTTGATGTCCTTTAGGAACCTCGGGCTCAGCCTGTGTGACCCTGAGCTCTCCACCTCCTTTGTGCTCAGTCTCCTCCTGTGTCTCCTCTCACTGTGATCAGTGCCGTGAGCCACCGTGTGACCCAGGCTGGAGATCAGGAGGTCAACCTTGGCTTAGTGTCATTCCTAAGGATGGGAACTGCAACCCCAGCTGTCCTCCCAGCTGTGTGGTCTTGAACAAGTCATTTTGTATCTCTGTGCCTCAATTTCCTCATCTATAAAATAGAGTGATGTTCGCCTACTACCAGGATTGTTGTGCAGCTGTATAATTTTTTACATGTAAATTACACATCAGTGTCAGGAAATAGTAAGTTCTCAGTAAATGTTAGCTGTTTTTTTTCTCCTCTGCTTCTGCCCTGTCAGTCCCGTTCTCTCCATCTTTGCTGCCACAACCCTGCCCCAGGTCCTCTCATCTCCCATCCACATGCCTTCAGTGGCCTCAGGCTGGGCTTGCTGCTGCTTTTGACCTGTCCGATCCTTTCTCCATGCTCCGGCCAGATACAGCTTTCCTCCACACTCATCTGATCGTGTCCCCTCCCTACACACTGTGTGTCCTGTTGAGCAACAAGAATGGATGCCTACACGTGAAAAGATGCTCATCCTCACTTACCATCAGGGAAAAGAAAATCAAAACTACAATGAGATATCACCTCATACCTGCCAGAATGGCTAAAATCAACAGCCACAAGAAACAACAGGTGTTGGCGAGGATGTGGAGAAAAAGGAACCCTCTTGCACTGTTGGTGGGAATGCAAACTGGTGCAGCCACTGTGGAAAACAGTATGGAGGTGCCTCAAAAAGTTAAAAAATAAAACTGCCCTATGATCCAACAATTGCAGTACTGGGAATTTATCCAATGAACACAAAAACACTAATTCAAAGAGATAAGTGCATCCCTGTTTACTGCAGCATTATTTACAATAGCCAAGATATGGAAGCAGCCCAGATGTCCATCAATTGACGAATGGATAAAGAAGTTGTGACACACACACACACACACACACACACACACACACACACACGGAGGAATATTACTCAGCCATAAAAAAGAATGAAATCTTGCCACTTGCGATGACATGAATGGAGCTAGAGAGTATCATGTTAATTGAAATAAGTCAATCAGAGAAAGACAAATACCATATGATTTCACTCATATGTGAAATTGAAAACACAAAAAAAAATGAGCAAGGGAAATGAGAGAGAGAGAGAAACCAAGAAACAGACTCTTCAACTCTAGAGAACACACTGATGGTTACCAGAGGGGAGGTGGGTGAGGGCATGGGGGAATAGGTGATGGGGAGGAAGGAGGTGGTGATGAGCATGGGGTGATGTATGGAAATGTTGTATCACTATGTTGTACGCCCAAACCTAATATAACACTATATGTTAACTATGCTGGAATTAAAAAAAAAAAAAGCATGGTTGGCCACACAGTCTGTGCCCACTTTCATCACAAAGGGACAGAGCCAGCACACTGGGCTCCAACAGACTTGCTGGCAAATGGACCCCATGGGCTATGTGATTTTTTAAGCCACATGATGAGGGAAGCACCAGCCCTGCCCTGGTGTAATCAGGGGCTGGGTTATAACAATGATGTGAATGGCAGAACCTTGGCCTCCAGCCCCAAACCACTTCTCAGCATTTGCCTGTTGGGAGATCCAGTCCTTCCCTTGGCATGAGCAGGGGTTTGAGGGCCCAAGTCTTGTGGATATGGCAGTATGGCCAGGCAGGAACTTGGCTGCAATCAGTTACAGTTGGGGGAAGTGCCGGTCCCTCCCCTGGCATGACCACAGGGCTAGGGTCCCAGGCTTGAGCTTACAGCTGCATGATATGGCAGAGCAGACCTTCAGCCCTGCCTGTTCCCCAGTTTGAGGGCCGTGAGCCGTTGGCTACTGCAGGTTTGAAGGAGCTCCGCAGGAGACCACCTCCTTTTGGGAGGCTAGCCACAGGGGATCAGTCATATTGACCCCCCCTCAATATCCTTCTGCACTTAGGAGAGCAAGTCCCCGGATGGTCCTCCTTCACCCTGCTTTCCAGCCTCAGCCTGAATTGCTTCCTCCCTCCATATAGCTCCAGCCACACCGAGCTCCTTGTAGTCCTCTGTACTCAACCTGTCCCATCATCTCCTGGCCTTGACCCTGCTGTCCCGTCTCCATCCTTCTTCCTCCACTCTTGACTCCATTGCTTTCCTGGTGAATTCTCCTTCAGCCTCAAGGTCTGGGCATCGACGCCACCTCCTCCAGGATGCCTTTCCCTACCCTTCCCCTGGGAGCCGGGTTGCTGGCCTCTGCTCTCACACACCTGCGCTGTCTCTGACATCAGATTCCCTGTTCCACATTGTGGGTACTTATTTATTTCATCGAGGTGAAGCTCAGAACAATGGCCATTTTAAAGGGAACAGCTCCATGGCATTTAACGCATTCACAATATGGTGCAACCACTGCCTCTGCTCAGTTCCCGAACACTTTTATCACCCCAAAAGGAAACCCTGTACCCATGAAACAGTTGCTCCCCATTCCCCCCTCCCCCATCCCCCCAGCCTCTGGCAGCCACGAATCTGCTTGCTGTCTCTAGAGAGTTTCCTATCCCGGACACTTCGTAAATGGGATCACATGCAATGATTTTTCACGTGTGGCTTCTTTCACTTAGCATAATACATTTGAGGTGCGTCCCATTGTAGCACGCGTCAGCAGTTCGTTCTCTTTTATGGCAGAATAATATTCCATTGTAGAGACATGTCACATTTGGTATATCCATCCATCATCAACAGACATTGGCCTTGATTCTACCTTTTGTCTGGTGTGCCCACAGCCGCTGGGAACATTCACATCCAAGCATTCGAGTGCCTGTGTTCACTTCCTTTGGGCTGATACCTAGGAGCGGAATTGTAGTGAGTGCTTGTTTCGTTGTGAGTCTCCACACCAGACGGTGAGCATCTTGAAGGCAGGAGAGAGACACACACCCAACCCCAGGGGCGGGCACAGCGAGTGCCTCAGAAGCAAACTGGATGAGTCCCCGGCATCCAGAATAGATGTCTTCGTCCCCCTCAGTCATCTGCCCATTGGTCTGCAGCATGTGGTGGTCCAGGCTCTGTGCCGTTGGCCTGACTCATTTTATCTCATTAACGTAGTCTACGCTCACTCTGGTATTTGCTTGTGTCCATTGTCACATCCTCCCCCTTGTCCCCCAGCACCTGTGCCCACTTTTCTTCCTCCATAGTAGCTTATTACCACTGATATGTTACAGAGAATATATTTTATATGGCATCTAATAGATAATATTTATATTATTTATTTGTTCATTCCCCTTTTATTCTGTTTTGCCACTAAGAGCATGTGCTCTGTGAAGACATGTGAGGGACCTTGGTCTTTTTTTTTTTTAAATCATTGCTTTATCCCAGTGCCTTGAACAGTGCCTGGTATATGAGAAGTATCCAAATATTTGTAAAATACTCAGATGGATGAATGAATGCATTTCATCCTCACTGTTCCCCCCAAGGGAACCATGATCGTTCTCATTTTACAGATCCCAAGGCTGAGGCTCAGAGAGGTCAAGTGACTTACCCAGGGTCACAGATTTCTATCAATGGTGGTGGTATCAGAGTTGTAAGCCAGATCTCTCCGTGTCCCAATCCCATATATTTTTTCCAGTTCCCGAGGGGTGGGGACAAGAGCTATAGCAACGATGCCCACAGTACTTCTCTGTGGCCTTAGAGTGCAGTGTATGATTAAGATAACTTAAAAAATAGGTTTACTCCCTTATCCATGTCTTAGTTAGGTTAGTTTGACAATGAGTTTGTACTTCCTGAGCAAATACACCAATCCATAGCTTGCCGGGTGATGGAGACGCTGATCCGGGCTGGATTCTGTCTGCCCCCAGCTCTCAGAGCTCTTCAGCACCTCCGAGCATCAGCTTTGGGGAGACACACAGGGTGGGGGTCGCATCTGCCGCATGTTCACTTCTCAGCACGAGGGCACATTCTTTAAAGGGGCGATAACGCCGTATCACGGCAGGCTTGAGAATCCCAGCATGCATAGCTCATGTGTATGGAGTTCCTGCCTGTGTCAGGTGCTGGGCTAAGTAAGCACATCACTCCTGCTATTGCATCTATCCTCCTATCGTTCCGCTGGGGCAGGCCCTATTGTCCCATTTCACAGGTGATAAAGCAGACTCAGAGGGGTCAGATGAGTGCCCAAGGCCACACAGCCAGTAAGTGGGTAGCCAGACAGAGGGCCAAGTCATAAGACTCCCGAGCTGGCTCTGAGTCACAGGGTTAATAACATGTTTGTCTAAATTTGAGATTTATACACCACCATAGTGATGGTGACTTTGGTAGAATGTTCTGGCAAAGTCTGGGAGAAGGGAAAAGGGAGACCCATGTCCGAAATGAGCCCTCGCTCCAGTTTCTATTCCCATTTGGCTCGTCCCTGATGGCCTGGGGTCCTTGGTAGAGTCCCAGGCCTCTGTCTCAGATGCCCCTGGGCCCTGGTTGTGGAGGTGGCCCAGGCCTTGGGTTTGAGTCCCAAGCTGCCATCTCCCCTGTCTGGTGTGACCTTGGGCACACCTTCACCTCTGCACATCCACCTCCGTATCTACAAAGTAGAGATCAAAACGGCCCTTTGCACACAGAGGCACAAAACTTAGATAAGATGTAAAGCGATCCTAATATAACAAATGAAGAAAGCAGATGACAAGTCGTTAAACAAGATCTTATGGCGTTTCTTTAAAAGATGCACAGAAAACCATCTGGCAGGCTCCACAGCCAAACATTAATGGGATGGTGGTTAGGCTTTGGACCAACATTGCCTTTCTCCTTATCTGAGTTTTCTAATTTTTCTGTAATGAATATATAATAACCAAATGAGTAGTTTTAATTAAAAATGAGGCAGTGAGTCAGTGTTCATGAAAGCACTTTGTAAACTGTCAAATGTTCTATAAATTAGCTCTTGTTATGGTCCTTATAGTAATTATCATGGTTATTGCTAGTCGGCCGCGAGCTGGAATTCGTTTCTGCCCCTTGTCGCCTCCTTGGCCCGTGATGGGAGGGCCCACTCGATCGCCTTCCGCCAGGTCCTGCTGTGTCGTGCGGCGATCCCCACTGACTTCTCTCTGTCTTTGCTGCCACCACCCACGTGGGGACCAGCGTCATCTCTCGCCTGGAGCCCTGCAAAACCCCTCACGGGCTCTCGTTGTCCAAAAGGTCTTTGAGAAGGGAACTTTGTATCAAAACTCTCACTGGCTTCCCACTGACCTTGGCATCAAATCCACACTGCAGTTTGGCCTATGGCCCTGGTGGCCTGTCCCTTGCCTGTCCCTTTGGCCTCTCCTTGAGACACTCAGCCCATTGTCACCATGCCTCGGGCACGCTGCCTTTGAAAAGGCACCCTGAAAAGGGACTTAGGAAAGTGCCTACCGTAACTTAGATGGTTTCCGAACCTGTCTACTTGGTATTATTGACCCTTACACTTTTATATCTCTTAGCACGGAGTCTGCGCTCGTAGACCACATTGATATTTGCCCTTCCAGTATGGCAAAGGAGTGAAAAATGTTCATTCATGATTGGATTTTTTATTTTTATTTTTTGGTTTAACTTATACCAAGGCTGAAAACCCCAGCTTGCATGCAGACAGTGGGGACTTCATTTTTAAAAAGATTTTATTTATTTATTTATTTATTTATTTATTTATTTATTTATTTATTTGAGAGAGAGAGACAGAGAGAGCACAAGCAGGGGAAGCAGCAGGCAGAGGGAGAAGCAGGCTCCCCGCTGAGCAGAGAGCCCGATGTGGGACTCGATCCCAGGGCCCTGGGATAGTGACCTGAGCTAAAGACAGATGCTTAACCTGATGGAGCCATGCAGATGCCCCCAGCAGGGATTTTTTTTAATGCTTCCATTTTTTTCCTAATAAACTGTTGCAAGACTTAACAACAACAACAAAAAGAACCCCTTCCTACCTGTATGCTTTTGTCCTTGTCATCCTCCTTCCCTCGCCCCACACCTGCCATACTCTGTCCTTGGTTCTTGGCAATCCCCTTCTTGTCCTCGATGCCAGCTTAAATATCACTTCTTTAGGAGGCTGAGCACTCTACCTAAAGTCAGCCCCTCCCCCAATGCTTTTATTTTTAATTTTTTCAGTTGAAATTTTTATTGAGCTAATTGTAGATTGGCCTGCAGTTGTAAGAAGTAATACAGAGCGATCCTGTTACCGTCCGTCCAGGCTGCTCTAACATATACCACAGACTGGGGGGCTTAAGCAACAGACATTACTTCTCAGAGTGCTGGAGGCTGGAAGTCCAAGATCAAGGTGCTTCCAGATTCGGTTCTTGCTGAGGGTCTTCTTCCTGGCGTCTAGACAGCCACGTTGCGGTCTCCCATGGCCTTTCTTTCCTTGGACCTCCTGTGTCTTCCACTCCGTGTAAGGGCACCAATCCTATCCTGAAAGTTCCACCTGCAACACCTCATCTTCACCGGATCACCTCCCCAAGGCCCCACCTCCAAATACCATCACCGTGGGGGTTAGGATTTCAACGGCAGGATTTTGGAGGGCGGAAGCATTCAGCCCGTAACAGATCCCTTGTACAGTTTGCTCAGTTTCTCCCAACTGGTAACTTTTTGTAAAACTCTAGTAAAACATTGCAACCGGATTATTGACATCAATGCAACCTCCTGATCTTGTGGTCTTGTTCAGGTTTCCCCAGCTTTACAATGACTCCTGTGTGTGTGTGTGTGTGAGTGTGTGTGCAATTTTATCACCTGGGTGAGTTCACAATCACCGTGATGAGGACACTGGACAGTTCCAACACTACAAGTATCCCTTGCATTTGTCCTTTTATGGCCACACTCACCTCCCTCCTGCCTGTGTCCTCCATCCCTAAATCCTGGCAACCGCCAATCTATCCTCTACTTCTAAAATGTGGTTGTTTCAAAAATGGAATGTGAATGAAATCTTCTATGTAACCTGGGGTTGGCTTTGTCTGCTCAGCACAGTCGTCTGGAAAGTCACCCCGGTTGCTGTGTGCTCCATAGTTCCTTCCTTTTCACGGCTGTGTAGTGTTCTGTGGCTGGCACGCATTCACCATTGCCAATTCTCTTACCACGTCTCTTCTGCCCCCCAGCCCTGCCCCCAGCACTCAGGCACTCATCCTTCTCCAAAATCCTTTTGTGAGTGTGTTTTCTTATCTATCGTGCTTCTCCATCAACAGAACGTTAAGTCTAGGGTACCAGAGAGCCTGGACTGGGTGTGCCCTGCTCTGCCTCTCTCGAGCATAGTGCCTGGCCAATTCACAAAGTGTTGGATGAAGGTGTGCCCGAGCCCACAGTGACAGCAGATCTGGGACAAGTATGCAGTGGCTGCATAAGTGGTCAGGGAGTGACTGGGGGTGAACGTGACTTCTACAGAATTCATGTATCTCAAATAGGGGCTCGCTAGTAAAACTGCTTTGTAAGGGAAAGGTTATCCTTGAAAATCCTTTAAATCACCTTGAAACTGCTGGAGGTAGGATCCTTGGAAGCTCAAAAAGCGAGAATTTACTCCTTTGCTTTTCTGGACATTTGAATTGTGGGCTCCACAGCCACAGGAGAGTGGGGGGCAAGGCTGTTGAATGGAGATTATGCTGAGAGGGTCAGCAAAGAGATTTCATTCTCTTTTTGGAGGGGCCAAGAGGAGATGAATTTATGTAAATGTGTATGCAGTGTAGTGTGCATACACAGTGCGGCGTGGATAGGGTGTGACGTGCATATGCTGTAAGGTGCATAAGGGGTAACGTGCATACACAGTACGGCGTGGATAGGGTGTGATGTGCATACACTGTATGCGGCATAAGGGGTAACGTGCATACACAGTGCGGCGTGGATAGGGTGTGATGTGCATACACTGTATGCGGCATAAGGGGTAACGTGCATACACAGTGCGGCGTGGATAGGGTGCGATGTGCATACACTGTATGCGGCATAAGGGGTAACGTGCATACACAGTGCGGCGTGGATAGGGTGCGATGTGCATACACTGTATGCGGCATAAGGGGTAACGTGCATACACAGTGCGGCGTGGATAGGGTGCGATGTGCATACACTGTATGCGGCATAAGGGGTAACGTGCATACACAGTGCGGCGTGGATAGGGTGCGATGTGCATACACTGTATGCGGCATAAGGGGTAACGTGCATACACAGTGCGGCGTGGATAGGGTGTGATGTGCATACACTGTATGCGGCATAAGGGGTAACGTGCATACACAGTGCGGCGTGGATAGGGTGTGATGTGCATACACTGTATGCGGCATAAGGGGTAACGTGCATACACAGTGCGGCGTGGATAGGGTGTGATGTGCATACGCTGTAAGGTGCATAAGGGGTAACGTGCATACACAGTACGGCGTGGATAGGGTGTGACGTGCATACTCTGTAAGGTGCATAAGTGGTAGTGTGCATACACAGTGCGGCGTGGATAGGGTGTGATGTGCATACACTGTATGGTGCATAAGGGGTAACGTGCATACACAGTACGGCGTGGATAGGGTGTGACGTGCATACACTGTATGGTGCATAAGGGGTAACGTGCATACACAGTACGGCGTGGATAGGGTGTGATGTGCATACTCTGTAAGGTGCATAAGGGGTAACGTGCATACACAGTGCGGCGTGGATAGGGTGTGATGTGCATACACTGTATGGTGCATAAGGGGTAACGTGCATACACAGTGCGGGGTGGAATAGGGTGTGATGTGCATACGCTATAAGGTGTATTCACTGTAATGTGCAGACACCATAAGGTGTGTACCATGTAACCTGCCAGGCTTTCTCATGTCTTATGTGTTGTCTCTCTGCTCCTTTGTTCCAACTCAGGAGGCAACCTTTCCAAACAAGACTGGACCATCCAGTGGCCCACCACAGAGACGGGGAAGGAGAACAACCCTGTGTGCCCCCCGGAGCCCACCCCGTGGATCCGCACCCACCTCTCCCAGAGCCCCAGGGTCCAGACCAAGTGTGTCCAGCATTACTGTCACGCCAGCCCCTCTCCCGGGGCCCCCGTGTACACCCACGTGGACAGGCTCACCGTGGATGCCTACCCCGGTCTGTGCCCGCCACCGCCACTGGAGTCAGGCCACCGTTCCCTGCCCCCGTCGCCCCGGCAGCGGCATGCCGTCCGTACCCCGCCGCGCACCCCCAACATCGTCACCACCGTGACCCCACCTGGCACACCACCCATGAGGAGGAAGAACAAGCTGAAGCCTCCGGGGACCCCACCACCCTCCTCCCGGAAGCTGATCCACTTGATTCCAGGTTTCACGGCCCTGCATCGAAGCAAGTCCCACGAATTCCAGCTGGGTCACCGCGTGGATGAGGCCCACACGCCCAAGTAAGTGTGTTTGGTGGGTGCCCTGGGGCTGCTGAGCCCGGGGGCTGCCAGGGGCTGCTTCATGGCCCCAGGACCACCCTGGGTTAAGGGAGCCTCGAATGTACCTGTGTTTTCTTTCTTCAGTTGAATGAAAGGTAGCTTTTGACGGAGGGCCTGTGAGAAAATGAATAGCACTTTCCAGAAATGACCCTTTTTATGCGATGGATTATCTAAAGCAGGCAGGAGTTGGTAAACTATCGCCTAGGGGCCAAATCTGCATTTATTGCAACGCAATCAAGTTCATTCCCGTGTGCGTTGTCTGTGGCTGCTTTCCTGCCACACGGCTGGGTTGGGTCTGGCCCGCAAAGCCGAAAACATTTGCCATCTAGCCCTTGGACAGGGAGAGCTTGCTGGCTCCTGCCAGCTCTACCTTGGTGCTGCCCCTAGAAATGGGCTGTGAGCTGCAGACCTAACCTCACGTTTTCTAGTATCGCGTTAAAGAGGTGAAAAGAAACAAGTGGTATTTTTATAATATGTGTCATTTAACCCAATATGGCAAAATATTACCATTGTGACATAGAATCAGTATAAAATATTAACACTGAAACATTTTGCATTCTTTTTTCCGTATGAAGGCTTTGAAATCCAGTGTGTATGTTACACCGCGAGCTCATCTCCGTCCAGCCTCCCTGCGCTCTAAGTGCGCGATGGCCCCGTGCGGCAAGGGGCTGCTGTACTGGGCAGCATGTGGAGGGACATGCTAGTGCTTATAATGAAAAGGCATGGCCGGGTCTGCTTGGGGTTAGGGGTGGGACGGAGTGTGGGGAACCAGACTATCAGAGCAAAGGACTTCATACAGAAGCTTAGAGTGGGCCTGTAGGCACCCAGGGGGAACGTCATCAAAGTAGGGTGCAGTGTGTGCCTGGCTCTGGTTTGGGGGGGATCTTGCTGCCAGCAGAGGGTGACACGGTATCTGTAGCTACATACCAGACAGCGGAAGGGACGAGGAAGCTCTCTGCAGGACCCCTCAGAGGCTGACGGTCGCCTGGGTCCCTTGCATTCTTTTGAGGTTCGCGGTGTATTAAAAATGGAAGAAATGCTAAACAGGCTTCCAAAGTGGGTGCCATGTTTTTGATATGTACACTTGAACGAAATTGCCATTAAGGTGTAGAACATAAAATGATAATTTATAATCTCGCTAGGAGACACCAATAGGGAGTCTAAGTTTGGCGCCTGTTATGTGTCAGAGCCCTGGATCCTGGCTCTGAAATCCTGCAGCTAGGATGTGGAGGAGCAGTGGGGAGAGTTCCAGTGCATTTCCAGCACATGAAGGCCCATGTGGGGGGCTGAGGCCAGCCAGAGACAGCGTGTCTGACCCAGGCTCCTGTAGGAAACAAAGTGCAGAGGCCCTGGCTTCCTGTGACATTGCAAAGGCTCTCAGGGATTTTAAGACCCCACCCCCTAGCTGTACCCATTCACCTTTGACTTGGGAATTTATCCGGGGCTGGATCTCCATCCCAGGCAGGTATGTAGAGGGACTCAGGAGGCCTGCCCCAATCTCAGACCTTCTCCCTTCCTCCTGTCTCAAGCAATAGAGAGCCCATGTGGCTGTCATCTGTTACTTTTGCAACACGGTCCCAGGACCCTCTGGGACTCACACCTGACCCCTTCTGTTGCCGTCAGTCACCCCTTGGGAGGTTCAGAGTAGCACCTGCCTGCAAGGGTCTTCACTGTTCGAGCCAGAGTCTCGTGAGCTCTCATCACCATATGCAGGTGGATCTGAGACATTGCTTGTAAGCTGCATCCTGAGAGGAACTGAAAAAATATGTATGTCTTAGAATTGATGAAATGTGGTTTGTTCTCGGCTCTGGGCTAGTCAGTGGGCGTATAACGGGAAGCAAAGACGTAGCCTTGGTCTCGTGAAGTCTGACATTAATCAAATAACCATAAATATTATAAGATTGTGTCCAGTAATTACAAACAGTGTTAGAGGCTCTGAAGATGCAGTTCAGGGCACCAGCCGAGCTTGTGGCCAGATAGAGCTGATCGAGTTGAGCTGGCAGGGAGGTGAGTGGGGGAACTAGGGAGAGTCTGGTCACGGAGAGTTCCCAGAAGTGATGATTAGACTGACGGCCAAGGAGGGGTTAAGAGGGTGAAGGGGTGGAGGTGGAGGGCGTGGGAAGTACTCCAGCCGAGAGGTGGAAGGGGGCACGGTACATTAGAGGAATCGACAGAAGGTGACAGAAGGCCTCTGTGGCTAAGGGACCAAGGCAAGTGATGCTGGAGGAGACTCAAGAGTTAGGCAGGAGGCAGCACTCTTCACAGCAGCCCCGAAGTGGGAACAGCCCAAGTGCCCGTCGGCGGATGAATGGCTACGCGATGTGTCCCCTCTATCTGGTGGAATAATATGCAGCCGTCAAGAGGAATGAAATTCTGACACATGCTTCAAGTGGATGAGTCTCAAACGCAGGATGGCAAGTAGAGGAAGCCAGTCACAAAGGGCAGCTGTTGTATGAGTTCACTTACCTGGGTTACTGAGAGCACGCAAATTCACAGACAGAAAGTAGAAGGGCGGGGCCGGGGGCTGGTGGGGGGGAAATGGGGATTAGTGTTTACTGGGCACAGAGCTTCAGGTTCGGGAATGAAAAAGTCCTGGAGATGGATGGGGATGGTGGTTGTATAAAGTGCAAGTGTACTTAACACCGACACTGTTCCCTTAAAAATGGTTAAATGATAAACTTTGTTCTCTTTCTTTCTTCCTATCTATTAATCTATCTATCTATCTATCTATCTATCACAACAACAACAAAAAAAAGGAAAGCTAGGGGTTGGCCAACTTTTTCTGTAGACAATAGATAAATAAATGGACATCGCGATGATCCAGTAAAACTTTATTTGTAAAAAATTGGTGCCTGACTGGGTTTGGTGCCCTAGGCCGTAGTCTGCTCTGGCAGAAGCTGTGCTAGAGAGGGTGATTCTCCCTTCTAAGGCACTGGCAAGGTCTTCAAGGTGGAAGGCCTGATCATAAATGATGGCCACTCATGGTCTGAGGCTGTGGTTTCTCCCAACGGCACATCTCCCTCACCCCTCCCTGTGCTGACCCCCAGGAGTTGTAGAACTTGAAAGAAGGCTCTATGGACACATGAACTTTGCTCTATAAGGAAGGGGTGAAGTGAGAAAGGCTGACCTTTAGGTGCTTTCTCTAGCTCTATTGATATATAATATGTATATTTAAGGTGTGCAAAGTGATGATTTAACACACAGAGGTAGTGCAAAACGATTATCATACCACAATAAGGGTAGTTAACACCTCCAGCACCTCACAGAATCTTTGGGGGTGAGCATATTTAAGATTTATTCTCTTAGTAACTTTCAAGTATATAACACAGTGTTGTTAACTATAGTCACCAGGCTGTGCCCTAGATCCCAAAACTTATTCATCTTATAACTAGAAGTTTTCATCTTTTGACCAACAGTGCCCCATTTCCCTCAGCCCCCAACCCCTAGAAAACCCATTCTACTCTCTGCTTCTATGCTGGATGTTTTCAGATTCCCCATATAAGTGAGGTCACGCAGTATTCGTCTTTCTCTGTCTGACCGATTTGACTCAGCATAATGCCCTTCAAGGTCTAGCTGCATTGTTGCAAATGGCAAATTTCCTTCCTTTTCTGGCTGAGTAATATTCCACAGTGTGTGTACGTGTGTGTGTGTGTAACATTTTCTTTATCCATTCATCTGTCGACAGGCACTTAGGTTGCTTCCATGTGTTGGCTACTATGAATAATGCTGCAGTGAACAAGGGGGTGCAGATATCTCTTCAAGATGGCATTTTCATCCCCTTTGCATATATACCCAGAAGTAGAATGGCTGGATCATGGGGTAGTTCTATTTTAATTTTTTTGAGGAACCTCCGTACTGTTTTCCACAGTGGTTGCACCAATTTACATTCCCACCAATGGTGCATGAGGATTCCCTTTTTCCCACGTCCCTACCAGAAGTTATCATCTCTTGTCTTTTTGATAATAGCCATTCTAATGGGAGTGAGGTGATGTCTCATTGCGGTTTTGATTTGCGTGTCCCTGATGATAAGTGATGTTGAGCAGCTTTGCATGGATCTGTTGGCCATTTGTATGTCTTCTTTGGAAAAAATGTCTATTCAGGTTATCTGCCCATTTAAAAATCAGATGATGATGATGATTTTTTGCTATTGAGTTGGAAGAGTTTCTTACGTAATTTGGTTATTAATGCCTTATCAGATTTGTAATATTTTCTCCTGTTCTATAGGTTGCTTCTTCATTTTTTGATTTTTTTTTTTGTTTTCTAGTTTGATATCATTCCATCTGTTTAGTTTTGCTTCTGTTGCTCATACTTTTGGTATCATAACCAAAGAAGTCACCAAGGAGATTTTCCCCTATGGTTTCTTCTAGGAGTTATAGTTTCAGGGCTTAGGTTTAAGTCTTTAATTCATTTTGAGTTAATTTTTGTGAATGATATGAGATAGGGATCCAGTTCCACTCTTTTGCATGTGAATATTCAGTTTTCCCAATGCCATTTATTGAAGACATTATCCTTCCTCATTGAGTGTTCTTGGCTCCCCTGTCAATATTAGTTGACCATATATACTTGGGTTTATTTCTAGGTCTTTGATTCTTTTCCATCAGCCTGTGTGTCTATTTTTATGCCAGTACCACACTTTAAATGTGAGCCTTTCCCCAGACTCCCGAGGGATTTACTTTGTCTGGATAGGGTTGAATCACCTACTTTTTCAAGGCCTTCCAAATCAACTGGTCCACCGTCAACTGTTTTAGAAATTGTCTGTCAGGATTCAGGCCAAGTTCAGCTCTGCCCATCAGGGTTCTTCTGTCCAGTTTAGCAACTTCAACACTTCCTTGAAGAAGGTGCTTCTCCTGGCTCACCTCACAGGATGCTGAGATTCACGGCATGGAAGCAGCAGAGGCGTCAGGTTCTTGAATACGTGTGTGCTATTGAATCCGTGGTAATGACCCATTTGTGGATGATGACACCATTTTACTGGGCTGCAACCAGCATTAAGAAAATGAAATAGAATAGCCTAGGCTAGATATCGGGATGTATTGTATGTAGGGAGGCTAACTATTAGAGTTATTTTGTGAAACACACACACACACACACACACATATATTTATGTGTGTGTGTGTGTGTGTGTGTGTACACACACATATATTCTTACTCTGGGGCTCTTCTTTTTTTTAAGATTTTATTTATTTATTTGTCAGAGAGAGAGAGCACAAGCAGGGGGAGTGTCAGGAAGAGCAGGCAGAGGGAGAAGCAGGTTCCGTGCTGAACAAAGAGCCCCATGTGGGACTCAATCCCAGGACCCTGGAATCATGACCTGAGTTGAAGGCAGCTGCTTAACCAACTCACCCACCCAGGCGTCCCTCTGGGGGCTCTTTCTACTCTGGATGGCTTTGATGCTAGAATAAACCCCATCAGGGATTAGGTGAGAAGGTTTGAGAAGCCAGCCCTTTATCCTGAATTACTCAACTCATTCTGGTTTCGTCTGTCTCTTTCATGTCTGATTTCTTCTCTCGTTCAACTCTGTACCTCTGCTGGGCATGGTTCTTTGTTGCCAACTTGGCTGTCCTAAGTCTTCCTTTATTTGCCCTTAATGGATAAAGCGACTCGTTTCAATAGTCACAGGTCTTTCTGAACAGATCTGAGTCTTTCGAGACCATTGATTCTTGTGAGTTTTCAAGCCCCAACACCCTGGTAGGTTTCAGGTTGGAGGAAGGCTAGGTTTCAGACCCTTTACCCTCAGCATACCCATGGTGGTGTGTATCAGATGGTCTGCTTGGATTCCAAGCCTGTCCCCAGTAGTATACCATGGGCATTTCTAGGAAAAAACATGGCAAGAAAAGAAAATATTAGCCATAGCACATCTCTCACCTCCATTGGGAGCCTTGGTATGCTGGAAAATACCAGAACTACTATGACTGATCTTAGTCAAAACCATTTTTCCTGCCTAGTATTCATTCTCAAAGTCCTATTTACTTTCTTCTTTTCTTTTCCTTTTTTTTTTGCATTTGCGCTAAGTGTGTGGTTTTACTTAGATGGCATTACTAAAACGCACGCATATACACACATACATTCACGTGGGGAGAAAAGACTGTTTTTCCACACCGCCCCACCCGTTAAAGGTAACACGTGATTATTATAGAAATTGAGACAACACAGGAAATTGATGAAGAAAGTAGAAAGTATATGCTGGTCCTTTGTTTTCTATGTATGTATGTATATGTGTGTATATAGAATGTATATACACATAACATACATACCCAGAGTGTTTTTTCAACAGGGCTGAAATCATGCCCAGGGGAGCAAAATCAGTTCTTGGTGCAGGAAGGCAAAAAAAAAAAAAAACAACAAAAACCAAAAACAAACAAACAAAAAGACCCCCACCTGATATTACAATAGTTTGTAGCCCTCCAAAGAGCCACTTACATAAACAGATATATGGTATATTTGTAGTATTAAAATTTCATCGGGGGTTAGGGGTAACAATTAAAACAAAAATCCAAAACGTTTCCTTAGAGAGTCATACTGAAAAAAAGATTGAAAAACACTGACATGGCTCTGTGGATATAATCCTATAGATACAGTTAGACTTAGACATTGGGGGTTATCAAGAGTCTCCCCAGTGTCCTTATCAGTCTTTCCCCCTCCAACTTTGTGGCCACACTTACATGGATCAGTTGACACCGATTCCTTACCGTCAGCCATTTGGAAAATTCAGTCCATGCAATCTCAGGGATTTCGGTCACTTACCTTCAGTCCAGGGATCCCATGGCCAACGGTGTGGGAAAAAGGAAAAACCTAACAATTCTTACGTGAGTTAGGAGTTGTATGTCTGTCTGTCTGCCCATCCGTGATGCAAATGACTTGCTTTCTCTTGTGAGAGCATCTGGAAGGGTAAGTTGGATTTCTGAAAACCAATTCCATTTTTAAATGCCTGGGAGAAGTTCAGTGTTCAAGAGGAATTCCATTGTGAACCCCCTCCCTTTTTTGCAAATCTTTTTTAAGGTGATTTTCAATTACAATTTTGTTTTCATTACAGAAGTCATTTCTACATCAAAAACTAATGAAATACTGTATGGTGACTAACATAACATAATAAAAAAAGAGAAAGAATGAATTTTAAAAAAAAGAAGTCATTTCCAGACACATCTTTATTTTGAAAATACAGGCAATATAAAGTGTAAGCCATACAAGGCAAAGTCACCCTTCCTCTTGCCATAGAGAGACGCTAGAACTGCTGGAATCCTTTGCTGGGAATCCTTGCATAAACACACAGATTGTGTTTGTAGGTGCATGTACGATGTATTCAGTTTACTTTCTTCATGATCAGAACCATACTCTATACATTTACTAATGTGACTTGTTTTTGTCAGTCCTGCATAAATATAAATATTCCATTTGTGACCTTCTCGCACTTTATCCCTTTTAGAAATTCTTCTGTTTTCCCCAAAGCACATCTGGAAGGTGCCTTTGTGCATGCCTCTGCTCTCAGACCTCTGTGTTGTTTAGGTATGATACATTGCTCCCCTGCTGTGCTGGGGGAGTGCGTGAAAACCCTCAGGTGGCCAGTGAGCAAGGCAGCCAGGCTGGATGAGACCCACACTCATCCTCATTCTAGTTCCAGTGAATTCAGATTCTGTCCGTGGCCTGGGCTATATCATTTGTAGCTGGTATGAACAGGCTTTGCTCAACAGGCTACTTATGTACATAGGATTTCAGGAGGGATCTTTTTGTTTGTCTTAGAAAACTAATTACATGCAAACACTCAAACTCACTGACACATACCTATAGATCATTGTGCGGATTATTATAACAAACTCTAGTGGATTTGTAAGGGCACCAATGGAGTGATGAGTTTGTATATAACAGTATATTCATTTATTTTTTTTAATGTTTTTTTTTATTATATTATGTTAGTCACCATACAGTACATCCCTGGTTTTTGATGTAAAGTTCGATGATTCATTAGTTGCATATAGCACCCAGTGCACCATGCAATACGTGCCCTCCTTACTACCCATCATCAGCCTATCCCATTCCCCCACCCCCTCCCCTCTGAAGCCCTCAGTTTAATAGTATATTCATTTAAAAGGAAGGCTTCCGCCATGCTCATGCAAGGGGTCCTTTTAGGTCTAATTAAGCATTCAGACACACGAGATTAATATAGGTCACAGTTGGCATTAGGTTGACCTTGGAGGAAGCAGGGTAGCGCCTTGGGTGTCTTTTCTGTGGGTCCTCAGGGGCTACACTTCCTTGCCCCCACCTCCCAGTGGCAGTTCAGGAGCAAGGTGATGAGACCCACATTAAGGAGGTGTGAGAGCCATCCTGACTTAGGGGGCAGTCGCTCTTGTAACAGCTTCATCCACGTAGCTCCCAGGGGCCCTGCAGGGGACATGAGTAGTTTTAACAGTCATGCAGATCAAGGGTCCCCAAGGCTGTGGATCCCTTCTCAGGCATTTCAAGTTCACAGTGAAAACTCCCAGTCCACAGGCAATCTGCCACCCACAGGCAACGCAGTCTATTAAAACAGTTGACATTTCCACTGTAGGGGTATTCAGAGGATCAGACCCGGAGAATCAGCCCAAGGTCAAATTCCCATTTGCAGAAGACAAAAAGGTGGTGTTCACTCTTTTCCTTCGCTTCTCTTTAAAAATCTTGTAAGGTGGATTTGTCACCAATTCACACTGCATTTCTTATTTTGATTCAGTGAGGTCTTTAATAAGATCTGTTGTAATTTATATACTATATAATATGTGTATTATAATAATATAATTCATAAATATTTCCAGTAAAATCTATGCTTATCAATTTTTTAAAGTATTGTTACTACTTTGCATAAGAAGGTTTTATCCACAGCCCCAGCTTCCTGGCCAGCATTGACCGAATGCTCCCCTCTCCCACGTCCCAGGCCCACTTTCCTAGGTCTGGAGCAAGAATAGAGTCCTACCCTCACTGAGACCTCACACTCCCCCTCCAGCTGCTGAATCTGTCAGTTCTGTGAAGAGTCCAGGGAGACTCATTGAAAATAAGCCTGGCTTTCTAAATACCATCAAAACCATCTTCTTGTATTTGCCCCAGAGGCTTATAAAAACACCAATGAGGCATCGTTCATCACCACATTCCTACTGACATAGCAGCTCTGAAGTTCCACCATGAAAAATTAGCTCAGCAGTGTGCTTATTTTGTCAGAAATTACTGTGGTCGGGTGTGCTGTGAGCTGGGTAACACAGTATTTCGTCGGAAGTACCTTGTAATTTACAAGGAATAACGGAAGATATTATTCTGGTGAGATTCGATCTGATTATAGGTGGAGGAGTTTTACTTATTTGGCACCTGCCTCTGTCTCGTGTTCTATACACTTTCTTGGAGGATCCCCCGAAGGACCGAGCCCCATGGGGTCAGCCCTATGATGGCACAGCCCGCACCCCCACCCCATCCCCCATATCACATCTTTTATGGACTTTCCTTCCTTTCCCACCTCACCTCTCCACTTCATCCTACTTCCTGGGGTTACCTCCCGAATATACTGCTTGCACCCCCAAATTTTTCTGAGGGTCTGATTTTGGGGGAACCCGAACTAAAACAGGTAATCATTAATATTGTTGCATTAAGCTCGATACACAGCACATTTCCGCTAAAGGAAAGGGTTTGTTGATTGAATGATAGCTCTAATAATATGCACGATGGCCTCCCTATTGAACACTTACTGTATGCTGGTACTTTGCATGGTTTATTTTATTTAAACCCATTTTGCAAGTGAGGAAATAGGCTTTAAGAGGGAACATGCTTTGTCCAAGCTCATTCAGATGAATTAAGTACTAGAGTTGCTGCTCGTTCTCACCCAAAGTCCGCGGGGACACGGGAGGATGAGTGGGTAAGGCTTTGGACTCTGGAGCCAGCTGGCCTAGGTTTGCATCCTGACTTCCCCACTTCCCAGATGTGTAACTTTATTCAGGTTTCAGTTGTCTCAATGCAAAAGAAAAATGCAGATCCCCTGGTGAGTCACATTATCATGACCCCTTAGTTTCCTCTGATGAGGAAGTATCCCTGGGACATGCTCTATTTTATAGACCATCTCTCAATTTGGGTTTGTCCAATGTTTCTTTATGATTCAATTCAGGTTATACAATTTTAGCAGAGAGGTGATGGTATCCTCAGTGCCTTGGAGCAGGAAATGCATGTTACTTTGGCCAATTACTCGTATTGCTAATTACGATCATTTGGTGGGGGTTTGGTGTCTGCCCATTTCTGTACTGTACAGTTACTATTTTACCCATTGAGGTTAGTATGTATCTTACGGGGAGATACTTGGAAACCATGTAAATGTTTTTTTACTCCTCCAAATTCCACCACTGATTTTAACGTCCACTGATGATTCTTTCCTGAATCAAGTATTATCGTGATGGTTTCCAAATGGTCACTTCTCATTCCACCATTTCTTCCATATTCACTAGTCAGCTTTCTACTGAAAGGAAAAAAACTTCCCCTTTCTCTTTCTTTGTTTATATCCATGTGGTCTCATGGATTCTTATTTAATTCAGTAGGTTAGAGTCCTTACTGTCACTGTTTATTTTGATGGTCATTTGTTTTCCATGTGGCCAGCAAAAGCCCCTTCCAGCTGGTTCCTGCATCCTTTAGACATGTTCTTGTCTTTCTTAGAGCATTGCCTTATTTTCTGGCACTAGAAGATGTGGGAATCTCTATCAGAAGGCGGGTGTTCTCTCTTTTTTCATGTATAAGATACTGTTTGTAAAGAGCTTAGCGCCGTGCCTGGTGCAAAGTAAGTGTTGGCTCTTGTTAATATCATTGCTATTAGGATGGTGTGCTAGCCCTTGACAGAACCTCGGACCTCCTGGTCTTTTTCTAGTAGCAGTGGGCAGGCAGGCTCTGCCAGAACACAGCTGCCTGTCACAAAGGCGGGCAGTATCTCTTCTTTTCTGGTTCCCAGACCCTTACCTCACAGTAATATAATGCTCAGAGGTTGTCCCCTGCAGGGGTGTAATTTTCTGAGAAATTATAAAGTACATAGAAAAATGCAATGACTAATAGAATGGACCCTTTAGGTCCCACTACTCTGAATGAATGCATATGAACATTTTTTCCTGTTTGCTTTGCTATTTTTTCCCCAACAACAACAACAACAACAACAATTAACAGGTGAGGTTGAAGATCCCCCTGAAAACTCACCCCCAGTTCTGCTACTTCTTCCCAGAGGCAGCAACAAACCCATTTCAGAGCATGTCCTTCCTGGGTATGGATAGGTATTATTCTATAGACTTTAAACTTTTCTCATAACTGGTATGTAACTATGAATATATCACTGTTACTTGCTTTTCTTCACTCAGTGTTTTTGGAATCTATCCATGGTGATACACACATAGCTTCTAGTCACTTTCATCTGCTGTATAATATTCCACTGTATGGACATGCCATTGTTTACTGATTCCCCTTTTGATGGACATCTCGGTGGCTTCCATGCCTTCACTGTTGTAACTGGAGTTGCAGGAGGAATTTCTGTGTTTACTTGTGCACAGGTGCAAGAGTGCACCTTTTCTCTAAGAGGCAGCCTTCAAAGTGGAATTGCAGGGCCAATGTATTTATTTAATACATTAAAATGGTATTTGGGGGGAGGGAGGATCTCTTTGAGAATGCAGGGCTTTCAAGGATCAAAGGAAGGCTCAGGTACTAAGACTGGAGATGGAGCAGACATTTTGGTCCCAGTGGGTTTTTCTGGAGTCTATTAAATTAAATGTCTTAGAAGGCTGGTGTTGCCACCTGTTTGCCTTTTGCTCTTGACCATCAGATAAGTATTCAGAGCTGCACTGGCAAAGTGATGTCCTTCTCTCCTCACTACTTTCTCTTTATCCTAGATGGATGGCAAGACCAGGGGTTCTTCTAGAGAAGCTGCCCCAGAAGGCCCCCAGGCACAGTGGCTAAGGTCCAGCCTGCTGGGAGACCATTTGCACTGAGCTAATATTATTGTCTTTCTTATCCTTCTTTATCACTTTCATTATTATCATCTGGCTGGAATGTGCCAGGTTCTATTAAAAATAGATCCCAAATATGGCAGTCTAACCATGTGCCAAAGCTCCCTCCTGGGACTCTTCCTTGATCTGGTGCCCTGGTCAGGGTTGGGGGCTTATGTCAGCTCCCAGCTCCCCAATGGTGGCTCCCCATGGCTCAGCTTGCCTGATCGCCAGCTGCTTTCTACAGCTGTTTCCCATCTGTCTTATTCCCTAGAACGTCTTTGCCACCACTCAGCTTTGTGAGGGTCCTGCCAGTCTTTCTCAGTACTAGTTTCTTAATGAGAATTCAACGGACATTTTGTATGCATTTGTGGAATGAGTAGGTGTTGATAATAATATCAGCACCTGGGGCACCCGAGTGGCTCAGTTGGTTGAGTGTTCGACTCTTGATTTTGGTTCAGGTCATGATCTCCAGGTCCTGGGATCGAGCCCCACATTGGGCTCCACACTCAGCGGGGAGCCTGCTTGAGGATTCTCCCTCTCCTTCTGCTCCTATCACCACTCACACACTGATGTTCTTTCTTTAAAATAAATAAATACATCTTTAAAAATTATAATAATACCAGCATTGGTGATTTATTGAGTGCCCATGATGCCTCAGGCATTTTCTTGTTAATCCCCACAGCACCCCACATGATGTGGGTATTGTCATTATCCCCATATTATGCATGGAGAAACTGAGGCTCAGAGTGGGTGAAGAAATTGCTTAGGATCGCAGCCACTAAGTGGGAGCCAGAGTTCCGATGCAGCCCTGACTCCAAATCCCTTAACTGCTACACCCTACTGCTTCCTGGACAGTGTTGACTTCTGCCCGAGAGAGACGTGGGTTCGAATCCCTGGTGAGGATAGCCCTAGAGAAGGCCCAGCTTCCTACCTTGTATCTGTGCGTTTGTGGAGCAATCCGTTAGGGCCATGATTTGGACGCTCTGGGACTCCAAGCCCTGAGGCCACCAGGATGACTTTAGGAGGCATATGGGACAACTGGAAACCTTTCAAATGATGTCAGCATTTAAGTGCTATTCCAATAAAGTGTGGCTGACACATCAGATCCAGGATTCATTAGAAGTCGGTGCTTCCTACTCTGGAATTTTCCCCTTTGTGGAAATACAACCATAACCCCTTATTAGTTTTAAAAACTCTCAGGGTGAGATGAGGATGATGATGGAATTTGTTCACGTGGAACATGAATCCAACGAATAGTTGCCAGGCCCCTACTGTGGACCAGGCACTGGGGTAAGAATAGGGATATACGGAGATGAATGGGAGCAGATTCCCCTGGTCAGTGTTGGAGGAGAATAGAGGCAACGTAGTTTACACATTTGATCACTTTACATGTTTGAACAAGGGGGTGTTTATTTTCCCGGAGCAGAAAGGAACAATGCCAAGGCATGCAGAAGTGAGTAAGCGACATTTTAATGGGACCTCATGGGGATGTGTTTGAGTTGGCTGGGCACAGAGACGGGGGAGACATTTCAGTACCCGTTTTGACCTGGTTCAACTATGGTCAAATGGCCGAAGGGAGAGTTGGCGTATCTGGTAAGTCCAAGGCCGGCCATTCCCTGTCCAGTTCCAAGGGCAGGCGTTTTTTGCAGACCCCGGTACGAGTTCAGAATCCTTCTCAACACAACATTCTGGGAAAGTGGCTATCAGTCCATCAAAAGTGCAATGTTTGATGAATATCTGATTACCCGTCTTTTCCCAGAGCCCTTCATTCTATAGGTTAGGACAAATGGTTCTTCTCTTAATGGGGGAAATGACTTAGAATGTGAAACTAAGCTAGAGGTAAGAAAGAACTGGAGGGAGAGTGTCATCCTTCAGCTGGTAAACATATTTTTTAGCTACTATTTAGGGCACCCTGTGGTTTTATGGCGCTGTGATTATCTCATAGATGTACTTTCCCCCAAATCATCCAGAAGCATCATCCTCAGGCTTGTTGTTTATGCAAACCGCAGAATGCTTCACCACAAGTGAAACACTACAATTTGCATGGGGCTGGTATCTTGAATGCATAATTATAGTGATTGTTATTACCCCGATAAAAGGAAAAGCGTGAGAATGAGATTCGGGTGTGAGGTGCCCAGGCTTAAGCGCCCGTCTCGTGTACGGGACTCTGCAGGATTTCCTGCGAGACTTCATTCATCAAGTGGAATTTATGCTTCCTTTTTATCTATCCTTGTGGTAATCGTGTTGAGTTTTTTGCTTCTCCTGCTTTCCTCCCTTTGCTCTGCTCTGGCAGGCGCCAGCCTTCCGGGAGGGAATGTCACTTGGTTGCCAAATTAAATGCCCCAAATCCACTCACTCCAGAGGGTGGTTCCATTTCTGGAAAGAGAAGGCACTGCTCTCTATCTTGATATTTGACCTCGTTGATGGAATTTGAAACGAGTCTTTTAGCGTGATAAATGGGGAGACATACAAATTCCTTCTTGGGCCACCTTCTCCACCGTGCTTTGGCTGCTGGATGGCAACTTGAGGGCAGCTGCCCAGCACTTTGGTTTAAGATAAGGGGGGGGCCTGTCCGGGGGCATGATACCAGCATCACCTGGAGTGGTCGCACCGAAGCAGGCAATCAGTGGGACCTTCGAAAACCAAGGCAGAGGTCGGAAGCAAGGCTGGGGACAGCTGAGACCGCAGAAATGCATCCAGAATCTGGGGGCTACGATGGAGAAGCTTGTCAAGGCCAAGTGTACGGCCTCAGCATGCCAGTTGGAAGGTAGCCACGAAATAGTCATGACCACCCTATGAAATAGAGCTCTTCTGTGTTCCTTGTTGGGTCGGGGGCCAGTCCTTTGTCCACCCGAGAGTGAAATCTGGCCCCACCTGTAACTCTGTACTGCTATAAGCCAGATGGCAGGCTTTGATGATTGAGGTTTATTTCATTCATTCATTCCTTCGTTCATGCGTCATACATTTTTGCCTACATGGTGCCAAGTCCTGCAGGGATTCCCTGGTGAGCACATGAGCCCTGCTTTCCAGGAGGTTATGACTGAGCAGAGAAGAGCGATTAGTTAGCAGACCAAACAGTAATGTAATGTGTGTTGAGCAGGATGCAGGGGACCAGTGGGGCTACCTTGGAAGCAATGGTGGGATTTAGAGTTCGGGTCCCAACTTGGAATAATAGTCCATGTCCCACCTGTTAGTGAAGCTTTCCTCACTCCTCCCTCATGTTGCTCTGGGAACAATTCCCCAGGAGATACTTTGGGGCCTTTTTTGTTCTTTGGACAGGACTAACGCTTGGGCCTTCCTCTTTCTCTGTTCCTCTCAAAGAAATCCTGCTGCTATGTGGTCTCCCGATCTGGGCATCAACAACATGCATTAGTTGTATTCTCTTTAGTGGCGACATTGGGCTCTCTAGCACTGCAGCAGACCCCCCCTTACTCATTTGCTCATTCTTGCATTCTGCAAACTTATTTTTCAGGGCTTCTGGGGTATCAGAGCTGCAAAAAAACCAGCCTTCCTCTCACAGAGCTCAGGGTTTAGAGGAAACAGACTGGAAGGATCAATTTATTTATTATTCATTTTTTTTAAGTTTTTAATTAAATTCCAGTTAGTTAATACACAGTGTACTATTCGTGTCGGGTGTACAATGTCATGATTAATCACTTCCATGCATCACCGGGTGCTCATCAGGACAAGTGCCCTCCTTAATCCCCATGATCTATTTCCCCTATCCTGCCACCTGCCTCCCCTCTGGTAACCATTCATGTGTTTTCTATAGCTAAGAGTCTGTTTCTTGATTTGCCTCTCTCTTTTTCTCCCCTATGCTTGTTTGTTTTGTTTCTTAAGTCCCACCTATGAGTGAAATCATATGGCATTTTTCTTTCTCTGACTGATATATTTTGCTTGGCATTATTTCTCTAGATCCATCCATGTGGTTGCAAATGGCAAGATTTCCTTCTTTTTTATGGCTGAGTAATATTCCATTGTATACACATACCACATCTTCTTTATCCATCCATTCATCGGTCGATGGGTACCTGGGCTGTTTCCATAGTTTGGCCATTGTAGATAATGATGTTAAACAGCAGGGTGCGTGTATCCCTTTGAATTAGTATTTTGTATTCTTTGGGTAAATACCCAGTAGTGCAATTGCTGGATTGTAGTGTAATCCTAGTTTTAACTTTTTGAGGAAACTCCATACTGTTTTCCATAGTGGCTGCACCAATTTGCATTCCTGCCAACAGCACAAGAGGGTTCCCCTTTCTCCGCATCCTCACCAACGCCTGTTGTTCCCTGTGTTTTTGAGTTTAGCCACCCGTGCAGGTGTGAGGTGATATCTCATGTAGGTTTGATCGGCATTTCCCTGATGGTAAGTGATGTTGAGCATCTGTTCAAGTGCCTGGATGTCTTCTTTGAAAAAATCTCCAGTCGTGTCTTTTGCCCATTTTTGAATTGGATTCTTCATTTTTGGAGGGGTGCGTTGAGTTTCATAAGTTCTTTATGTTTTGGATACTAACCCTTTATCAGATCTGTCATTTGCAAATATCTTCTCCCATTCCAAAGGTTGCCTTTTGGTTTTGTTGATTGTTTCCTTTGCTGTGAAGAAGCATTTTACTTTGATGTAGCCCCAATCGTTTGTTCCTGTGTTTGTCTTCCTTGCCTCAGGAGACAGATTTAGAAAGAAGTTGCTACGGCCGATGTCAAAGAGGCTACTGCCTGTGTTCTCCTCTAAGACGCTTATGGTTTGGGCTCTCACGTTTAGGTCTTTAATCCATTTTGAATTTATTTCTGTGTGTGGTGTAAGGAAATGGTCCAGTTTCATTCTTTTGCGTGTGGCTGTCCAGTTTTCCCAACACCATTTGTTGAAGAGACTGTCTTTCCCCACTGGATATTCTTTCCTGCTTTGTCAAAGGTAAGCTGACCATACAGCTGTGGGTTAATTTCTGGGTTTTCTATTCTGTCCCATTGATCTATGTGTCTGTTTTTGTGCCAGTGCCATACTGTTTTGATCACTACAGCTTTGTAATATACTTAAAGTCCAGAATTGTGATGCCTCCAGCTTTGCTTTTCTTTTTCAAGATTGCTTTGGGTATTCAAGGTCTTTTGAGGTTCCATACAGATTTTATGATTGTTTGTTCTAGCTCTGAGAGAAATGCTGGTGGTATTTTGATAGGGATTGCATTAAATGTATAGATCACTTCCGGTGGTATAGACATTTTATTTATTTTATTATTTTTTATTTTAAATTCAATTTAGTTAACATATAGTATATTATTAGTTTTAGGGGTAGAATTTAGTGATTCATCAGTTGCATATAATATTCAGTGCTCATTACTTCAAGTGGTCTCCTTAATGCCTATCACCCAATTACCCCATCCCCCCAACCCCCTCCCCTCCAGCAACCCTCAGTTTGTTCCCTAGAGTTAAGAGTCTCTTATGGTTTTCCTCCCACTATGTTTTCATCTTATTTTATTTTCCCTTCCCTTCCCATATGTTCATCTGTTTTGTTTCTTAAATTCCACATATGAGTGAAATCATATATTTGTCTTTCTCTAACTTATTTCACTTAGCATAATACCCTCTAATTCCATACATGTCATTGCAAATGGCAAGATTTCATTCTTTTTGATGGCTGAGTAATATTTCATCGCATATATATATACCACCACATCTTCTTATCTGTTCATCTGTTGGTGGACATCAGGGCTCCTCCCATAGTTTGGCTATTGTATACATTGCTGCTATGAACATTGGGGTGCATGTGCCCCTTTGAATCTGTATTTTTGTATCCTATGGATAAATGCCTAGTAGTGCAATTGCTGGGTCATAGGGTAGCCCCATTTTTAACTTTCTGAGGAACCTCTGTACTGTTTTCCAGAGTGGCTGCACCAGTAGACATTTGAACAATATTTCTTCTTCCAATCCAGGAGCATGGAATGTCTTTCCATTTCTTTGTGTCATCTTCAATTTCTTTCATCGGTGTTTTATAGTTTTCAGGGTACAGGTCTTTCACCTTTGGGGTTAGGTTTATTCCTAGGTATCTTATTGTTTTTGCGGCAATTGTAAATGGGATTGATTCCCTAATTTCTCTTTCTGCTGCTTCATTATTGATGTATAGAAACGCAACAGATTTCTTTTTTTTTAATGATTTTTTATTATGTTAGTCACCATACAGTACATCCCCGGTTTCGGATGTAAGGCTCGATGCGCAACAGATTTCTGTACACTGATTTTGTGTCGTGCGACTTGACTGAATTCATGTTTTTTGGTGGAGCAATTTTTGGTGGAATCTTTTGGGTTTTCTATATAGGGTATCATGTCATCTGCAAATAGTGGAAGTTTGACTTCTTCCTTGCTGAATGGATGCCTTTTGGTTTGTTGTTGTTGTTGTTGTTGTTTGATTGTTGTGGGTGGGATGGAAGCATCAATTTATAATTCAGTGGGGAACGATCTAGGGGAGAGGAAGTAACACTAATGTGCTTCCTGGAGGAACTGTCATCTAAGAGGGGTTGGAAAGCTTTCCCTGTAAGGGCTCAGGTAGTAAATACATTAGACTTTGCAGCCCTACGGTCTCTCTTGCATACATCCAACTCTGCAGGAGTAAAGCAAAAACAGCCGTAGGTGGTTTGCCAGTGATGGGCATGGTGGTGTTCCAATAAAACTTTATTTAAAAACAAGTAGTGGGCTGCATTTGGCCTTCAGGCTGTAGTTTGCTCACCCCTCACCTAAGATGAGACGGAGTGGGAGTTGGCCAGGTGAAGAGAGGGAAAGTTTCCAGATAGGACAATAGCAGGTGGAAAGGTCTGGGAGCCAAGGCTGATTAAGGAACTGAAAATTGGGGGGTTAGACTTTGTGTGTGAGTGTGTGTGTGTGTGTGTGTGTGTGTGTGTGTGTGCCTGGCATGGTGTGGGTGGGAGGGGAGGGTTAAGGAAAGGCTCTTGGGCAGGGAGTCTCTGGAAAAGACTTTCAGCGTGGAGGGGCATGACTTCCGGTGCATAATTTTCAGAGAGGCTCATTTTGGCCTCGAGGCCTCAGTCCAGTTGCTCTGAGCCCTTTTCTTCCTGTTTCCCACTAATTAATTCTTTCAGGTATGCAGTGTGCCTTCCAGGACACAGGAGAGTGTGGCTCTGGTGACACAGGTGAGCAGAAGTCAACAGGAGGCTGTGCCATCTGCTCCTGGTGGCTGGTGGCAGAGAAGGGAGCCCCTGACCCCCCTTCAGTGCTGCTCCCTTCCCCACGTGTGTCCCCTCCGATGGCCTCCTGGCCTGTGGCTCCTGATGGGCCTGGTGGGACTCTGTAATTTGAAATGAACATGGCCAGGGGCTGTCCGGTCGCTAGCAATGAGCTCTCCACCCCCTCGTCCTGCTCTCCTTAGGCTGGAGGTATTTATTAACTTGAATTAATAGAGGAAGAATAAAAATATTAACAACGCTCTAGGCCTCCAGCTGGGGCCCCTCCACCATGGCTGGGCTTCCGGAAGCTACCAGAAGAGCCGGGGGAGGTTCATTTTTTGGAGTGGTGCTTGATGATTTTCAGGAGACGGGCCCTGGGTCTTTCCTTCCAGCCCAGCCGTGCTTTAGGATCATGATGCGAACATTAGGGAGGCGGCCTTTCTGCGTCTGTCAGCTGAATCGGTCACAGGTTTAGCAGTTACTTGGACTTTCATTGCCGAGCTGGGGTGGGAGGCATCTGGGGTGGAGGTCGAGCTGTGGTGGATGTCCTCTCCTGGGACCTGAGGTTGGCACCAGCTTGGATTTCACTCTCCAAGAGGTTGAGACTTAAAACATTTTGTTTTCAGGGAAGATGAGGAGGAATGTCTAAGAGACGTGTTCTTTGCTCTGGGAAGGCACAGATGCATTGTCTTACATGCTTTGTGTCGCAGAAACACCGTGCGCAAGCATCTGAGGGTTTTTCAGGCTTCAGAAAGTGTTTTGGACAGCAACCCAGCCCTGTGGGGAAGGTAAGTGGGCTTTGATCTTCTTCTGACAGGTCAATGCAGAAGGGCTCAGGGCCCCACTGTTACATCTGGTTTCCTTCATTGGGGCTGACCCCGCACTTCTTTCTACCTCTGTCTGCACACTTCTGTCTGCAATTAATAATAATAATAATAATGCAATTAATAATAATAATAACGCAATTAATAATAATAATAGAGCTAACATTGATTGCGTCCTTACCGTGGTATGGGCACTGTGCTTTATGTGTAGTATCAGCTTATATCACCCTAGGAAGTAGCTGTTACCACCATCTATCTTATGTAGTAAAGGAGACTGAGATATAGGGAGATTATATAACTCACCCAAGGTCACACCTTCTCTCTCAGGGATTAGCAAACAACCACCCGAGGGCCCAATCTGGCCCTCCACCTGTGTTTGTAAATAAAGTTTTATTGGAACACAGTCGCAGTCATCCATTGACATATTGTCTATGGTTGTTTTCACATTGGGTAGTTACAACTGAGATTGTATACCCTGGAGAGGCTAAAATATATACTATCTGGCCCTTCCAGAAAATGTTTGCAGACTCATGGCCTTAGCCGAAGTGGCAGATGTGATACAAATCTGACCCAGAGGCTGAACTCATGACCAGACGTATGGTAGGCTGTCTCTATAGTTGCTATGCCCACACCTGCCATTTGTTCATCCAGCATGTTTTAAGTCTCTGTTGTTTTCCTGACTCCTCGCCTATGAGTTCTTTCAAGTAGACCCTGTCTTACTCATTTCTTTTACTTCTCTACTTAACACAGCATTGGGTACATAGTTAAATTCTTGATGAATGTTTTTTGGATGGATGGATGGATGGATGGATGGATGGATGGATGAATAGATGAGTGGATGGGTGGGTGGATGGATGGATGAGTAGGTGGGTGGATGGATGACTTTCCCAGTCCCCTGCATCACTGGAGGCCATCCCTCCTGACTCTTGGTCCAGTGCTCTCCCTGTTACACAGAGAATATAAGAGAAGCTGCACAGGATGGCCCTTTTCCAGCTATGCCCCTTTAAGGCAGGAATGGTGGTGAGAGACACTGGCCCTGCTGAAGACACTTGCCTCATCATTTCCAGCCTTGGTCCTGCCAGGCAGTCATGTGGAAGCACCTGGCCAGTGCCAGAGGAAACATTCTTTACTGTTCTTTCAGACAAACCTCTTTGAGTTGCCCTTGCCTGGAATTCAATTTCTGAACACGACTAATACACCATTGTATTCAAGCAATGTGTATCGACTCACATGGCAAGCCCAGTCCTGAGTGTGAATTTGGGGGGACCCTTCCCTAGAGCTGCTCTAACTCCTCAGCACCAGAGGGGTGCTCTTTCGGCAGCTATGTGGGCAGACTCAGCAATGTGTGTAGAATGGTTTTATCAAACGCCAAGGCTAGAGAAAAGGAAGTCTTAGCCGGGTACACTTTTATAAGCAAGGGATATAATTCATGGGGTGTTTACAACCTCATGTCAAGGGTGCTCCTGACTGCATTTCACAAAAAGAAGCCGGTATTTACTGAACACCAGTTCCTGACATGCACACATCCCTTAGACCATATAACATTTTTCCCATTTCCCAGATGAAGAATTGATGGCATAAAGAGCCCTGGGGAGAAGCAGTCTCTGCACTTGAACTCTGGGCTATCCAGAGCTAAAGTTAAGGATTTTGGCCTCTCCCCAAATTTGCAGTGACCCCCGGCGTGGCTTGGCCGTGAGTGGGGGCAGCATAGGAGACTTTGGCCTCTGTCTGCCACTTCCTCACCTGATGACGTCTGCAGCTCGACCCCGGCCAGGTCTGCAGCATCGCATGAAATCAGAGCCTGGTGCCATCAGTGCGGGGAAAGAGGGGCGGTGGAGGGCTGCAGGACTGTTGTCCCTCCTTGGAGTGTTTGGGCCCTGGGGGTGCCCATGGGTTGCTCAGAAGGTACTACATCTCCGGTTTTTCTCAGTTGTCCATTTAGATTTCCAAGAATACTCCTGAAGTGTGGGGCGTCTAGGGGCTCTGCAGGAGCCAGAGGGGCCTCTCAGAAGTTAATGTTCCATTCCGGGTTATAATGGACAGCAGCTGGGATGTCTGCCTGGGCCAATTTGCTGTGAGCGGCTGGGCAAACTTGGCCTCCAGTGGAGAATTTGTGAGTTTATTTAACCGTGGTGACGAGCGCAGGTGTAACAAAAATGACAAAACTTGCCGGAAATGTTCAGACAGAGTTGCTGGTGTTCCGCAGTGGGTCTTTTTTCTCATGTGACCCCTGGCCTTCTCTTTTCCTTCTCTGTCCCTTTTCTTGTGAAAGGGTCACATGCTCCCCCATTTTTTCCCCTCCTCTTTAGCCTCTTGATTTAGCCTCAGTTTCTAAAACTGAGTATTAATTTCTTTTTTTTTTTAAAGATTTTATTTATTTATTTGACAGAGAGAGAGACAGCCAGCGAGAGAGGGAACACAAGCAGGGGGAGTGGGAGAGGAAGAAGCAGGCTCATAGCGGAAGAGCCTGACGTGGGCCTCGATCCCAGAACTCCGGGATCACGCCCTGAGCTGAAGGCAGACGCTTAACCGCTGTGCCACCCAGGCGCCCCTGAGTATTAATTTCTATATAAATAAAAACACAAGTTTTAAGTTAAATGAGTTTTGATCAATGGATATCTCCAGGGACATACCACCCCAATCAATGTATAGAACATTTGTCATGCACTCTGGAAAGTTCCTCCATGCCTGTCCTCTCCAATCATCTCCCCCGCCTTGAAGGCAACCACTGTTCTGATCTTTATCTCATAGTTTAGATCTCGTACAGAAATTCATATAAAAGGAATCATGCATTAATCTGCCTTTGTGTCTGGCTTCTTTCATTCAACATAATCTTTTTGAAATTAATCCACATTGTATGTATTAGTTCATTTCTTTGTATTACTTTTTTACTCTATGTTAATAATATTTCAGGGCATCTGGGTGGCTCAGTCGGTTAAGCGTTCACCTTCAGCTCAGGTCCTGATTGCAGGGTACTGGGATCGAGCCCCGCATCGGGCTCCCTGCTCAGCAGGGTGCCTGCTTCTTCCTCTCCATCTGTTTCTCCCCCTGCTCATGCTCTCTCTGACTCTCTTTCAAATAAATAAATAAAATCTTTAAAAAAAAACAATATTTCATTGTATGAATACACCACGGTTTATTTGTCCATCCTCCCTGTGTTAGTTTCCTGGGGCCACTGGGACAAAGCACCGCAAACTTAGTGGCTTAAAAAAACGGACATTTATTATCTCACAGTTCTGGAGGCTGGACGTGCAAAATCAAGGTGCCAGCTGGGCCTTGCTTCCTCTGAAGGCTCTAGAGAAGAATCCTTCCTTGCCTTTTCCAGCTTCTGGGGCTCCCAGCCACCCTTGGTGGGGTTTTTTGGCTTATAGCTACATCATTCCAATCTCTGCCTCTGTCTACCTATGCCTCTTCCCTCTCTATGTTCTCTCCTCTTCTTATAAGGATGCCAGTCATGAGATTTCATGCCCGTCCGCATCCAGTATGATCTTCCTGAACTTGGTTAGATCTGCAAAGACCCTGTTTTGCAAGTAAGGTCACATTCACGGGTATTGGAGGTTAGGACTTCGGGATATCTTTTGAGGACACAGGACAGACCAGTGCATACACACTGATGGACATTTGGAGTGTTTCCAGTCTGGGAGTGTTGAGAAGGAATCTGTTATGAACATTCTATACAGGCTTTTTTGTTTTTCTTTTTTGGTCAACATACGTTTTCATTTCTCTTGAGTAAACACCCACCAGTAGAATTCCTAGGTCGTAGTGTATGTATGTGTTTACCTAAGAAACTGCCAAACTCTTTTCCAGAGTGCCTGTACGTTTTACAACCTCACCAGGGAAGTCCGTGGCTCTGCTCCTGTGGTTCTCAGCATGGGGCAATTCTGTCTCTCAGACGACATTTGGCAGTGTCTGGAGACATTTTTGGTTGTCTTAACTTGGGAGCGGGGTGCTGTTAGCATCGAGCACCTGGGGTAGAGACCAAGGAGGCTGACAGCCAGCCTACAATGCACGGAACAGCCCCCACCGTCACCCTCCAGGAGAGAATCATCCAACCTGAAATAGCAGTAGAAAGTGGTCTCTCATTGTGTTTTAATTTACATTAATTAATTAATTAATTAATTTGCATTTCCCTGATGACTAAAGATGGTGAACGTCTTTTTGCGCACTTACTAGCCATTTCTCTCTGTCTATTGAATTATCTGTTCACATCTTTTGCCTACCGTTAAATTGGGTTGCGTATCTTTCCGTTACTATGTTGTAGGTCCTTTTTCAGGATGTGTATTGTGCCTACTTCTTCTCAGTCCGAGCTTCCTTTATCATTCTCTTATGGTTGTCTTTCAAATAGCCAAAGTTTTCCATTTTAATGGAGTCCCATTTATCACATTTTTTTTCTTTTATGCTTAGTGCTTTTTCTATCCTAAGAAATCTTTGCAAATCCCAAAGACACCAAGATATTCTCCTGTTTCCTTTTAGAAGCTTTATAATTTTAGCATTTATGATAGCTGTATTATCCATATCACATTAGTTTTTGCATATGGTGTGAGGTAAGGGTCGAGGCTCATTATTTTCCATACAAACATCCAGTGGTTCCCACATGGTTTGTTGAAAAGCGCACCCACTGCCCACTGAGTTACCTGGCACCTTTGTTGGGTATAAACTGGCCATTTATATGTGAGTCTGTTTCTGTTCTGTTCTTATGCTAGCAGCACAGTCTTGATCACTGTAGTCTCCCTGATCTCTTTTCTCCTTGTTCCCCCTTCTGTTTCTTCCTCTCTCAACTTCCCTTCTTTTGCTGGTCAGTTGGGAGAGAAAAACTAAGCTAATTTCTTCTTCTTTCCTGTATCTTTGCAGTCTATGTCCCTTGCCATCTTCCCTCTCTCTCTCTCTTTGTATGAAAATTGATTAAGCCAGTAGTAATAATATTAAATGATTTTACCCAGCATCCCTGTTCTTATTAACGAGTTTTCTTATTTTTCAGTCACCACCGCGGTTCTCACTGTCCCAGGAACATCCTATCTAACTAGATTGGCCAAGTCTGATTCCTCCCCTTGCCTTTGACTCTATCGACTTCTTGAAATCTCTTCCCCCACCCACCCCCGAGTCTTCCTGGAATCAATAAGAAAAGGTCATGTTTCTTCTTTCCTAATGAGTGACTCATCAAGCCAGGGCTGCACACTCACAGCCATCTCTACAAGGGATCGAAAATGTTTCTTGTCTCTGTTGATTCTCCCATTTATTCTTGGCATGTTCTTGTGCATCTGGGATGATGCCGTTGGCTATGTCCTGGCGGTACGGACCCCTGCGTGTTTGATGTGGATCATGGAACATCTAGCAGCCCAAAACTGCATGGAGGGCAGGTAGGGGGCCAAGGCTATTTTTTGCTAATGATCCAGAGAGATGATGCCGGTTGGGTCGCTCTCAGCAGCAAAAGCACAAAGAGCCTCATGACTCTGTGGGGCTGAATGGAAAGGTTATATTGCTCATTGCATCACGATTTAGGAAAAGTCCAGTTTTTGTATAAGCAAATGATAGAGCAGAACCGGTACCAATTCCTCAGTATCTGAGAGGCATTGCTGCATATGTCCAGGTATAGTTTAAAAGATACACATTAAATCCTATCCCCCGGACATATTATGTTTTAAAGAGTCAACTGAAATAAATAGTAAGAGCAAGTCTAAAGACAGCTTGAGTCTAAAATACTTAGATAAAAAAATTTCAAATTTCATGGATCTTTAAATGATTCACTTACTTAAAACATATACTAGTACTTCAATGCCAGAAATGTGCAGTAACCATTCTTTTGTACAACTAGGAAATGAGGTAGCAGTTTCTCTTTCTTGCAGGCACTTCTGGGGAACAGGAATGCACTCTCTTTGTGAATCCCATGTCCTCACAAGGTAGAAGACCAAAACCCAACCCATCCCCCTGACTCTTCTTCCATAGATGAGGGAGGAAGGACAGTGAGAGTCGGGGTGTGGGGCTGACTCTGCCCTCTCTTTGTTACCCTTGGGGGAAGGAGTCTGGTCCCAACTCTGGCTCATGGGCAGCTCTCTTTAGAGAGTGGAGTCGTGTACATCTTCTATTTTTAGCTCTGGGCCTTCACCATAATTCTTAATAATAGGAGACATCTGGTATCTTATCACTGTTACTGTGAATAGCATCATTCTGACTGTATAACCTTCTAGACTAACCTACAAGTATGCAAGTATACTACCTTCCATTTCTTGTCTACGTTCATATAGAGCCCTTCGTTTATCATAAACATTTTCCCCGAATTTCTACTTTGACTAGGATTTCCATTTTTTAGATTGCCACATAGTATTGCATCATGTTGAGACTCATGGTTCTTGAGTGGTTCCTCCTTTAGATGGAAATTTCCATTATTTCCAGAGCTTCCATGTGATGGATGGCACTGCTGTGAGCGTCTTGGGGCATCTAACTCCTTGCTTTCAGTGATTCCTTTCCTTTGGAGAAGTTGTCCCCAAAGTGGGAAATGGGATTGAATTTACAAACCTCTTAACTCTCTGTCAGAGCTTAAATTAGCACCCCCTGTCCCCCGCCACTACTTGCGGGTCTGATGGCTGAATGGAACCTATACCCCTAGAGGGTCCCATCTGGTCAACACTGCTCCGCGTCACCTGCCCTACCTACACATCTTTCCCTCCCAGTCCCATCTCATGCCACTCTCCTTTCCCACCTGCCTCAGGGACTCTGCCCACGCCCTTCCCTCTGTCTGGATGCCTCTACTCTGTTCCTTCGCCCTCTTTCATCAATTCCTATGTATTCCTTAGATCTCAGATCTGGGCTGAAGTGTCATTTTCTCTGAGAAATCTTTCCCTACCTCACTACCTCCAACTGTCAGACTCCCTTGTCAAGAACAGTTCTTTTCCATGAGGGCACTGATCAGGATTTGTGTGCTTCGACATTCATTTGTGTAATAAGGGCTCCGATGTTCGAGTCCCTTGTTAGGACTCATGGTGGCGCTCATCAGTGCATGCCCACCGAGTGTCTGGCACGGAGGCAAGTTTGTTGAGTGAATAAATCCATCTGATGCTGCAAAGCAAGGAGATGCCAGTCAGGATGTTGGGGCTTTTAGCGGTCAGTCCCCTGCCTCGTCTCTCTTCGAAGGGCTCTTCTTCGGGGAGGGAAACGCATCAGGGATTCAAAAAAGTCTGGAGCCTATGAATGGGCTTCAGGGGTCTGTGAACACCCTGAGACTGGATACAGGAATGTGGTGTAAACAGGTGTGTTCAACAGGGGAGGCGGTGGTGGGGCCACGGCCTTCATCAGATTCAGGAAGGGGGAATGGACCCTTAAAATGATGAGAACGGTCAGCCCGGATGATTATGGGAGACTTCAGGACACTCAATACCTAGCCCTCCTTCCCCCACTCTGCACGAGCTCTGAATCAGTTGAGAAATAGGACTTAAATAATGATGCAGACGGGGATCAAAATATACCCCTTCGCTACTCAGAGCTATTGGAGAATGTAACTTCCATCTGTGGACGAGCCACCTTCTGAGTCCTCACTACGCCCCGCCCCCCAACATTGATCAGACCCATCCAGTCCCTGGCAGTGCCTGATCAGGGCGGCGCCCCCTCAGCAGGGGTGAACCGGTACTTGTGGATACAACTTCAGGCCTAGAGGGGAAGATAGGAATCTCTACTTTCTGCAGGTGGTTTGCTCCCAGTCTAAAGAACGTAGAAGGAGAGAGCATACATGTGTCGGCTCCTCTGCCAGACTTGTGTCACTGTGTCACCCTCTCTCTCTGGAAGGAGTGATTGAGGGTGCAGAGGGACCCCGAAGGGAATGCTGGCGGGGCTCCTGGCACATGGGAAGAAGCATTAAGGGTAGAAGGAGACACACCTGTTCCTCCAGGCTCCTCAACAGTGGCCTCAGAAGCTCTTACAGTTCCAGTATTCTGACCCCTCCTATTCATATCATCATGCAAGGCCAGAGCTAGCAGGGACCTCAGGAACATCTTATTTCCCCTCCTTGCTTGTTTAGGTTTTACCTAAACAACTTACTGTGCAACTAATTCATGTACGTTTTGCAGAGCTTGCAAACTCCAATACTTAGTGGGACCTGTCAAGAAATTCAAATGGAGGAAGAAGGCCTGCTGTAAGATGATGAATGGCAAGTGACATTCTGCTTCTGACTCAAGGAGTCACTATTGGGCATAGTGGAGAGTGGGGCAAATGGGCCAGCCCATGCCACACCTACGAGGGCAGCCACTCCTCGTCTCCAGCTCACTGTGGCCATGTAGGAGGCAGGTCCTGAATGATTTTAACGTATCACGAGAAGCCAGAAGTAGGGAATTTCTAATGTGACATTTCTCTATTTAAAAAAATGCTGCTGACAAATCCACATGTGAGCCTCGTGAGAGCCAGCTAAACTTTGTCTGCTGCCCAGATGTTACTCTACAGGTCACCACTTTGCATACTAAATTCAACCCCCTGCAAACCCATTTAATAAAGGCTTTCCTTGAAGTCCACCAAAACAGAAAGCGTGTCAGGGCCCATTGCTGGGTGGTTGGTCAGGAAGTTAGAAGTCCTCTCTTTTAGGGAGATGGTGACAGCATGTCATTACCTTGGACCTTGTCAGGGTCTCCGTATTCAAATTATATACGGCAGAGGGAACAGAACAGAGGCCAGCGGACAGCTGAAAGGCCGTGCTCTGCCAAGGCTGCTGTTGGCCTATGTATTCAAGCCACGTGCAGAAGAGGCTAACAATACTCTAGGTGTACGGGTGGCGGTTTTGTCTTAACTAGGCCCTTGACAACTGTCACCTCATTAATCTTCATGACAAGGACCATGGCTTGGAGGGCAAAGCTGGACTTTGAAGTTCGCACACTTAATTTTGGCTGGGCATGTGTGACCCTCAGTTTCCCCATCTGCATCTGTCCATGAGCCACCCACCCACTAACCTTGTGGGCTGGCTGACAGGGTGACCCAGGGCCAGGATTTCAAGGGAAAGGTGGAGGTTTTCCAGGTAGCATTCTGACAGGAGGTTTCTCTCAAGGAACAGGAATAAAACCCCGAAGGCCACATTAATTTAAAGGTCGGTTTTGCCGAGCACAGTTTTTCTTCCAGAGACAGTGAACAATCAGATTTTAGTAAGATACTCCCAGAGAAAGTGCCCTTTTCATGGACCTCTGTGCATTTCCAGTGACCTTAGAAGAGCCTCTTTATACTTAATTCATAATGTAGTTATAAAAGATTCTTAGCAGCTCCTCTAGCCAACACTCTGTTAATCCAGAGGGAGTTACTACATTAATTAAAAGTCATAAAAGTAAATTTATATTAAAATGCACTATACTTGAACTCTCTTTGCATTAGACAGGATTCTTTTGGTTGCAAGTGATTTAGTCTCAAACTGGCTTTTCCCACAGAATGTATTTATTGGTTTTTGTGACTCTGAAGTTCAGAGGGATTGCTTGCTTCAGGTATAGTTGGATCTAGGTGCTTAAACAATTTGAAAGGACTCTGTCTTGATTCTTTCTCTATGATAGCTTTGCTTCCTTGTGGTTGTCTGCTTCCCCCAACTCCATGTCTCAGGTAGTTCCAGATTTCCAGCCTCCGTGGTAAAAGCAAGGTTCTTAAAGGTTCCTACGACATTCTGGGATTGGCCCTCACTAAATCAGCCTGGGTTTCACATCCATCTTTGAAACCGTTGCTATGTCCAGGGAGGTAGAAGAAGCTGGTTGGCACAGGTATACACACACCTGTCTGCTCTACACAAACCAAGTGGGCGGAGACCCAGGAAGAAGTGGGTCCTCAAAAGTAAAATGATTGTGCATTTATGGGATCCAAAGGAGATGGGTGGAAGGGCAGACTAGACCAATATATCTCATCTACATCTAAAAAATAAAGCCTCAGCCCCTGGTCAGCCTAAGTGATACAGGGCTCTCTTGAAGGTATAGTTAAGAGCGTGCAGCTGCAACGTGAGAGGAGGTTGTCTGAATTATCACGTCTCCGTGGCACCATCATTACGTGAAAGATCACCCGAAGTGGGACAGGAAAGTAGACGATGACTTTGGTGAACTTGAAGAGTCTGACAATGGGCTTGTCTTGCCAAACTCTTCAGCTCTGAAATCCCATCCCTAGGGCTGGACAGGGTGGGGCAGTGTGCCATTTGAGAGGAAGAACCACTATTGACTCCAGAAGTCAGACCATGAGGATCAGAAGGTGGGAAAGATAGACGCTAGGTCATATCCCAGAGCCAGTGAGGGAGGGAAGAACACACTAGGGGATTTGGACAGAGTCAGAAAATCTCATTACAGGAGAGCTTGTATTTGTATGGATTTTCTCCTGGGCACTTTCATACCCATTATCTCTTTTGAGCTGTGCCACAACCCATGTGGTTGGCAGGTCAGGAATCCTTATATTCATTTGTTGCATAAAGAAACCAAGACCTATTGAGGTTAATTGACTGGATCAACATCAGAGAGCTAATTACTAAGAAGTCTGGGAGTAGAGTTGGGAAGGTTATAGACCAGTGCCACTCAATAGACTCATTATGCAAACCACATATGCAACTGAAAAAAAAAAAAACTTTAGTAGCCACATTAAAAAAAGTAAAAGGAAACAGGTGAAATTGATTTTAATAATTCATTTCATTTTACCCACTGAATCCAAAACATCATTTCAACCCATAATCAGTATAAAAACTTGAGGTATTTTACATTATACTTTTTTTTTTCCTGTGTGAAGTCTTCAAAATCTATTTGTATACTTATAGCACATCTCAATTCAGACTAGCCATGTTTTAGGTGCTCACAAGCCACATGTGGCCAGTGGCTGCCATATTGGATGGTACAGTCTGAGCTGTGCTAGGTGGAATGTGTGGAAGCCATACTTTGGAACCAGCTTCTCTGGATTTAAATTCATTAATTCGATTCAGGAACTACTTGTGGAATATATATTGTGTGCCAGATGCTGAGGTTATAATGACAAATGAGAAAGACTTGATCTCCACCTTCATGGAATTCATATTCTAATGAGGGAGGCTGCCACAAAACAAATTCAAATTGAAATACATAAGATATTTCAAATTTTCCAAGTGATATGAAAGAAACACAGAGGGGGTATCAGGATTGAGAATGATAGGGGAGTCAGGAAGGTCCTCTGTGCAACTGAAGCTGAGATCAGAAGGACCATAAGAGTGGCTATACAAAGAGTTGCAGGGGACAGATGGAAGAAGATGTTTTAGTGGGAGAAAAGACATATGCAAAGGCCCTGAGGCAGGAAAGCACGTGCATGTTCCAGGAACTGAATGAAGACCAATATGGCCAAAGCTATCTCGGGAATGGCTTGGAGGAGACTCATTTGCTTTGATATCCAAAGTGCCTGACACTTGGTAGATTGTCAACGAATATTTTTTGGTTGGCTGGGGTGGATGGATGGATGAATAGGAGGGATGGATGAATGGATGTTGGGACGTTTGAATCGTTGGATGGACAGATGGATGGATGGACAGAAGGGTACCTTCCTTACATGTTGTATACAGCTGCTTTGGGGCTAAAATGGCAGAGCTGAGGAGTTGCAACAGAGATTCTATAGCCTACAAAGTAAAAAATATCTACATCTGCCCTTTACTGAAAAAAGTGTGTTGACTTCTTATTTATAAAATGGGGACAACACTGAGATTAACTTCTTTTCACAATTGTGGGGATTAAATCAGAGGAGGATGTGTCTTGTCTGCCCCAGACACTAATCTCTATATACACTCAAAAGAGCTGAATTTTCTCCCCTGAATTCCCTCAAATCCTCCTCCGAGCCCCTGGTTCAAGGCTCCTGTGGACCTTTCCTGTTCCTAGGCAGCTGAAATGGGAGATTGAGTTTCCTCTTTGGATCCCCCGTTCTTCCTCCATGTTCCATTTTATTTGCGTGGGGGGCGGAGGTGGAATAGGGTGGTCGTGGCTCATAGACCCTGCTGCGGTGATCCTTGCCTCTTGGCACGTGGGCTGACTTAGGGGCTTCATTAATGTTAATTACGGCCGCGCTTCATTTCAAAGGAGCCTGGATTCTTACTGCTCTCAGTGGAGAGAAACTTAGACCATGCCCCTTAACGAGAAGTTTGTGGCTCTCTTGCCACCATGAAATTGTGAGCGTGAGCATGAATTTAGGTGAGAATTTATGTATCCAGGGGCAACATAGAGAGGCCAGAATTCCCCAAATACTGCTCACTACAGGTGAGTTTTGTCCTGGGCACGGGACAAAAATATGAGTGCTGGATGGAGTTTCTAGATTCCCAGGATGAGAACCAGAAGCCGGCATTCACGAGGGTGATGGTGAATGCCCTCCGCATAGCTGTTTCTCCACCTCGACACTGTTGGCATTCGGCGCTACATAATTCTCGTGTGGTGGGTGTGTAACAGCTTCCCCAGCCTCTACCCACTAGATGCCAGTAGCTCACTCCTCCCCAGGTTGTGACAACCAAAGAGGTCTCCTGGAGGGCAGGGTCATCCCTGGTTGAGAAGCGTTGGTAAAGAGGGACCCTTCAGATGTCCGTGTGAGTCTGGAGGCAGCTTCTGTAGGGCACAGGGCTTAGAGGTCAGATTCAAATCCCTGGGGTGTGTGCTCAGCTAGCTGTGTGACCTTGGGCAGGTCACTTAACCTCTAGGAAACTAATTCCTGCCTCAAACGTTGTTGTAGAGACAAAATGGGATGATTTCTTTCTCTCCTGGTTGCCCTTCTCCCCTCTTCCTCCTCCATCTCCTCTTCCTCCCTTGTCCCCAGACTCTGAAAATCCTTCTCCCTCTTCACTGATCGCTAGGGACAGATGGGCACTGGCCACCCTCCTAAGTTTCGCCCTGCTCCTTCTCTTCCCTTTCTTCATGAGATTCAGCATAGGAGTCACATGTCAGGGTGAAGAAAAAGTTGCATTTGATTACTTAAAGTTCCCTTCAAAGAATGGCGCGGTCTTATAATTTGCAGCTGCATGAAAGAGTTCCACCTGGGGCTCCAAAAAGAATAATAGATCAGGGAGATTCGAACCTTCTGGAATGGTGACAGGCATTTGAATGAATATTTAACGATCCCGGCTTTGATAATGAAGAGCTGCTGCTTCTCCCAGTCCTGCCCCCAAATCAGGAAAGAAAATTCCTCTTCTTCATTCTGACCTCTTCTTCGATGAATGCGAAAAGGATAAAGTAAAAGATTGGGAATAATTTGCCCTCCCCAGCCTCCAAATATCACAAGTAATGCTGTGCCGAACTCATTTAATTCCGACTTAGAAGCAGTGGGTTGCTGGCATCCGGGGAGCTCAAGCACTTGAAATTGAGTCAGCCTCCGGGAGAAATTTGTGTTTTTGCCTCATTCCCTGGGGAGCAGCCCCATCTCGCCTCACTCTAGAAGCCCTTTCTCCAGGACCTGCACATCAGGGCTTACAGAAGATGGGAAGGAAGAGAGGGCAAAGGATAGAACTGTAGAGGCTGGACAGACTTTCCTCTTCTTGTCCTGTCCTGTCCTGTTCTGTCCTCCCGTTCCCATCTCTTACCTTCCCTTATTTTAAATGGTAAATGTAATTAATCTGTGCTGGTGTAACATACAAATTATACAAAAGTGCATAGCACTCTATTTGCTAATCAGTGAAAGTACCCCCCCCCCCAACGGTAGTCCCTAAGTAACTGCTTCTAACCCTTTGCGGTGCATCCTTTTGGAGGGTAATAGCTAACATACCAAACCCTGTTAGTCAGGGTTCTCTAGAGAAACAGACCCATAGAATGTGTGTGTATATCTCCCTATCTCCACCTCTCCAGCTATATTATCTCTATCTCTGCCTGAGAGATTTTAAGGAATTGACTCATGCAGTTGTGGGACTGGTGAGTCCCAAACCCACAGGGCAAGCCAGCCAGCAGCTAGGCAGTCCTGGCCGGAGTTAATGTTGCAATCTTGAGTCCCGAGGCCGAATTCCCTCCCAGGTGGCAGGTGCCACGTTAAGCCCTTTAACATCATTGTATCACTTACTCTAGATGGTAGAGACTAAACTCATTGCCCCATTTTATAGGTGGAAGGAAGGAAGCCCAGGTGGGAGATGGAGAGAATGTTCCTGCTGTAGGGCAGGGAGGAGCAGCCCCTTGTCCCTGACTCCAGCTGGTGGTGTTTCTGAGGGTCTCCGCTGCCGAGCCCCTGTGGTGTTCCTGGCTGTGGTCTTTTGTGGCTCCTCCCCACTCCCCCCTCCCTAGCCTCACTCTGGGACCCTGTCCCCAGACTTCATCCTTTCTTAGGGAGAGTTGCCATCACCTCCCAAGGCCAGTCCCCTGGAGGGGGAGCTTGGGAGGGTCTTGTTAGTGGAGATGAGGGTTTTGTGTTTGTTTGTTTTGTTTTGTTTGCTGTGGAGAAGATAAGAAAGGCTTGTGCACCTTGGTCTTCTATCTCATACATCACCTCTTGCTGAAGGGAATAAGGAGCGAGAGTCCTGGTCACTGCTGACATGGGGATAAGACACCCACGAGCCCCCCGGCAGCCTTCTTCTGGGCCTGGGAGGGCAGGTGTGGGTGACTCACACCTGGATCTTGGGGGTGTCACACCCCAGCATGCCTCACAGGTATGTATGTATGTGGCCTGCATGGAAAGGGGCAGGGGCCATGAGCTCAGCTCTGCCTCCTCCAGCCATGCAGGGCAGCTGTGGGAGGAGCAGAGAAAGGACATGGGCCAGTCATCAGTCTCCCTCATCCCCATGCCACTGGGCCAACTCCACCTGGCACACAGCTGGCTGCACGGGGTTCCTCAGGCTTTCTTCCTAACCGCAGGATTGCCCACAGGTTTGTATATTATGGGAGGTAGCAATGGGCATCTCTGCCAGAGCTTAAGGTCAGGAAACTCCAACATCTGTCTTGACTCCCTCCACCCTTCATGTGGCTCTTCCCACCAGAATCTCCATTGGCTGGATGTGACTGCCTCCCAATCATGATTGTTGTCCTCCAAGCCATTCTCCAGAGAGCTCCAGCCACACTGGTGTCCAGTAAGTTCCCAGAGCATGCAAACACTTCCTGCCTCAGGGCCTTTGCACATGCCTTCCCTTTCCCTGGAACACCTTCCCCATCTCCACCTCCCTATTATTTTCATGGGTGACTCCTTCTAATCCTTCTGATCTCAGCTTCAGCTGCTCAGAGAGGCCTTCCTGACCACCTTGTCATCCTCAGTCTCAGTGCCCTGTGTGTCTCCTTCATAGCACTCGGGACACTTTGAAATGATTTTATGTACTTGATTGTAAGCCTGTCAGCTGACCCGTTTCCCTGCTTCTGTAGTACATAGGGGCAAAAATAGCCTATAAACAGGTTAATTACCGTAGAATTATACAAACCCTGAAATTGTGGTAAGGGATAGGAAGGAAAATAAAGGGCCCGATGAGGGATAAGGTCAGGAGGATCCGGCTTGGGAAGGACAGTTGAAGAAACTGTCTCCGATTGAGTGACATTTAAGACAAGGTCTCAAGGACATGTAGACATTGGCCAAGTGCAGAGTGGGGTGAGCCGGCCCTACCTGGAGGGGGACAGCACGTGCAAAGGTCTTGAGGCAGGAACAATGTTAGTGTGTCCACGGAAGGAAGGTCGGCGTGGATGAAGCATGGTGAATGAGGAGATATGTGACATGGCGCTAGGGACAGCTGTGTGACAAAGGCAGGGGACAGAGCTTGTATCTGCTAAAAAGCCACCAGCATCATGGTACTTCCCATTTTTTCTCATCCCTAGTATGTGTTAGGCCCTGAGCTGCAGGCTTTGTGTAGCTCTTTGAATTCTTACAACCATGGGTCAGATTATTCTCAGGGTTTCAATGAAGAAACTGAGTCCCCCAGAGATGAAGGTAACATGCCCAAAGCCCCACCCCACAACTTGCAGTGGCAGATCAAATTTGAAGCCGGGACTCCAAAGCTTTTAAACTTGCTTCTGTCTACACTGCGTTCCTGTATCAGGTTCCTCTGCCCCAGCGTCGAAGGCCAGCTGGGGTACAGGGATGTGTGAGCACCCCGGGCTCCCCCATCACCCACCCAGCCTTCATACATAGCCTTCTTTGTAAAGTGCTTGAATGCTCCATGATTTCCATTCCCCCAAATGCCTGGAAACATTCCCATTTCCTTGTTAAATAAAAGATGAGAGGCAGATAATGAAATCCAGATGCCCCCAAGGCCTTTGATGTCACCTGCCAATTTTTCTGTTGGTCATTTTTTTTCTTTAAACAAAACAGAAGCGATGGTTTGATGGTTCGGAGCAAGAGGCCGTATTCAAATGGCATCATTACCTGTCGGGCCTCGCTATGTTTTATTCACTTGTTTCTCTCCTTAGATTCGGGGCTTGGAGTCAATATCCCACCTGCCTTGCAGATGACTTTTCAGATGCCTCTCAGATGCCAAAGTCCTATCCAGATCCGCCCCCTTGAGAGGTGGGAGCAAACCCACTCGGTGGCCTTTTTTTCCCCTTAGGATAAGAATTGGGTATGAATCTAGCCTCTTTACAGTCAAGTGCATTTAGAATCTGTCCCTTATATAGGCCAGTAGTTCTCAGTCTGGGCGATTTTGCTCCCAGGAGTCACTGGGCAATGCCTGGAGTCAGTTTTGGTTGTCACGATTGGAAACGGAAATGCTACTGGCATCACATAGGTAGAGACCAGAGATGCTGCGTGAAAACCTACAATGCACAGGACAGTCTCTCACAACAAAGAATTATCTGGCCCCAAATGTTAACAGTGCGGAGTCTGAAACACCGTCAGCTAGATTGTGATTCCTGTGGGAGGCTGTCCCGTCTCCAGCTGGGTCTCCAGCCTGCTGCTTGCACTCAGTAGAAACTCAATAAATATTGGTTGAGTGAATGATCTATTTGGCTGCTGTCAGCCAGGAGTTTGGGGAGAGCCGCATCTGCTTCTCCATCGCATGTCCCTTCCTTCCACGTTCCTCTCCAGCAACCCTCAACCACATGTCGTTCCTTTACTTGCTCCTTTCTCTATGCTCTCTATTGTCTTTTTCCCCCCGGCCAACTCCCATTTATTCTTTAACACTCAAGTCAGGCGCCACCTCCTCCAGGAAGCCCTCCTTGACTCCCCCGGGTGTGCCGGTGGCCCTCCTCTGAACCCCATCACACTTTCCGCCCACCCAGTCATAGTGTTCGTCACTGTGTGAAATTCACCCAGCTGTGGATAGGCACACAACTCCTTGCCTCCCAAGTGGCCCATCTGTATTGTAACCTGCTGACTGCCGTCCCTTGACATTCCCTCAAGTTCTCTCTCGGGGAAGAAAAAATCACGTAGAGGTTGAGAACTGACATTTTTAGGAGTTGGAAGCTGTATCCGTCTCCCAGGGCTACTGTAACAAAGACACAAAGTGCATGGTTTAAATAACAGAATGTATTCTCTTGCGGTTCAGAAGTCCAAAATCAAGATGGCTTCAAGGTGACTTCCTTCTGGAGGCTCTGAGTGAGAGTCCGTCACACGCCTCTCTCTCCTGGCTTTGGTGGTTGCTGGCAATCCTTGACGTTCCTAGGCTTGCAAACACATCTCTCAAATCTTTGCTTCCATCTTCCCTTGGCTGTCTCTTCTGTGTACTCAAATCTTCCGCTTCTTCCTCTTTAAAGACACCAGTCAGTCCTTGGATTTGGGGCCCAGCCTCCATCCAGGATGATCTCATCTTGAGATCCTTAACTTAATCGCATCTGCAAAAACCTTATTTCCAAATAAGGTGTCCTTCACAGGTACCGGGGATTGGGACCTAGACCTATCTTTCTAGGGGACACAGTTCAATTCACTCCGGATGCTTGAGGTCAAGCCATCTTGCTACCAACTGGTCTGATGATCTTAGATGAGGCACTTGACCCCTGGAAGTCCCTACTGGGTCACTGAAGTCGATAAGACACAAAGAGCATGGGGCCCAATGATCATTAGGTGAGGTTCCTTAAGAAGCAGCCTTTCAGATCAAAAAGAGGGACCAGGGCATTATTAGGACATGCTCTTGGGATCAACATGTGGGGAAGAAAGGATTGGAAGCCAGATGGGTGGGCAAGGCAGAATAATGGCTCCTCCACACATGTCCACATCCCGGGACTTGCGGATGCACTGCTGTACGTGGTGAAAGTTAAGGACGTGATTAAGTTAAGAATCTTGTAACAGGCAGATGATAAGAATACAAGTCCTTGCAAGAGGAAGGCAGAGGGAAGAGAATCAGAAGTGTGATAACAGAAGCAGATGCTGGAATCTGAAGGTGGAGGGAGGGGAGGTCAGAAGCCAGGGAACCCAGGCAGCCGCCAGAAGCCAGAAAAGGCAACTTGGCTTTTCCCCCAGAGCTTCTGCTGACACCTCGATGTTAGATCTGCAAGACCTGTTGACCTTCCGACTTCCGGGATTGGACAGAAGGTGCATGTGCATCCGTGTTGTGTAATGCCATTCAGGTTGTGGTCATTGTTACAGTAGCCATGGGAGCCCCGGGCAATCGGGAAAGGGGCGGTGGTGGACGGGAGAGGACAGGAGTCTCAGCGGAGACCTTAGGGGCCCTACAGGGAGGTTGATGCCGGAGTGACCTGTTCCACCTGGGAGCACTCCGTCTTCAGGGGGGGTGCCACCCCTGAAGGAACTTCAAGTGTTAGCACCAGTGCCATTCGCTGAGCAAGCCCCATTATCGCTAGAGAGGAGGGGACATTCCAGCCCCTACCTCCTGTTCTCAAGAGGAGCCCACGCCATCAGGCACAGAGAGCCTGGCGCTGGGATCGGTGGGAGAATAGAGTCCTGATTTGAGTCTGTAGGTATCACTCTCCGATTTAACACCCAACAGTGGATTCATGGGGGAGTTTGATCGAAGCCCTAAATCCCTATTTCCTAAGGGATTTTGTTTGTTTGTATTTTATTTGTTTTGTTTTTCAAACTGTTGTACCACCAGAAGCTCTCAAAATTGGTTTGTGGCCAAGTTGGATTTGAAAATTCTGGGGCACAAATGTGTGAATTAAAGGCCCCGCCCGATGAGGCCTACAAGTAAAGATGCCCATTTCACTGTACTTAAACTGCCACATTCTCAAACTAATTTGCCTCGGGGACCTTTTTATGCATAGGGTAGCTCTCAAGAGCTATTGGAATTAGTGTTCTGAGGCGCACCCTGGGGGAAATAATACCAGAGATCATCAATCCAGAGGGACCTGGTGGGCTGAGCAGTATTGGTAGCCTGCTGCCAGCCCTCCCCAGATGGCCACTCCTTGATGCTGGTTTTAGAGTCAGAATCCCAGTTGGAATAGATGAGTGATGGTGGGACCAGTCCAGGGGACTCTGCTGTCCTTACCTCTTATTATTCATACCCCCCTTTATGCGTATGATGCAGCCGAGGCTCAGAGAGGCCAAGGTACTAGTTCAAGGTCACAGAGCGAGAAGGTAGAACAGCTCAGCTTTGAACCTGGCTGTCCAAGATGACAACTAACCCTCCTGATTTATTTTATTCTGTTTTCTTTAACAGCCTTATTGAACTCAAATTCTCCTGCCGCACAGTTCGCCTGTTTTTAAAGTGTACGATTCAGTGGTTTTTAGTATCATCCCAGAGTTTCTGATCATTGTCACCATCCGAGTTAGGACACTTGAGGACATTTGGGAAACTCTGTGCCCAGGAGCAGGCAGTCCTTACTTGTGCCTACAGACTTGCTGCCAGCTCCCCAGTCCTGCCCCCGACAAACTCTAATCTCCTCTCTGTGTCTGTAGCTTTGCCTAGTCTGATCATTTCATGTAAACGGAATCATATACTATGTGACCCTTTGTGTCTGGCTTCTTTCACTTAGAATCATGTTTTCCAGCTTCATGCATGTGGTAGCAGGTGTCCGTACGTCGTTCCTTTTCATGGCTAAGTGGTATTCCCGTGTATGGATAGACCACATTTTATTTATCCTTGGACAAATTGATGGACATTCGGCTGTTCCTACCTTTCGCTGTTCTGAATAGGGCTGCTGTGAACATGGATACTCATGTTTTTGGGGGGACGTACGTTTTCCTATGCATTTTAACCCTCTTGTTGATTACAATGTCTACTTTATATCTAGAGCCATTAGATTGACCAGGCTACTTTTAAAAAAGCAAAATCGTACATGTTTAGTGTTAATTTGCATATCATAAAGTTCACCCGCTTTAAGTACAACTTAATGCATTTTAGTCAATTTACAGAGTGTGTAACCTTCACCATATCCCGGTTATAGAACATGTCCGTCACCCCCTCGAAAAGACCTCTTGGACCCATGTGCCATGAATCCCTGCTTCTGTCCCAGCTCCACACAAACGCTGATCTGCTTTCTGTCTCTACATATGCAACCGGGACACTTGTAAATCTGTTTTCCAAGCAGAATGACTCATACTGAGAGAGAGGAGGCTATCCTTTCTAAATGTCTATCCCTTATGGGCGTGTGGACAAGTGCTGTCACTGTTTTGAGTCTTGTGTCCTTATCTGTGGGGCTGATCCTTGCAGATGGTTTTACGGGATTGGAAGGTGTCATCGGCGAATGCACTTGACACTCTCAGCTTAATGTTCCACATGGGGGGGCACTCAGTGAGTTTTAGACACTATGGTCATTTCTCACTTTGTCCTACCAGCTCTGTGAGGCAGGTGTCATCATCCCATTTTACAGACGAGCACACCGAGGCTCAGGGCAGTGGATGGAGGTGCTGGGAATGAATTGCATCTAGGTGGATTCCCGAGCCTGGGCCCTCCCGCCTTCCCAGCAAGAATTCCCATGGAGGAGGGCAACCCCCGGGCCCAACCTTGCCTGGCGGGTTCTAAGTGCTTTGTTATGGCCCAATCTGTCAGGAACCAATTAGAGCTGAGAGCACTTAGCTGCAAATGTGGTTTCTGGGCACTGATGGTAATGAAGCAGCTGGAAATTGTCACCCAGCAGCAAAAGGCACATGCAGCCGTTTGCCACAAGCCATGTCCATGCTTGAGGCTAGGGCTATAGGATCTGAAGTTATCAGGATAAAAACTGGGTTAGGGCCCTCTGCTTGGTGTCTCCAGGGGCCTCATCAGAGCACCTGCCACTGTGCCTAGAGGAGCTAGGAAATGGTGTCCCTGAGCCCCAGCATCCTGTGTCCCGTGTCCCTTATTCTTGATACATAAGCGGGCCTTTCACATAACCGGAAGAGCATTGGAACAAATGGACAATGCTGACATTTTTCCGTGCAGGGGAGAAATGGCACATGTGTCTCCCCCTCGGGGAATGTCCTTTGCCTGACTAGTCTCTGCTCCCCCCTGCTGGCCTTAGCTTTGTCAGGGAACCTTCCAGGCTTTCTTCACTAGGCTTCATGGCTCTGGTCCGCTCTCAGAGCACCCAGGACTGCCCTTCTGTAGCACTTTCCAGAGTTGGAATTAAATATCCCAGAGTGAACTCTAAGCCACTTGGGGGCAGTGCCCGCTGGTCCAGTTCACAGTCATAGTCCCAGCATCTAGCCCTGAGCTGGGCACAGAGGAGGCCCTTAGTAAGGATTATTTGTGGGACACACCACTAAATAAAAGGCCAGACACTTGAGCCCTTCTGACTCTGCCCTCCTCTCTAATCTTCAACTAAGTAGACTCCCCTTCCAACTAAAATCATTCCAGCTTGAGATTCTTCTCCATTGGATCTTGCGCTTGGTGTAGTGCAGGGGTCAGCAAACTCTCTGTGAAGGGCCGGATAGTCCGTTAGGCTTTGCAAGTCCCTGTTGCAACTAGTTCAGTGCTTACCGTGTGAGAGCAGTCCTAGACAGTATGAGTGGACGTGGCTATGTTCCAATAGAACTTTATTTGTAAAAACAAGTCGGGGGCCACATGTGGCAGGAGGACCACAGTTTGCTGACCTCAGGTGTAGAGGACTATAGTTGAAAAACTGGAAGATCTGGCATTGTAAAGCCTGGGAGAGGAAGGTGATCGCCTCTCTGCTCCTCTCTTTACCCCATCCCTTTGCATCCTCACAGCACGGTGTCTACAACTAACCAACTGGATGCACTGTGTCTCAGCTCCAAAATCCCTAGGGAGAGAATCTGATTGGCCCATCCTAGGTCAAGAGTCCACCCTTATCGAGCTGTTGCTGAGGGGGCGGGTCCGTGTCACACAAGCTCAGCTGTGGGTGGTGGGATTCTTCAGACCGGGACCATGTGGGCTGTGGGCATCTTGAAAGATGTCTGCTGAAAGAAGGCGCTGGGGTCTTCTTCCTGGCGATTTTTGGGATGAGGGAGAACATCAGCGGTGAGTGGGCTGAGTAGTATCTCCCCACAACGATGTCCACCTGGAACTTCAGAATGTGACCACATTTGGAATAAGAACCTTTGCTAGATGGAATCAAGTTAAGACAAGGTCATTCTGGATGCGGGTGAGCCCTAAATCTGCTGACTGGTGTCCTTAGAAAACGAGGAGAGGGACACTCAGACGCAGAGACACACAGAGGAGAAGGCCGCGTGAAGACAGACGGAAACGAACGGGAGTTCGAGAAACACCAAGGATCGCTAGGAACCGTTGGAAGATGACGGAGGCCAGGAGCGATTCTTTGGAAGGAATGTGGCTCTGCCAACACCTTGATTTTCAACTTGTAGCCTCCAGCAATGTGAGAAAATAAATTTCTGTGGTTTTAAGCCACCCGGTGTGTGGGAGCTGGTTACAGCAGCCTGAGGAGACGAACGCAGGTGGCGAGAGTATCTGCCTTGCTCAGAACCACTAACGGACAACATGGCCGATACACTCAGAAGCACGGAGAGCTTTCTATGGTTATCTCACGCGGTCTTCACAATGGCCCCGTGAGACAGATACCATTATCATTGCCATCCTACAGATGAGGAAATGGAGGTCTAGAGAGACTGAGGATCCTGTTTCGTTTAGTACAGGGTGGACCAGGGATTTGGACCCAGGCTAGGATTCCGGAACCCAGGCTTTTTGACACTCTTGCTTCTTGGCCTTCCAGGGGCCCAATCCAGGGCTCTTCAGGGATTCCTTCTCTCCCCAGTGGTCTGGTTACAAGCAATGGCTGCACTGCCCAGCTGTCGAAGAGGTACTGAAGTCAGATCCGAGCTCGGTGGCAGCCGGATTCCTTTGGCTTTACCTGTGACCCGTTTCCCCTTGACACTGGAAACACGCTGTTGCACTTGCCCACTTGGCGGGAGGTGGCGGTGGGCGGCATTCAGTTTAGTGGCTATTTGGAAAGCTGGGTTTCCATGACTGAAAACAGTGGGTGCAGAAGACCCTTCCAGGGGCATATGTGGCTCAGAAACCATTCACCATGAAGGTATGAGTATGAATTTCCTCCATCCGTGAATAGGAAATATCCTCCTTGAAATCCAGATAATCCCAGAGATTATGGGTCTTCTCTTGGAGCCCCTTAGGAAGCAGTGTGCAGATCAAATCATGCCCCAAAACGAGCTCAGCTCTCACCCAGAAATTTCCCAAACGCCTTCTGTGTATGCGGCTACCTCCTGATTGTACAATGTGCTGTTTTGCCCTTTTTCTTCATGGTTTCTTTGCGAAGTAAAGAGACTCGCTGATTTCAGCCTGTTTTGTTTACACCGCATGGAGTGGAGGTAATTTCAGGGCTTGTGGTCTAGGCCCCCTGTGCGGTGGGAAAGACGTACACCCCGACAGAGTGGGTCTGGGAGAGACTGATCTTTATGGGGTCTGTCTGCATTCATTTCCTTTGGCCTCTAATCCCGCTCTCTGGGAAGATTGGTAGGTAGCTGTGCGTGTTTGATAAATTCAGCCAAGCCTGGGACACACGAGTGATTTTTTTCAGCAGGAGGTGGGATTACCTTTTAAGAACTTCGAGGTGCAATTTCTTTGCTGTTTTGTTGTGGCCAGGGGATTAGTGTCCCGAGGTGTCGGCAAGGTTCCTCCCCTTCAGCTTGTAGACTTTATGCAAAAACAGCAAAATGGCCTTGGCGGTGGTCTTCGGTGGACCCCAGCAGCTAACCCCAGGGCCAAGGCAAGGCACAGGGGGAGTGTGGGGAACAGCCTTCAAGGTGTTCACTTTGGGGTTGGGCACGTGCCTGGGGGTAAGTGGCACCTTAATTCTGTGCTAGAGGCGTCCACTCACCCCCGCCCCCCCCCCGGTCCCGGCCCCACATAGCACACTGTTGGCACTCCCTAAGCGTTCATCGAATGGATCAACTAAACCCCTACTCTATAGCTGAGGGAATAAGAATAAAAGAGGTTATATAACTTGCCCGGGATTTGGCACATGGCAGATCTCAAGTTTGGGATTTGACCCAAGCCTAACTCCAGAGCCACCTGTCTCTCTCTCTCTCCCTGACCCCAACTTGATCCTGGCTTTCTTCTGTTCCGCTTTATTTCTGGGTTGGCTTTTCATAGGGGTTTGATGAGTTTGAGTCTGGAGAGCATGAGAGGGAAACAAGTGTGTTGCTGGAAAACGGTCCTTCCTCACTATTTCTCCCTGAGTCCCCCCCACTACCCCTCACCCCATCCCCAGAGAGCTGGCTGGCTTCCCCTCCAGTCAAGTGTCCAGCTGCAAAGAGAGAAAAATGGCCCTGAACGTGTGCTCAATGTAGCTCTGAAAGTTCTCATTTTGAGCTGAACATCCCATTAGCCAGAGAGGAGCTTTTAAAAGGACCACGGTGTGCCGGCCGCCCACTTCACTGAGTTTTTATCTTTTTGCAAGTGGCTGGAGCCTTTGACTTGTTCTCTGAGAATATTCCAGTTCAGTGGGGGCAGGGCTAAAAATGATCCTTAATGAGGAAATTAGTTCCGCCAAGTCTGGGGAATCTGGGAGACAGGGAGTCCTGGTTTGACACCAACTGTAGGCTCTGGAAGTTGTTTTTGAAAACTTTGATGTGGTTTGGGGAAAACAAGCTGGGCTAATTTGCCTGCTAACCCTAGAGACCTTTTTTTTTTTTTTTTTTTTGGTTTGGTTTTCCCTTTTTAGTTTGATGGGTTTACTTGATATCTGACTCTAGCACCTGTTTTTGAGATTCTCTAAATTACTCTTCCCTTCACTCATTCAAATATTTGGGGGTCTATTATGTATCAAGCACTGTGTGCGTAGCTCTGCAGACAGAAGTGAAGGAGACAGATGTGATCCCCATCCTTGCAGAGCAGTTCTGATGAAGGAGATGACTGAGCCCCACATCTTTGCTATAGTAAGTGGTGGGAGCTACTTGATGTTGGGAGGGTCTGTAACGGGAAATCCAACAGGGAGTATTTGGCCAATGACATCACTCCTGAGGGGAGTGATAATTGTGCTGCTCTCTGAAGGTGTAGAAGGAGTTAACTGGGAGCAGACAGAAGCAGCAGCATGTGCAAAGGCCCTGGGGTGTGCAGGAAGCATGTTGTGTTTGGGTGAATGAAGAAGGGCAGGGTGGCAGAGGAGAGAGCAAGTGTGAGGGGCCAGATCCCATGGAGAGTTTGGAGGCTGTGTTACTTTCCTTCAGCTGCCATACTAAATTACCCCAAACTGGGTGGCTTCAAACAATAGAAATTCATTCTCCATAGTTCTGGAGGGCAGAAGTCTGAACAATGTGGCAGCAAGGCCATGCTCCAAAGACTCTTGGGGAGTATCCTTCCTTGTTTCTCCCAGCTTTGGGTGGCTTCACATGTCCCCGTCTTGTGGCTGCATCACCCCAGTCTCTCCTCCCTGTTCACACAGCCTTCCCCTCTGTGTCTTCTCCTCTTGTGTGTCAAAGCTCCCTCTGCCTTTCTCTTATAAGGACACTTGTCATTAGATTTAGGGTCCAGCCGGATACTCCAGGATAATTTCATCTAAAGATCCTTAACATAATTACATCTACAAGGACCCTTTTTCCCCCCAAAATGGGGCAACATTCATAGGTCCCATGGATACATATTTGGAGAAGGGTCTGTGTGTACCATTCTACCAACTACAGAGGCCGTGGTGAGGAATTTGATATTTATCTTGGGAGCCTTGGGAAATCACTGAGGAGTTCTAAGCAGGCATGTAGTGTGATCAGATATAAGCTTTTAAAAAGTTTTCTCTTCTTAGTGCAGAGAGAGGATTGGTGGGTACTCAGGTGCAGCAAAGAGAGGTTTTTCTCAATCAGCTGGTGGGAGGTGATGGTGGCGAGTCCTGGAGCGGTAGAGGGAGGGACGTTGAGAAGCGGATGGAAAAAACTGGAAGTTTAACTTTATCGGCTTGAATCATTTCTTGGGTGTTGCCCTGCACGATGGCCCCGATGTTCAGAATTGTACAAAGACCTGGCAAGGGGATGTTTCTGCTGTTTGAATGAGCCATTCTCCCTTATCTGAGAGATGCTGACATTTGCTCTCGCGTTGACGATTCCCTCATTATGTGGCTTTCTTGTGAATAAATGTTTTCTTCAGAGCAGTTGATAGCATTCTCATCTAGTTAAGTGCACACGGTGGCAGGAAGCCAGTTAAAGCACGGGCAGGCTTTAGAGATCTCCATATATCTCCATGGCATCCGTGCAGCGTCATTATTTTTCAGTGGCTTATTATTTTTTTTTTTATAACAACCAGGACAGTCCTGCGCAGGAAAAAAATAAATAAGAAAGGCAATTTGGTGCTTGTGAGTTGCACTTAATTTGCATTTCATGAAGGACCTCACTCTGTTCTGATGCTCAGGTCAGATCCTGGCAGAGAAGGCAAAGTGGTAGGTGGACAATGACAGTCATGGTCACATGGGATGCGGGGGAGGTGGGCAGAGGGAGCAAGGCAGATGGTCCAGCCTGTAGGCTCTGGGATGTGGCATCTCATGGTCCACTCCTACCTACGCCCGCCTGCAGCTGAACGGCTTTGGGTAGGTCATTTAGCCACTCTGTACCGCACCTGTAAAACAGGAGAATACCTACTTTATTGGGCTCTTGGGCCAATTGGATGGGATAATGCATCAGGAATACTCAGTAAGAAGGGGGTGCCCATTATCACTGACATTTTACACAGAAGCCGTAATGTGCATTTTTGTTCACGGGTATTTGCTGAATGCCAAGCACACACCGTGCACTGTCTTAGGAGTTGGGCTGCAAGCACAACGCAGCCTCCAAAGGCCCTGTGCTCATGGAGCTTGGTGAGGGAGCTAGACAGTAGGTGCGTAAACCAATAAATGTGCATGATGTCGGGAGATGATCACTGCATAAGGAAAATGAGAGCCAAGGTAAGGAGGCAGAGAACGTCGGGGAGCAGCCTGTTCTTTTAGATGAGGTGGTTGGTGTGGCCTCTCTGATGAGAAAACACTGGGCACTGAATGAAATAATGGAACAAGCCATACGGATTTCTATAGAAAGAGTATTTCAGGCTAAGGGAACAGTAGGTGCAAAGGCCCTGAGGTAGCCAGTAAGGGCTGTGGTGGCCCCCATCAGGAGATGGGCAGGAGATCAATAAGCGAGAAGTAACGTAATGTCAGGTGGTGGTAGGATAAACAAGGAGAAAAATAAGGTGATTGAAGCGACAGAACGTAACATGGGAGGCCACTGGAGGCTTTGGAGTGGGTGGTCAAAGAAGGTCTCCCTGAGGATCTTGATATCAAGGCTATTTGTACATTCTAGACTGCTAGCTTTTGGGAGCTGCTCGGCAGCATCCTCCTTCTCTTTGGTGTTGAGGGTGACTGTGATCTCCGTTGGGGGGGCAGGCTGGTGGGGGGCTGATCTTAGCTCTGGATTCATGTCCCAGAGTCCCCACTGGGGTCCACTCTGTCAAGTGGGTCTGGAGCTCCGAATCCAGGTGTGCGTAAGCGCTCACAGCCAAGCCGTGGACAAAAGCTAGGAAGGGCTGACAGATGCAGCGATTAAAACAAATGACCCAGGAGGTCACTATAGCGGGGACCTCTCAGGAGCCCGACCGAGGCTTAGAGGAAGGGGCAGAGGGAGTGTATTACTTTCCCCAGGCTGCCTGAGCAGGAATTGCACACGGGGAGGCTTAAACAAGAGAAATTGATAGTCCCACAGTTCTAGAGGCAAGAAGCCCCACATCAAGGTGTCGGCAGGTTGTTTCCTTCCGAGGGCTGTGAGGGAACCTGTTCTGTGCCTCTCACCTAGCTTCTCGTGGTTCGCTGGCCATGTTTGGTGTTCCTTGGCCTGTGGAAACATCACCCCCCCGCCCTGCCTCATCTTCGTATGGCATTCTCCCGTGTCTCCTCACCTCATCTCCCCTCTGTGGGTCTGTGTCCAAATTTCCCTTTTTCATCAGGGACACAAGTCCCCCGGGATTAGGAGCCCACCCTCCTCTAGTATGATTGCACCTGAATTTAATTGCATTCGCCATGACTCTCTTTCCGAACAAGGCCACACTCTGAGGTACTGGGGGTTAAGACTTCAACTTTATTGGGGGGGGGGGACACAATTCAACCCATCACAGGGGAACTTAAAAAAATCCTTTTATCGGGGCACCTGGGTGGCTCAGTTGTTAAGCGTCTGCCTTCGGCTCAGGGTGTGATCCCAGAGTCCTGGGATCAAGCCCCACATCCGGCTGCTCCGCTGGGAGCCTGCTTCTTCCTCTCCCACTCCCCCTGCCTGTGTTCCCTCTCTCACTGGCTGTCTCTCTTTCTGTCGAATAAATAAATAAAATCTTAAAAAAAATCCTTTTATAGAAATCTAATGTGTACACACAAAAATGCACACTAGTAAGGGTTGTAACTGCCTGAATTCCCATCAGATGAATGTGCCCACGGAACCAGCCTCTAGATCTAGAATCCCCACAGGCCCTCGGGGCGGGGGGGGGCTTCTACTTTTCCCTGTGTACCTTTCTATACCATTTTAACATTTTAAAACTGTGTGGACTTTCTTTTACAATAAAACCAAACTGAACTTAAAAGCAAAGAGCTTTAGCCAGTGGCCGATCGAGGAGAAAGAGCTGATACGGATTCAGTCCCCCATCCCCCTGGGAAGGAGAGCAGCTTTGCTCTCTATGCTGGGTGCTTTTCAGTGGAGCTGCCCAACCAGTGTCCTGCAGAATGGTTCAGGGCACCTGCAAATATCGATCAGCTCAGTCCCCTGGCTGCCTGGAGGCAGCTGGAGCCCCCACCTCTGCTTACCCTGGTGTATGTCTTGGGTCAATTTCTGTGTCAGGAGGTGAAAAAGGTTGAGGAGTCCAGCTTGACACATACCATCTCAGGAAACCCTCCCAGCCACGCAGGGAAGCGCAACCTACAGTTAGTCCCATTAGACAGGTGTGAAGGCTGAGGCTCTGCGAGGTGACTTCCGGGTCCGGTGTCTTAGGGGCTGTCTTGACATCTGGATGTGGCGAGGGGAGGTCACAATGTCTTTGGATGTCCGGAATCACTCATTAGTTGACACACTCATGAGTCCTAGGGAGGACTGGAACGAGAAGGGTCCTTTTGGGGAATGGCACTCTCTAACCCAAGTCAGTCCCTTTACAAGAGAGATTAAACAATGTGGCTAGGATATCGTAGCTGGTCGGCTGCAGAGGTGGGCTCTGATTCCCATTCCAACTCCTGGGTCCACACCCTGGACGGCTAATGGTACTACCTCCAACAGCTTTAGGACGTGGGTCCTTCCTTCTTATGGAAGAGAAATTCAGGGTACAGAGAAGCAAATTCCAGGTTTGTCTGAGTCCAGATCCACATTTTTCTTGGTGTCCACTGTGAAACTTGGCTGTAAGGACGGCTCAGTTTATTTATTCTAGGACGATTATTGCCTTGATCACTTCTGAAAGTCAGTACACCTTGTGCATCTGAGAAATCCACTCTCATTTGGGGTTCACCGTCCACTGGTTTTCTTATGATGCAGATAATGAGTTGATCATGGGTGCAGTGGGACCCTAAAGAAACCCAAGCTGGGGCCTGGCAACCCGCCCAGGGTGGCAGGTGGCAGGTGGCACTGCGCGGTACTCTGCCGGCCTGGGTTTTACGGCTCCTTTGTTAATGGTCATAAACTTGGCATTCGCTTCTGGTACTTGGGGAGCCCTGACCCTCTAATTAAATTGGGGCTAAGCAGGTGGAGAGCACTCAGCTACAGAAGACATTTAACAGCTACAGAGAAGGTGGAAGGGAATCAGACTCGGCCAGCTGTGCTGGCTGTCAGCGTTCACTCGCACGGGTTCGGCCCCCTTTCCCCAAGAGCAGGCACCTTGTCCCTACTGCGAGGCTTGGGGCCCTCCCTTTGGTCTTCTTAAAGAAAAGCAGTTCCCTCTCCAAGTCTCTCTCTCTCTTTCCCCTCAGGACTCTCCCCCCACCCGTTTCGGCTCTCCATTTTCAGAAGATGAATGTTCCACTTGTCAACACATCTTCTTTATTGTGATAAAATGTATACGATAGAGATTTGCCATTAGAACCATTTTAGGTCTCCAGCTCAGTGGCATTAAGTACTCTCAGCTTATTCTGCAGCTCTCACTCCCATCCCTCTCCAGAATGATTTCATCTTCTCGAACAGAAACTCTGTAGCCGTGAAACACTAACTCCCCAGCCTCTCTCCCTGCAGCCCCCCTGCTCGCGCCCCCACCCCCGGCAGCCACCATTCAACTTGATACTCTTTATACTCTAAGTACCTCCTCCAAGTGGCCTTCTACAAGATTTGTCTTTTGGTGACTTTCTGATTTCATCTGACATAATAGCTTTAAGGTTCATCCATGTTGGCTCAGGTGCCAGAATTCCCTTCCTTTTTAAGGCTGAGTAATATTCCTCTATATGGATGGATCACATGTGGTCAATGCACCAGGGCTCCAGTTCCTGCATATCCTCTGTGCATCTTTTCGGTCCCTCCCCTCAGACAAAGTTCAAGGGCCAAGTGATGACCCTTCAGCCCGTGTAGCCCAAGGAATATGAAATTGGGGAAAGTAATTTGTTCAAGAAGGAAGAGCAGAGTGGTTTAGCCCAAAGGCAGAGGAATCAGAGATGGTCTAATCGAAGCCCAAGTTTACTGCTCATGGGGCAGCTGACTTGAACAAATGAGTCTCCCCTCTAAGCCTCAGGTGTCATTTGTCCTTGGGGACAGTAGGAGGATCTGCTTCCCAGAGGAGGGAGGGTTCCATGAGATTGTACCTAGACAGCATCTAGCCCGGGGTCTCACAGGAGATAGGCACTCTGGGAATATCACTGTGATGGAGGGTATTTACCTGCCTAGGATTTATCAGCCACCTGCTTATGCAAGACGTGGGGGATTCACAGAGGCACTCATGGTCTGTTGTGATTGTTGCTTCTCAAGACCCAGCCCTTGAGGTGCAGGGGTCCTTAGAAGTGGCCACTCATCTTCAGTGACCTGAGCAGAGACGTGATTGGGAGAGAAAATCTAGTTTTTGAACATTGAGCTAAACTCAGTCCAGGAATGTTCTAGAAAGTTGGGTCCATTCTTTGGGCTTCCATAGAGCAGAGATTGGGAGTCATTCATTGCCCATAGGTGGTTCATTTTACATTGATTCTTACTGTATTGCATCTCCTATATTCTTCTTTGATTAACCAAGGCCAACAGGCACTGGGCATTTATAGAACACTGTGTGTCCCTATTTGTCATTATTTATTTGTTCTGTGTAACTTCTGGGGTGTGTATGGGGGGGGATCTGTTTTGGCTCCTCAATTAGATTGTTAGCAGCTTGAGGACAGATGCCTTCCCTGTGCATGTACTCAGCCCTATTGTTCAGTAAATATTTGTTCAGAGAGTGAATTTAAGACTGAACACGGCCTCAGTTTCCTTATCTGCAAAATGGGCACAACAGCAATAATACTGACCTCATAGGGTGGTTGGGAGAATTAATTAAGAGTACACATTAGGTTTTTTTTCGGACGGCGCCTGGCAGATAGGAAGCCCTGAGTAAAATGTTATTTTTTAGAGACTATAATACTGTTTGCAATAGAATACGGGGCTCCAGGGACTGGTGATGGTTTCCTGATGGGGATACCATGAAACACTTAACAAAGCATTCCTTAAGTGCCAGGCACATGCTCTTTACACACATCACGTCATTAGAGACAGGCGCTGTTTCCAACCCCATTGTAGAGACGAGGAAGTGGAGGCTCAGGTCACTCAGAGTGACTCACGCAAGCAAATAGCTTAGTAAGCGTCAGAGCGGCATCTAGCTGCCTCCTGCACCTGGCGAGGCGCTCGCTTTCCCCTTCCTTTCCTACTGCTTCCTGTCCCCTTCCCCTGCATATCCCATTTGACACTCTCCCTTACAGCCACACAAGCAGTAGGTGGGCCCTGTGAAGGTATTTCCTGCCTGCCCGAGGTCTGGGACCAGTGGTTGTCTGGACGGCTTTCCGATGTGGCTGGTCTCCGTTGCAAAGCCAAGCCAAAAGAGCCCCCGAGTGCAGCAGGAGAAATAGTAAATCATGTCTCTGCTCCCGAATTACTTGGGACCCTCATGCATGTGGCTTTCTCCCTGGGGAAAGGCCCTTTGTGTGGCAGGGGCACCATCGAGCCCTCTGTGCCCACGGGCTTAATCAGAATCTCTCATACACCCGCTCTCCCCTTTTCCCACATCCTCACAAACACTTGTTCTTTTCCATTTTTAAAAAGACTATAGCCACCCTCGTGGGTGTGAAGGGATATCTCATTGTGGTTTTCATTTGCATTTTGCTAATGATGTTGAATGTCTTTTTGTGTGCTTCTTCGCCACTGTTTGTCTTCTTTGGAGAAATGTCTATTCGAGTCTTCTGTACTTTTTTTTTCCTATTGGGTTATTTGTCTGTTTGTTCCGTCCTCTCTGATTTACATTCATCATCTCTCCTTCCCCTGGGCCCCACCAGCCTGGTTGTCCCAGTGGCACCTGCAGAGGGGGGGTGAGCACAGACTCTGGTGGAATGCCACCTCTCTGGGCCCTCGGGCCAGCAGCTTTCCCAAACTGTGCAATGGGGACCTGGTCCTCTACCTCGCACACTGGACTCTGAAGATTGGAGATCACGAGGGGGGACATGTTCATCCTGGTGACCAGCATGGGTCGGCGAAGCATCTTCGTTGCCTGATTTTGACTTCAGCTTCGCAATTTCATTTGCGGCTCATGGCTTGGCCCGTGGCCCATACTACCTTCTGAGATGCTTTGAGCCGCCAAGAGATCTGGTGTGGACACTGGAGAGTGAGGGAGACAGCCACCCAGCATAGGGATTCTGCGCCCAAGCAAACAAGGGGCAGGAAAGGGCCTCTTGAAACACCTTGATGGGATGGCTCTGTTTGCACCCAGCACGGCCTCGGGTGGGCAGCCGTCTGTCTCTGTCAGCCTGCAAAGCCGCTCTGATGCATAATTCATCCCGGTGCTCAAGTCACACTGTAGGCGCAGCACCCCCCCGGAAGGGCCGGCGACTTTGCATACTCAGGAGGGAGAGGAGAGACTCTTCTCCTGCTTCCTGGGGCCCTGTGGCTCCAGGTGAGGACCGGTGACTCACTGGCCACTGCTGGAGTCTTTCTTTGCCGCAGTAAGACTCTGGGTGGTGTCCCTTCCCAACAACTTAAAGATTGCACTTGGCATTGCTGCCCTAGTCCGCCAGTCGAGACACCAATTGCCCTTGATCCCAGGGCCCCCCGTGGAACAAAGTGTCCAAGAGTGTAGCAATTTTCTTTCTACTTTAAAAAGCCACTCGCACAGCTTCCCATTTTTCCTCCCATCCCCTCAACACTACAGCCCCGATGCTTTTGAAAGTCACCTTTGCAGCATTGCCAGGCCATGTCGGTCCTCCCGGAAGCCCTGTTGCTGTTTTCGAGAGAAGGTTTTCCTCCACATCAGGATCCGTTTGCGGTGGTTGGAAAACACTGCGTGGCATTTCGAGATGCGGTTTCCTTGGCGATGGAAACATCTGCCTGCAGATCTGGGAACCTGCGTGACCACAGACCAGCTTTTGTGCCTGGCAGGATCTGGAAAACAGATCTCTCCATGTGGAGCAGAAGCCATCAGCTCTGTTTTTCTTTTTCTAAGCCAGCAAAGTGCCACAGAATGAGTCCCCTTTGATGTGATAATGTGAGAATGAGAATGGAATTTTTCTTTCTTTCTTTCTTTCTTTCTTTCTTTCTTTCTTTCTTTCTTTCTT